>NC_060144.1:499282655-499591501 GCF_021461385.2 Schistocerca piceifrons
TGCCAGATAACACGAAACGAGCTGCCCTTCTTTGCACTTTTTCGATGTCCTCCGTCAATCCTACCTGGTAAGCATCCCATACTGCGCAGCCTCCCGTGATTACAGTTGGAAAATGTTAGTGAAATATTTCTTGCAAATCCCAAAGAAATTCTGGTTACATGTGAAGCTAAAAGTGGCATCAAAGTTAGTGTCCAGTAGTGATGGCTCTTGCAAAATTTCACGTGTGTGCTAAAAAAAAAAAAAAAAAAAAAAGAAAAGCAACAAAAAATATATTAAGAAGTAGTACTCGCCCAGTGACGAAACATGAAGTCCTTAAGTTGCTGCTTTTTGGTGCAGAATTTGTAACGGAGGTGAAACCCTCGACGTTCGTTTTCATATTGTTCTCAGTTGTTCTGCCTACCCACGCCCTCGGAACTCTCAGAAGTTTGGATAAAACGGCCAAACATTCGTCACAATGAATAATACAAATGTCATTGCTGATTCCAGAATCTGAAACTTCCTGGCAGATTAAAATTATGTGCCGGACAGAGACTCGAACTCTGGACCTTTGCCTTTCCGCGGCAAGTGCTCTACCATCTGAGCTACCCAAGCACGAGTCACGACACGTCCTCACAGCTTTACTTCTGCCAGTACCTCATTTCCTGTGAGGACGGGGCGTGAGTCGTGCTTGGGTAGCTCAGTTCGTAGAGCACTTGCCCGCGAAAGGCAAAGGGTCCGAGTTCGAGTCTCGGTCCGGCACTCAGTTCTAATCTGCCAGGAAGTTTCATATCAGCGCACACTCCGCTGCAGAGTGAAAATCTCATTCTGGATTCCAGAACCTGTTACAAACGCAAAGAAGAAGAAAACAAATGTTAGCTTACAACAGGATGCAACCTTACTTTCTTCACTCCATGTCTCTTAACACACGGTCACGCCGAACACGCCTAATATTTAACAATATCATTATTTATGTTAGGATTTCCTGAAGGCTTTGGATCATTAATTACAAGAAATCGTACCAAGGGTGACGTGTGTGAGATAAATCTTCGATTCCCCCGAAGCAACATCAGTAAAATAAACCCGTGCGCGGGGAAACAGCCCTTTTCGACTGGATTTCCACTTCTGACTTTTCATTTGTCGCATGGTTAGAGTTCAGACAGCGGGGGGCGGATATTGCTAGACCTTATTTTTCCATTCTTCCCTCTACTGACGTGGTGCTGCGAGGATTATAGCATGTGGCCAACGAGATTACGGGCCCTGCGACGAGCTTGTGACGTCATCCTTGGCTTGTCGGTCACACTTAGCGAACACTCGGCACGTGCAGGGCCCACGACAAACCAATATTTAATTGAAGAGCTGCCCACTAAAGGTCTTAGTTTTGTCGTGTGATATCGACAACTTGAATGTATTTAAATACACAGTCAAGAAGTGTTGGCTCAAATGGCTCTGAGCACTATGGGACTCAACTGCTGAGGTCATTAGTCCCCTAGAACTTAGAACTAGTTAAACCTAACTAACCTAAGGACATCACAAACATCCATGCCCGAGGCAGGATTCGAACCTGCGACCGTAGCGGTCTTGCGGTTCCAGACTGCAGCGCCTTTAACCGCACGGCCCTTCGGCCGGCCAAGAAGTGTTGAACTCACCTAAAACAGTACTCGCTCCCACCTTAGAGGGCTGCTCGCACTCGTAGGACCTACAGTGTCGCCGGCCGGGGTGGCCGAGCGGTTCTAGGAGCTACAGTCTGGAACCGCGCGACCGCTACGGTCGCAGGTTCGAATCCTGCCTCGGGCATGGGTGTGTGTGATGTCCTTAGGTTAGTTAGGTTTAAGTAGTTTTAAGTTCGTTTTTTCCGCGCATTGTTCGAGAGTGGAATAATAGAGAATTATTGTGAATGTGGCTCCATGACCCCACTGCCAGGCACTTAAGTGTGATTTGCAGAATATCCATGTAGGTGTAGTACGATTGTAATTTGCCGCCGGCGTCAAAAACGAAGGGACTTGGGGGAGGGGAAGGGGGGGGTATCTACAGTTGGTGCTGCATGCTCTTCTTCAAACTTTGCTTTCGCCCACAAGAAGCTGGGGAGAACGTGGTGTGGTGTGGTGTGTGCGCGTGCGCGCGCAGTTCAGTGAATCGCCACCCCATACGGACGGGAGCAGCCCTCTGTTTAATAGGCAGACCTCACCTCTTTTATTGAGAACTCTCCCCTCCTGCTTTCGGTCTCAATCTACACTGTGAAGTTGGTTCCGGCGCCGCTCGCTGAGGCGGCCCTCAGAGAGTCAGAGCCGGCCGTGGCTGGGTGGATTAGCTGCGGTCGCGCCGGAACTCTGCGAGCGCCAATTTGTCGCGCTAATCCGGGGCCCAGCCCCTATTAAATATTTCGAGGGCTGAGAACACCCCTAGAGCCAACGGGCCGCCAGGGCCGCCGCAGAGCAAGGTCGCGACCACATTATGCAGGTGTCAGAGCTGCCAGGGCTCCCCAAGTGTTTATTATTAAGTAGAGGGCTAAATAGAGCACTTATACACGCCACATATTTGAGAACAAACACAGCTTCCGGAACTTATCATTTCATGCTGTATGGTCTTTTGGTACGCACAGAGCGGGTATCATTGTGCTGCTACTACGCTGAAGCACCAAAGAAACTGGTATTGGCATGCGGATTCAAAAACAGAGATATTTAAACAGGCAGAATACGGCGCCGTGGTCGGCAACGCCTACATAAGACAACAAGTGTCTGGCGCAGTTGTTAGATCGGTTACTGCTGCTACAGTGGCAGGATATCAAGATTTCTTTGAGTTTGAACGAGGTGTTATAGTCGGCGCACGAGCGATGGGACACACTATCTCCGAGGTAGCGATGAAGTGGTGATTTTCCCTTACGACCACTTCACGAGTGTACCGTGAGTATCAGGGATCAGATAAAACATCATACCTCCGACATCGCTGCGGCCGGAGAACGGGACCAACGACGACTGAAGAGAATCGTTGAACATGACAAGTGCAACGCTTCCGCAAATTGCTGCACATTTCAATGCTCGCCCATCAACAAGTGTCACCGTGAGAAACATTCAACGGAACATCATCGATATGGGCTTTTGGACCCGAAGGCCCACTCATGTTGAAGGTAGGCCGTTAGGTTTTTATGTTGGTAACACCACGTGGCGCTCTGTATGAAAATCACTGACTACGCTGTGTGCAGTCTGTGGCTGGTTGGACTCATTGTTGGAATATTCGGTAGTGTAGTGTTTGGCAGTTGGATGTGAACAGAGCACAGCGTTGCGCAGTTGGAGGTGAGCCGCCAGCAGTGGTGGATGTGGAGAGCGAGAGAGAGAGAGAGAGAGAGAGAGAGAGAGAGAGAGAGAGAGAGAGAGAAGCCAGAGTTTTGAGAGGTTACTATAAGCGGACGATCTGGTCGTGTGTCCGCCAGAAAAAGGAAATTTGTAAAGAAGGTTGTCATGAACTGATAGATATATATGATGACTTTTGAACATTATTAAGGTAAATACATTGCTTTTTCTCTATTAAAATCTTTCATTTGCTAACTATGCCTATCAGTAGTTTGTGCCTTCAGTAGTTAGAATCCTTTATTTAGCTTGCAGTACTGGCGCTCGCTGTATCGCAGTAGTTCGAGTAAGGAAGATCTTTGTAAGTGAGTCATGAAAGGTATAGGTTATTGTTAGTCAGGGCCATTCTTTTGTAGGGACTATTAAAAGTCAGATTGCGTTGAGCTAAAAATATTGTGTGTCAGTTTAGTGATGATCATAATAAGTAAAGAGAAAACTGTTTCAGTACGTTGAGTTTTCCTCAGCTGTTTGAAAATCAAATAACGTAGAGGTTTACCAGCACAGTCATCCATAATTTTTCAAGGGGATGTTTCAATGTACCCT
Organism: Schistocerca piceifrons; assembly: GCF_021461385.2. Lineage (NCBI taxonomy): Eukaryota > Metazoa > Arthropoda > Insecta > Orthoptera > Acrididae > Schistocerca > Schistocerca piceifrons. The sequence goes on from NC_060144.1 coordinate 499,286,522, forward strand.
TGATGATCGCACGACACAAAGCCCTTCGCCTCGCCTGGGCCCGTCAACAGTGACACTGGGAACATGTTGCCTGGTCGGACGAGTCTCGTTCCAAATTGTATCGAGCGAATGGACATGTACGGGAATGGAGACAGCCTCATGAATCCATTATCCCTGTATGTCAGCAGGGGACTGTTCAAGCATTGGAAATCTGTAATGGTGTAGAGCGTGTGCAGTTGGAGTGATATGGGGTTCCTGATACGTCTAGATACGACTCTGATAGGTGACACGTACGTAAGTATTGTGTCTGATTACCTGGGTCCATTTATGTTCATTGTGTATTCCGACGCACTTGGGCAATTCTAGTAGGACAATGCGGCACCTCACACGTCCCGAATTGCTGCAGAGTGGTTCCAGGAATACTCTTCTGAGTTTAAACACTTCCGCTGCCCACCAAACCCCTCAGACATGGACGTTATTGAGCATATCTGGCATCCTTTGCGACGTGCTATTCTGAAGAGATCTCCACCGCCTCCTACTCTAACGTATTTATGGACAGCCCTGCAGGTTTCATGGTGTCAGTTCCCTCCAGCACTACTTCAGACATTAGTAGAGTCCATGCCACGTCGTGTTGCGGCACTTCTGCGTGCTTGCGGAGGCCCTACAGCAAATTAGGCACATGTAATAGTATTTTTGTCTCTTCGGTGTATATCCAACCAACGGTGCGAACTCATATCCTGAAACAAAGGAGGTGTCGTTCAATTTTTCACGGCAATTCCACCGCCATATTCTCTCAATAATCACTCCCCTTTCAGTTTCTCCCGCCCAGACACATCCTGCACAGTGCAGAGCCAAAAATATTGAAAACTTCCCTTCAATACCATTACGCTGGTTCATAAATTCGTAGCTTATTAGTACTGCGAGTTGGTATTCCGGTTGCTATGAGTTTATTGATAGATATTCATTTCCTGTTTGTATGTCACTGCTGTTATTTGAGTTCATCTATTGTAATTTTATCATTTGGAGGTACCCGAGTGGAGCAGTGGACGCTAGAAAATGGAATTCGAAGTGGAGAAATCGGAAGATTTCTGACATCTTTTTCTGTTTGGCTTCAGTAGAGGGGCGACAGCAATGGATGCAGCCAGAATCACTTGCACCGTGTCTGCGCATAACGCCCTTTGACAGAAGCACGGCAAGAAAATGGTTTTCTCGTTTTAAGGAGGTTCTTTTGACATTAATGACTCTCCATGCTAAGGAAGGCCTTCAGGGTTTGAAAGAGAGTGTTTAAAGGCATTAATCCACAATTATCCGTACGGCAGTGTACTCGAGAACTGGCTAATGTGATGATTCACCATCGTGGCACATCTTAATGCAATGAGGAAGGTAAAGAAAATCGCGGGTATGGGTACCGCATGTTCTTAGTCGAAGATCATAAAAATCAGCGTGTGGCATCTCTGCTCAATACCGACCACTCATATCCTGTATCGTCACCGATGACGAGAAATGGTGTCTTTATGGTGACGTAAGGAAAAGAAACGAATGGTTGAGCTCTAACTAAGCAGAAACTCCACGTACAAAAACCTGCGCGCATTCTTAGAAAATAATCTGATTGAAGAGCGACGGTGTGGTGTACTACGAACTGTTTCCCCGAGATGTAACTATCACAGCTGACATTTGAAGACGCAGTCAAAGAACAACGGCCAGGAAGACTGCGTGAAGTAATGCTACTCCACGATAACGCCCGAGGCTGACAAGAAACACTATAGAGGAGTTGGGTTGGAAGTCATCCGCACCCACCTTTCTCACATTATCTTGCGCCCTCAGATTTTCACCTTCCCCGCTCTCTAACGAATAACCTTCAAGGAACTTGATTTTCGGATGAAAATGTGCTCCGGAGATACCTCGACGAGTTCAACTCAAACCACGTGATTTCTACAGCCGCATAATTGAAAACTACCCCAGCGTTGGCAGACTGTTGTAAACAGTGAAGGAGAGTGTATTGTTGATCAGCAAAGTCTCTGTTACGGCTATATTGTGTTTATTAAACTTATGGAAAAACGCTACGAAGTTATGCAACAACACAATAATATTAATTAATCACTAATAAACAGCAGAAAGAGTAGGTCTCCAAATCTCATTTGAAAAAACACAGTATATGACTAGCAACAAACTGGCACCCAAACTTTTGGAAACTAAGTATGGAAAAATCAAAAGAGTTTCGCAATTCAAATATTTAGGTGAAACAATCTCAGAGACTGGTCTAGAAAATATTGGAAATGAAATTCGTTGTCAAAAGATGGAGACAGCTTTCAGACTTACAAAAGACATCTACAACAAAAAATGTCTCTCGAGGTACTCTAAATTGAGACATTACAACACGGTCATAAAACCAGAGTGCCTTTATGGGGCTGAAACGCTAATTTTAAACAGAAAAAAGGACATTCAAGAAATCCAAAAAAGAGAAAGAAAAGTAATCAGAAAAATTCTAGGTCCAAAATATACTGAAGAAGGAACATACAGGCTAAGAGCAAATAGTGAAATTCAACAATACACCAGCATATATTCGGATATGAAAAAACGCAGATTAAAATTTTATGGGCATATTAAAAGAATGGATGCTACCAGACTAACTAAACAAGTAGTGGAATTCTACGAAAATCGAAGTAAAGCTAAATTTGAGACAATAAAATGGATTGCTGCTATAAAAGAGGACATGAAAGAGGCAGATATAAAACAAGATGAAATTCAAGACAGAAAATTATTTGGGCAAAAAATTCATGACTGAGTAGTTGGTCAAGCTGAAAAACCAAAGAAAACTGGAACCACATGGTCTGATGAAAGGAAAAGAGCTCATTCCGAGAGAATGAAAACAATTTGGGCAGAGAGAAAGTCTAAAAGAAAATAACTGAATGCCCCGTGATTGTACTTCGCGTGGTCCAGTAGGGCCCAAACGTGAATAATAATAATAATACGGATCAACCAATTTGCAACTTTTTCTTATTCCTTTTAGGTGATATAATGTTTTTTGATACGCTAAGTTCAGAAATTTTATAGGTTTCTCTCTATCACATATTGTTTCTGTCACAAAATAATGACGATCCAGAAAATTCATACGAAACACATATGTCCGAAAACATTTTACTAAAAAAATGATAAATGTAAGACACTACTAACATTAGAATGAAGTATTATTTTCTTCAGGGTAATACAAAAGCATAAATCTCAACATCTTTTTCCCCTCAGATCTTCATTGCGTTTCCTTCGGAACACTGACTGAGGACACTCCCTGTGGAGTATTCAGCAGCAGCCAGCTATCATGCTGACACTCCATCGGTCTGGGAACTCCAATTCCTTTTGTGTCATGTCCTGATGGAAACTTTCTCCTTGTTCGTCACTCACAGCACCTAGATTTTCTATTAAGCAGCTCACACACGAGTCAGAAAGTGCAGATGCGAGCTCATTGAGGCAGCCAATGGTCTGAAGTTATTCACTCTGTCTCTTACTAATTCTCATAATCAAGATCTTTGCAGTTGCTAAGAAACTTGGTGAGTTCAAAAAATTCCAAGATGACCTTCAGATTTCACTCATTCTATCTTCGAATGTTTCCGAACGTTATGGCTGACTGAAATCCCTTTCTTTCGTCTCAGCTTCTGATAACGGCGGTAACTTATGTGTCACGTACTTGAAAGTGTCTTCTGGAAGTGCTTTAATAAATTGTTTCATAATGTCAAGTTTTATGCGAAATGGTGGCAAAAGTTTTCATTTTTGGGAACCACTTTTGAATCGAATAGTACGTTTTTTCCCTCCACCTTTTGGCATTATAATTGGCCAGATTTTTTGAGAACAGTGTTTGTCTTTTGCACTACCGTCCCATTTGCAAAGGAAGCATCGGCCCTTCCTCATTACTTGAACACACTGGATGTGGAGCCCATGGCTTGTCCTTTGCGCCAACGCACGCAAAATACCGTGCACGTCTTTGACAAAGTCTGAGACTGGCCGCTGCTGCTTTATCATTGCAAGTTTGTCACAGATATACCACCAGTGGTCAAGAGAATTAATATAATCTCTTCATGCCAAAAATTGGCGAATGGAGGCACCAGCAGAGTTAGCATCCGTTGCTAGAGTCTGCATGAAGAACGATATGTGAAACAAACATATAGGCCTCAACATAACAATACCACCGAAATATATAAATGTGTCTGTATTATAGACAATAATGTTAAACATCTTTTTGTAGCAAGTTACATTGGAGAATTTCACAAAACAATGCTGGCGTTGTTATAACGATCAAATAGCTACATTTTGCATACCTCACACAAATTCTAAATTTGAGTCAGATTTGAATGTGATCGAACACTACGTACTTTACCTGAAATCAGTACTCTCAAATACACTAGTAAAACCCTACACCTTTACCAAAAAATTTCATTGTCAAATGGTTCAAATGGCTCTGAGCACTATGGGACTTAACATCTTAGGTCATCAGTCCCCTAGAACTTAGAACTACTTAAACCTAACTAACCTAAGGACATCACACAACACCCAGCCATCACGAGGCAGAGAAAATCCCTGACCCCGCCGGGAATCGAACCCGGGAACCCGGGCGTGGGAAGCGAGAACGCTACCGCACGACCACGAGATGCGGGCTTTCATTGTCAACCAGTGTAATTAAAAGGAAGTAGTCACGTAATTTAGTTTTATATAATAATTAGTATAGATTTATTAAAACTAATTAGTCAAATTTCATATATTTATTAGGATGGATCGAGCAAAAAGAGCTATCTGTAACTTCCCCACAGGTACGTGAAGATTGTGGCCAAAGTTTCATCCTGATAGCGTTAATTATTTAATTGATACCCACAACTTCGAGGCTAACGAGAAGCACCATTGTCCAGTTTAAACGAGGCTACTTCGTTAAAAGCTCTCCTCCGCCACGCACAGTGGGTGCCAACTGAATTCCCTTACAACAATGCCTCGTGGGTACAGCGGGTACATACAGACGCAGGCGCCGCCGCCGCTAGAAAGTTGGTAACATGCAGACTAGGGCTGTGTCGTGTGTTTCTCTCTCCCCCCCCCCCCCCCCCCCCCCCCCCCAACACTGAGGTAAAACTTCGAGCACAACTCGTCTCTCGTCTCATTCCCCCTCGATGACTACGCTTCGTCCAGATCAGATCGTGGTGAATATTAGTCGGCCAGTATAGGCCAAAGCAGATGAAGCGTTAGACCGACAATCGTTATCACATGGTCTCCATCTTTGTCTGTTTTAAACAGATATAGTTGATAAGTGTTTGTCGAGCTGAGGAAGTATAGCATTCCTCTGCCCACTAAACCACGTTTGACAGAATAGTAATATCATCAACCACGTCCTGATGTTATTTGTAACTGACCGCCGTCGTCGTTTCCTCAGAGCCAAGCCAGAAAACGTATGCCGGAAGTTCAGTTCTCCACAGCAGTTATTCTTGCGACGGTTTCTTGCCCTTATCAGCATTTTATCTACACTTCGCCCTTGAGTGTTAGTCTTAACGTATGGTTTCAAGTGAGTAGCTGGCTAGGGACATCTACATCTACGTGGTAACTCTGCTACTCACAATAAAGTGCCTGGCAGAGGGTTCAATGAACCACCTTCAAGCTGTCTCTCTACCGTTTCACTCTTGAACCGCGCGCGGGAAGAACGAGCACTCAAATTTTTCTGTGCGAGCCCTGATTTCTCTTATTTTATCGTGATAATCATTTCTCCCTATGTAGTTGGGTGCCAACAGAATGTTTTCAGAATCGGAGGAGAAAACTGGTGATTGAAATTTCATGAGAAGATGCCGTCGCAACGAAAAACGCCTGTTTTAATGATTGCCACTCCAACTCACGTATCATGTCTGTTGACACTATCTCCCCTATTTCGCGATAATACAAAACGAGCTGCCCTTCTTTGTACTTTTTCGATGGCATCCGTCAGTCCCACCTGATGCGGATCCCACACCGCACAGCAGTACTCCAGAATAGGGCGGACAAGCGTAGTGTAAGCATTCTCTTTGGTAGACCTGTTGCATCTTCTAAGTGTTCTGCCAATGAATCGCAGTCTTTGGTTTGCTCTACCCACAATATTATCTATGTGATCGTTCCAATTTAGATTATTTGTAATTGTAATCCCTAAGTATTTAGTTGAATTTACAGCCCTCAGATTTGTGTGACTTATCGCGTAATCGAAATTTAGCTGATTTCTTTTAGTACTCATTTGAATAACCTCACACTTTTCCTTATTCAGGGTCAATTGCCACTTTTCGCACCATACAGATATCTTATCTAAATCATTCTGCAAGTAGTTTTGATCATCTGATGACTTTAAAAGACGGTAAATGACAGCATCATCTGCAAACAAAATCAGAGAACTACTCAGATTGTCTCCTATGTCGTTAATATAGATCAGGAACAATAGAGGGCCTATAACCCTCCCTTTGGGAACGTCGGATATTACTTCTGTTTTAATCGATGTCTTTTCGTCTATTACTACGAACTGTGGTCTTTCTGACAGGAAATCACGAATCCAGTCGCACAACTGAGGCGATATTCCATAGGAACGCAGTCTGCTTTGAAGATGCTTGCGAGGAACGGTGTCGAAAGCCTTCTGGAAATCTAAAAATACGGAATCAATTTGACATCCCCTGTCGATAGTACTCATTACTTCATGAGTGTAAAGAGCTAGTTGTGTTTCACAAGAACGATATTTTCTGAATCCGTGCTATGTATCAACAAATCGTTTTCTTCGTGGTACTTCATAATGACGCGAGCACTATGTGCTCACTATACCTTACTTGCGAGAGGGACAAACACTATTCTCAATTGTTTATTAAAATTTTATATTAGCGATTCTCAAGCGCAGCTATAAGACACTACCTGTTGTGTGCAATGAACACTGCTGCTATTTGTCAGTGATTTACTTTCTTTGTAATTTGCATCATTGTTGAACAATGTAATTGGCCGTTTTTCCACATCTCTTGCATGGGGGCTTAATTAAATATAATGTAAATAATTTTAATTTTTTGATTTAGTAGCTGTCTGTTCGGTTACGCTGTCTCGTAACCGGTTGGCCCTGACTAGTATTAGTACGCAATCTGACTGCATAGAATAACAACAAAGAATTAAAGGAAATTTCCGTTACCACAATTAATTAATTAAGTCCCCAGCAACTATAAAAGCTACGAAACAAAAACTACGAACAACAAGGCACAAGTGTAACTGTTCTGTGTGTGGAAGTGTGATTCAATGTACACATCTGCCACGGTTCTTCCTCAATAAGACAAGATATTTGAAATACCATTTACACTGAATTAATTAAATAAAACTGAAATACTATAATTGCACATAGAAACCCGAATTACAGTCTAATACATGAACACAAGCCAGATGCTTTGTTGACTGAACCTGTGACCAAGAGGCATTGTTAGTTAGGAAATTTAAAAAAAATAAAAAAATGTTTTTTACCTTCAGATATATATATATATATATATATATATATATATATATATATATATATATATATATATTAAGCAAAATGGCTAAGCAGGGATGGCTAGAGGACAAATGTAAGGATGTACAGGCATGTCTCACTAGGGGTAAGATAGATACTGCCTACAGGAAAATTAAAGAGACCTTTGGAGAGAAGAGAACCACTTGTATGAATACCAAGAGCTCAGTTGCAACCCAGTTCTAAGCAAAGAAGGGAAGGCAGAAAGGTGGAAGGAGTATATAGAGGGTTTATACAAGGGCGATGTACTTGAGGACAATATTATGGAAATGGAAGAGGATGAAGATGAAATGGGAGATAAGATACTGCGTGAAGAGTTTGACAGAGCACTGAAAGACCTGAGTCGAAACAAGGCCCCGGGAGTAGACAACAATCCATTAGAACTACTGATGGCCTTGGGAGAGCCAGTCATGACAAAACTCTACCATCTGGTGAGCAAGATGTATGAGACAGGCGAAATACCCACAGACTTCAAGAAGAATATAATAATTCCAATCCCAAAGAAAGCAGGTGTTGACAGATGTGAAAATTACCGAACTATCAGTTTAATAAGTCACAGCTGCAAAAACTAACGCGAATTCTTTACAGACGAATGGAAAAACTGGTAGAAGCGAACCTCGGGGAAGATCAGTTTGGATTCCGTAGAAATGTTGGAACACGTGAGGCAATACTAACCTTACGACTTATCTTGGAAGAAAGATTACGAAAAGGCAAACCTACGTTTCTAGCATTTGTAGACTTAGAGAAAGCTTTTGACAACGCTAACTGGAATACTCTCTTTCAAATTCTGAAGGTGGCAGGGGTAAAATACAGAGAGCGAAAGGCTATTTACAATTTGTACATAAACCAGATGGCAGTTATAAGAGTCGAGGGACATGAAAGGGAAGCAGTGGTTGGGAAAGGAGTGAGACAGGGTTGTAGCCTCTCCCCGATGTTATTCAATCTGTATATTGAGCAAGCAGTAAAGGAAACAAAAGAAAAATTCGGAGTAGGTATTAAAATTCATGGAGAAGAAGTAAAAAATTTGAGGTTCGCCGATGACATTGTAATTCTGTCAGAGACAGCAAAGGACTTGGAAGAGCAGTTGAACGGAATGGACAGTGTCTTGAAAGGAGGATATAAGATGAACATCAACAAAAGCAAAACGAGGATAATGGAATGTAGTCAAATTAAATCGGGTGATGCTGAGGGGATTAGATTAGGAAATGAGACACTTAAAGTAGTAAAGGAGTTTTGCTATTTAGGGAGTAAAATAACTGATGATGGTCGAAGTAGAGTGGATATAAAATGTAGACTGGCAATGGCAAGGAAATCGTTTCTGAAGAAGAGAAATCTGTTAACATCGAGTATAGATTTAAGTGTCAGGAAGTCGTTTCTGTAAGTATTTGTATGGAGTGTAGCCATGTATGGAAGTGAAACATGGACGATAACCAGTTTGGACAAGAAGAGAATAGAAGCTTTCGAAATGTGGTGCTACAGAAGAATGCTGAAGATAAGGTGGGTAGATCACGTAACTAATGAGGAGGTATTGAATAGGATTGGGGAGAAGAGAAGTTTGTGGCACAACTTGACTAGAAGAAGGGATCTGTTGGTAGGACATGTTTTGAGGCATCAAGGGATCACCAATTTAGTATTGGAGGGCAGCGTGGAGGGTAAAAATCGTAGAGGGAGACCAAGAGATGAATACACTAAGCAGATTCAGAAGGATGTAGGTTGCAGTAGGTACTGGGAGATGAAGAAGCTTGCACAGGATAGAGTAGCATGGAGAGCTGCATCAAACCAGTTTCAGGACTGAAGACCACAACAACAACAACAACAACATATATTGACTAAAAATACACTCTGATCATTACAACATCTCCATTCGAACAACATCTGCTGTCTAGCCCATCAAAACAACTGCACACGACATGGCCTCAAATAATACAGCGGTCAACATCCTCTCAGCAAAGCACTAACCACCACAACTTCTGAACAAGCACTGCCAGTGGAGGCGGCGGAATAAAACTCTTTGGCGCGATCTCTGGCGCTGTGACTCAGTGTAGCCACCTTTCAGTCTGTCTTCTAATGTGAATTTGTCGAAATGACTATCCTGGTGCTACTTAAGTTTCTGCTGGGTAATTATTCCAGTCGTCGTTATACGTCGAGATGACCAAGTCATGGGATAGCGATACTCACACTTACAGAAGACGGTAGTATCGCGTACAGAAGGTATACAAGGTCAGTGCCTTGTTCGAGCTACCACTTGTACACAGGTGATTCATGTGTAAAGGTTTAAGACGTGATTACGACCGCACGACGGCAATTAACAGACGTCGAACGAATTGGAGCTAGACATACGGAACATTCCATTTCGTAAATCGTTAGGAAATTCAAAATTCCTAGACACACAGTGTTCAAGAGTGTGCCGAAAATACCTCTCACCACTTAACGACCCACACCAGCGGCGTTTGCATAGAGTAATCAGTGCCAAAAGGCTAGCAACACTGGGTAAAACAACCGCAGAAATCGATGTGGGACGTACGGCGAACGAATCAGTTAGGAAAATGCGACGAAGTTTGGCGCTAATGGACTATGGCAGCAGACGACCGTCACAACTGACTTTGCTAACAGAACGTCATCGCCTGCAGCCTCTCTCCTATGCTCGTGACCATATTGACTGGGCTCTAGACGACTGGAGAACCGTAGCCTGCTCAGATGAGTCCCGCTTTCAGTTTACAAGAACAGATGGTGGGGTTCGAGTGTGTCGCAGACCCCACGAAGCCATCGACCCAAGTTGTCAACAAGGCACTGTGCAAGCTGGAAGTGACTCCATAATGGTGTAGATTGACTTTACATGGAATGGACTGAGTCCTCCGATCCAACTGAAACTATCACTGACTGGAAATTGTTATTTTCGGCTACTTGGAGACCATTTGCATCCATTCACGGACGTAATGTTCCCGAACAAAGATGGAATTTTTATGGATGACAATGCTTCACGTCACCGCGCCACAATTGTACGCGATTGGTTTGAAGAACATCCTGGATAATTGTAGCGAATGATCTGGCTTTCCAGATCGCCCGACATAATCCCATCGATCATTTGTGAGACGTAATCTGGAGGTCAGTTCACGCACGAAATCCTGCAGCGGCAACACTTAATAATTATGGACGGCTATAGAGGCAGCGTGGCTCAATTTTTCTACACGGAGCTTCCAATGACTTGTTGAGTTCTGCGTTAAGAACGACTTTCCTCTGTTGAGTGATTTCAATTGCTTTTCTATTCCTCGAAATAAGTGTCCAAGGAATAGAAAAGCAACTTAAATCGCTCAACAGAAAAAGTCAACTGGACCTGACGGGATACCAATTCGATTCTACACAGAGTACGCGAAAGAACTTGCCCCCCCCCTTCTAACAGCCGTGTACCGCAAGTCTCTAGAGGAACAGAAGAAGAAAAGAGCCCAGGTAGTTCCAGTTTTCAAGAAGGGTCGTCGAGCAGATGCGAAAACTATAAGCCTATATCTCTGACATCGATCTGTTGTAGAATTTTAGAACATGTTTTTTGCTCGCGTATCATGTCATTTCTGGAAACTCAGAATCTACTCTGTAGGAATCAACATGGATTCCGGAAACAGCGATCGTGTGAGACCCAACTCGCTTTATTTGTTCATGAGATCCAGAAAATATTAGATACAGGCTCCCAGGTAGATGCCATTTTCCTTGACTTCCGGAAGGCGTTCAATACGGTTCTGCACTGTCGCCTGATAAAGTAAGAGCCTACGGAATATCAGACCAGCTGTGTGGCTGGATTCAAGAGTTTTTAGCAAACAGAACACAGCATGTTGTTCTCAATGGAGAGACGTCTACAGACGTTAAAGTAACCTCTGGCGTGCCACAGGGGAGTGTTATGGGGACCACTGCTTTTCACAATATAGATAAATGACCTAGTAGATAGTGTCGGAAGTTCCATGCGGCTTTTAGCGGATGATGCTGTAGTATACAGAGAAGTTGCAGCATTAGAAAATTGCAGCGAAATGCAGGAAGATCTGCAGCGGATAGGCACTTGGTGCAGGGAGTGGCAACTGACCCTTAACATAGACAAATGTAATGTATTGCGAATACATAGAAAGAAGGATCCTTTATTGTATGATTATATATGATAGCGGAACAAACACTGGTAGCAGATACTTCTGTAAAATACCTGGGAGTATGCGCACGGAACGATTTGAAGTGGAATGATCATATAAAATTAATTGTTGGTAAGGCAGGTGCCAGATTGAGATTCATTGGGACAGTCCTAAGAAAATTTAGTCCATCAACAAAGGATGTGGCTTACAAAACACTCGTTCAACCTATACTTGAGTATTGCTCATCAGTGTGGGCTCCGTACCAGGTGGGGATGACAGAGGAGATAGAGAAGATCCAAAGAAGAGCGGCGCGTTTCTTCACAGGATTATTTGGTAAGCGTGATAGCGTTACGGAGATGTTTAGCAAACTCAAGCGGCACACTCGGCAAGAGAGGGCTCTGCATCGCGGTGTAGCTTGCTGTCCAGGTTTCGAGAGGGTGCGTTTCTGGATGAGGTATCGAATATATTGCTTCCCCCTACTTATACCTCCCGAGGAGATCACGAATGTAAAATCAGAGAGATTCGAGCGCGCGCGGAGGCTTTCCGGCAGTCCTTCCCCCGAACCATACGCGACTGCAACAGGAAAGGGAGGTAATGACAGTGGTACGTGAAGTGCCCTCCGTCACACACCGTTGCGTGGCTTGCGGAGTATAAATTTAGATGTATCCCAAGACTTGTCACCTCAGTGGATATCCTTTCATCTAACAGTTCCATTTTAATATTTCAGTATTAACGTACAATTTTACAGGTGGAATACATAAATGTGATACCATCGTGATTACGACGGAAGCATAATCTTATTATTTGTCGTCAACGCTGCTGAAAAACTTGGGACACAGCGGGCGACTCGAACGGAGGCAAACTGAAGTTTGCGATCGTTTAGTGGTGAGAGTGTGGGCTGCCGCTGTGGACTCTGGGCGGCGGAGCAGACGGATGCTGCAGCCGGCGGCTACGGCGGTCAGCCAGTTCCGACCTAGCGCCCCGCCGCATTACTTTCCGTAGCGTATTAAAACTTTTTCGCCCAGGGCGAGGGCAGCTGCTACGGCTGCGAAGGCACTACCACGTAATGGCCAGTCCGGCTGTGGCCAACCGCTGTCCAACTTAGTTCCCGCCTCCAGCGAAGAGCGTTCCTCGGGGTTCCGTCCTAGGGCCGCTTCTTTTCTTCCGGTTTACATTAACGACTTCCTTTCAACCGCAGCACATATTGCTAGAGTTGTATTTCTTGTAGCTGACACGAGGAAAAGGCGAAAGTACTCGCTCGACAGAGATAAGCTATTCTTTTTGGTTAAAAGTGCTGTCTTTGTTCAGCCCATTTTCATTGGTTACATTACATCCTTGTAGTTATTCAAGACATACGAACAAGCCTCAGCGACCAAGACTCAGATCAAGAAAGACCTTCACGCAGGAAGCTGAAGCAACTGCTTCTTCTTTCAAAACTTACGGAGTGGAAATTTGACAGAAGCACACCGAACAACAGTTAATGAGGAACCAGGCGGATTTGCTTTAGTGACATGGAAGACGCTAAAGGACTGGGGTGTCACGATGCATAGTCAACCTTATGAAATTGTGATTCAGCAGCGATGATGACATCTGCGAGCGTGGTGGCGTGCGGGACAAATATCTGCTAGTCCGCAATAACCTACCGGATACGTGTGTTAGTAGACTAGTGATCTTGCTGCAGCTATCAAAACGGTAGTCAAAACCACGGAAAACTGGGCTATAAATGAAGTGTATTCGCAGTTGCGAATATGGACAACCATCAGCTGCATAGTGGAATGGTGAAAAAGAAAGTAGTTGTTGGACCGGGACTCGAATGCGAATTTTCCGCTCATCGCGAGCGGTCGCCTTACCATTAGGCTACCTGAGCACGCGCCATAGCCAAACTTCCATATGCCGTCAACTGTGTGTGGGTCTGGCCGTAGAGCGCGATGGGATAGCGTAGAGACAAGGGGACCGCTCGCGATAAGAGAGAAATCTGGGCTCGAATCCCGGGCCGGCACAAATTTTCATTGTTGCCATTCCATTAGACAACTGATGGTTGTCCGTATTCTCAATAGCGAAATTATTTCAGAACGGCTGTAGTCCTCGCACAGCCTGTTCCTTCGGACGTGCACGCGTAACCGAAGGAACATTGCATCGTAATTCTGAACAATATAGATACTCCAATATAGAGTACTGGGCTCTCCGAAGGACATAAACAGAATTATCTTGCTGTTTGTTTTTTACCTTCCTGTCCCTATTTTACAAACTCTTCTTGTACATCTTGGGGCAACGACATTGCCGCTGTGGATACACCGTTTCCCGTGAGATCACCGCAGTTAAGCGCTGTTGGGCGTGGCCGGCACTTGGATGGGTGACCATCCAGCCGCCATGCGCTGTTGCCGTTTTTCGGGGTGCACTCAGCCTCATGATGCCAATTGAGTAGCTACTCGACCGAATAGTAGCTGCTCTGGTCAAAGAAAACCATCACAACGACCGGGAGAGCAGTGTGACGACCCCATGCCCCTCCTATCCGCATCCTCCTCTGAGGATGACACGGCGGTCGGGTGGTCCCGGTAGACCACTCGTGGCCTGAAGACGGAGTGCTTTTTTTTCTTGTAAATCTTAGTCCCAGTATGCTTATTGTTACTACTTACTATTTATATTTTGTTGAATGTTCTCTGTAATAGATTCTTAATTAAGCTCTCTGTTTGTGTTATTAATGCTGTACTAGTATTGTAATCATTTCTTTTTCTGGAGATGTAGAAAAATAATAAATATAATAAAATTAGCTTTGAAATAAAAATCACTATTGTCCAAAATACCAGACCATCTGCCCTCTTGAAATGAATGGCACCGAAACTGTACAACACATTGAGACAGGAACTGCGTGTTAACACCAAAAGGAGATAGATAGTTGGGAGGGATGGATAGCAAGCATTCCGTGATACTGATGCGACGGCTGCGTGTGAAAGCGTACACACTGACCAACTAGGACATTATGACTATCTACGTAGCAGCCGCTATGTCCACCACTGGCACGGATAACAGCAGTGACGCGTCGTGGCATGGAAGCATTGAGGCAAAAAGGTTGGCTCCACATCTGCCCTCACTAGTCGCCTAATTTCCTTAAAGTCTGGGGAGGAGGACTATGAGCAGTGACGCCACGTTCCATCACATCCCAGATGTGCTCGCTCGTGTTCAGATCTGGTGAGTGGGGTGGGGGGGGGTGGGGGGTGGAGGGTAGGGGGTGGGAGGCACCACATCAATTGGAACTCGCGACGTGCGCCTCATACCACTCCATCACACTTCTGGCCTCGTGACATGGCGCATTATCTTGTTGAAAGATGCCACTGCCGTCGGGAAACATGATCATGAAGGGGTGTATGTGGTCTGCAACCATTGTACTACACTCCTTGGCCGCCACGGTCCTTTCCATGAGCTCCACTGGACTCAAGGATTCCCACGTGAATGGTCCACAGAGCCGCCGCCAGTCGGTCTCCATCCCACAGTTCAGGTGTCATGGAGCTGTTCCCTTGGAAGACGATGGATTCGCGCCCTTCCATCGGCATGATGGAGAACGTATCCGGATTCATCAGACCGTGCAACGCTCTGTCACTGAGCAAACGTCCAGTGCCGATGGTCACTTGGCCATTTCGGTTGTAGTTGCCGATGTCGTGGTGTTAACATTGGCAAATGCATGGGCCGTCGGCTGCGGTGGCCCACCGTTAGGAGTGTTCGGTGCGCTGTGTGTTCAGACACACTTGTACCCTGCCCACCATTAAAGTCTGATGTTAATTCCGGCCAGGTCACCGCCTGTCCCATTTAACCAGTCTGCCCAGCATACGACATCCGACATCTGTGATGAGGTGTGGCCACCCAACCCCATGACGTCTGGACGTGGTTTCACCTTGGTTTCGCCACGTGTTGAAGACTCTCACCACGGCACTTCTCGATCACTTAACAAGCCGAGCAGCATTCGAAAAGCTCCTGCCAAGCCTCCGGACCATCATAACCGCTCTCGGCCAAACTCAGATGATCGCACGCCTTCCTCATTCTAAACATGGACGGCACGTCCATGATACTAAATGCACCGTGCACGTGTGTATCTAGCAGTCCTTCCTCGCCATGAGACGCTGCTAGCGCCTGGACAGGTTTATTTCTGTAGTAGTTCGGTGATCATAATGTTCTGGCCGATCAGTATATGTTCCAGTTTGGACGCTGATGTGTATCAGAAACGTGAGACGAACACTTGAGCGATTCTCGCAAAGGCCGTGATAACAAGTGATGGCTGCACTCGGGTTCAGTCAGTCAGCGACGAAACGAAATGAAATCGCGCCGTCACCGTCCGGGCACATTTTCAATTAAAAGTTTGTTATGATGCCGGGTGGGAAGAGCGCTAATTCCGGGGGTCTGGCGATCCCCAGATGAGCGGTCATTAATTAACGGACGTGCCGGATGAGCGAGAAAAAAAAAGTAGACGGAACAATAAAAAAAATTGCCGTGTTGGCGGGAAGGGCGTGGGGGCGGGGGGAACGGGGGGGGGGGAGGAGGAGGAGAGAGGTCACTGAAAACTCTCATCATCGGCAGACTCGCTAAAGGACTCCATTCCGCGCTAGCGGCAAACAAGCGAAATATGGCGCAGGGGGATTACCTACGGCCAGGTGGCGACATTACGTCACATCCGAATCCTGCGGAACAATCTGACATGCCCCGATGCGTACTTCGTTACCGCTGGACAGCTGCGGGCGGAACATTGTCGGCCTTTCCAATGCTGTACAGATAAAACACAGGTCAATGACGATATACAAACGATAACTAGCAGTTTGTCCGCAGCTCGTGGTCGTGCGGTAGCGTTCTCGCTTCTCGCTTCCCGCGCCCGGGTTCCCGGGTTCGATTCCCGGCGGGGTCAGGGATTTTCTCTGCCTCGTGATGACTGGGTGTTGTGTGATGTCCTTAGAACTAGTTAAACCTAACTAACCTAAGTTCTAGGGGACTGATGACCTCAGATGTTAAGTCCCATAGTGCTCAGAGCCATTTGAACCATTTTGAACTAGCAGTTTATAGCCAGTTCCTTGCTACCATCCCTCGTTGATAAATGATTAAATACTGAGGCGAGGAATAATTTTCTCAGCCTAAGCGAGACATGGCGATGCTATCAACGAATTTCTGATTTTTGTCGTGCTGGAAAATGATGTAAAATAATCGAAATCAAATGTCAGCTTGGTGCTCGAAACACTTAAATTTGAACAGCTTTTTTAAGACGCTCGTGTTGTGTCTTTTAATTAAATAAATACTCTGTGAAACCCTGTTGCCATTATATTTACTGTTTTGGACGCTTTATCTTCCACATCAACAGAAAATTATCTCATGTTTATATTTCTGTATCTGTACAAGTACATTTCTTTTATTTTCAACACTTTTGTAAAAATACGTGTCAGAATGTAATATTGAATACATATATCGGTAACTTAAACACATCAAATGTATTCGCAATTGCGAACAGGACAACCGTCAGCTGTGTAATTGAATGACGACAATGGAAACTTGTTCCGGACCGGGATTCAAACCCGGATTTCCCAGTTACCGTTAGGCTACCCGAGCAAGACTCACTGCCATATCCAGGTTTCCCTATGTCGCCAACCGTATGACTACACCTTACACTCGTTCATTCACTATGTTTATTCCCGTGTAGGGGAGACATTGTAACCGAAATTCGCTTGGCCGATGTCGGCGACGGTTCAATCCCGCGTCCAGCCATCCTGATTTAGGTTTTCCGTGGTTTCCCTAAATCGCTCCAGGCAAATGCCGGTATGGTTCCTTTGAAAGGGCACGGCCGATTCCTTCCCCATCCTTCCCTAATCCGACGAGACCGATGACCTGGCTGTCTGGTCCCCTTCCCCAAACAACCCCAACCCAATGTCGGCGGTTTTGTACGATATTGCAATGCCTGTGTTGCTGAGAAGTACGATGTACTGTTCCTTCGGACATTCATGCGTGTCCACCGGAACTTTGCCTGGTACTTGTAAACAACACAGGCACTGTGATTCGTATCGTAACTTAAACATGTGCGGGTGTATTAAATGCATTGAAAATTACAGAAGAGATGACCAAAAATGGGCATTCTGAAAATCATTCGAAGTATAGGCAGTTTGAGAAGTTTTTATCTGATTTCACAAGACTGTATCTTGTACATGAATTAAGATATAACATAGGATGAATTTTAAGTTGCCCATAGGACTACGGTGTTTTTATTTTCAAGAGATCCATGCCTTTTTACATGCATGCACGTACGATTTTGGAGTACTTTTTACAATTACGTTTTGGATCAAAGTTTTCTTTTACCTTCCACAAATGTTCAATGTGCGCTCCACCGGACGCACGGCAAACGTCTAGACAATGGTCAGACTCTTCCCATACTTTTGCTAGTGTGTCCCGAGTTATTGTACTCACTGCTGCTGTTATGGGGCGTCGTTCTTCACCCAAACAACTTTGTTAGAAGGGGAAGAGCAAAACACAAGAGCTTCAGGAATAATACCCCTGTCCATTACGATGCTTTGGCAACATAAAAATTGAGGCACATGAACTACGTTTTGTTCGAACGTATATCGTGCACACAAATTCTAGTGCGTTTCAAAAGCCAAATTTATTTCGCAAAAACAGTAAAAATAAGAATTTATTAGGGAAAGCGAAATGAGACACAGTGTTGGAAAGATTTTGGACAAGTGCAGTACGTCTGCAAACGAAATCGAATACTAGACGTCAGTGCTACAAATTCGAGAGTATCGTAACAGCGTTTTGAGTCCTGGCAACAGACACGAAACGAATTCTGAGACGCTCTGCTTGGAGCATCACAGATCGGTACCGGTATAGTCCAGACGAGGCTGCGACATTTATCGATCGGAACTATCCTAGACCTCAGGTTACGCTACACATCAGTCCGTCACGACAGCCAAAATTTGGGGGAGAGGGAGGAGACAAACTCACTCTCAACCCAAGAGATTACATACTGTATCGTCTCTCCGTTTCATAATCGACTACTACTGATTCCAAAAGCTAACTCCATATTTAGCATACTTATTCGCCGACGTCTCATTTCCAGATGTGTTACCACAACAATTCGTACTAAAACACGCGTTCTTGAGAGATCTTTAATGGTATGTACGTTACCTTCGCTGCATGATTAATGATCTTCGTATTTTCCACTCCAAACTTGTGAAGATTAATGTATTTTTGTGTGTATGTACAATACACAGCGCCACTAGCTCACGCAAAATGACAGTGACGCTTCCGGACGTCATGGTACTTATACTGTGATTGTGATTTTTCGGCGAATAAAGAAATAGTGAATTGCAATCGAATATGGCAGTGCCGTAAAAAGCAATCTTGCAAATAGTTCGTCTACATTCCCTGGCACGTTTACAGAATGGCAATGGGGCAAAAGCACTCCTGAGAGAGAGAGAGAGAGAGAGAGAGGGGGGGGGGGAGGGAGGGAGGGAGGGAGGGAGGGAGGGAGGGAGAGAGAGAGAGAGAGAGAGAGAGAGAGAGAGAGAGAGAGAGAGAGAGAGCGAGAGAGCGAGAGAGAGAGAGAGAGAGAGAGAGAGCGCTCTTATGTGTGCGGAACATCTAATATTAGAGAACACACTTTAATTAAATTAATAAGAAAGTTCTAGCATATTTGCGAAAACGCAAAGATGAATAAAAAAATTGGAGGAAGTAGGACATGAACCATCTCTTCTCCACATCGTCAGTATGTGTTTTCATCCATTAGACTATCTTAAATTTCCGCAGTTGTCCTGTTTTCCTTAAAGGCATTAATCGTCAATACTCCAAACCTGATATTTAATCATAATAAATCGTACCAATAATGACGCATTGTTATACGTTTTCAATGCGTCTTTGCCTAGTAACAGCATTCTTTCATAACAAGGAAGCTGTAATTCGAAAGCAACGAGATACGAAAATTCTTTAATCACCGATATGACGTTTCCGGTCATTTTCTTAAAACAAATCCCACCAATAATGACGCGTCTTCGAGAGATCCTCTAGGCTTTGAAATAGCTTATATTCCTAGGAGATAAATTATAAGAAGAAACCCACCAAATATAGGCCTTAAATAATTAGACGGTATCCAATACGTCTTCTCCCAAGCTCTGGTTTGTCACGTAGGCCTGACGTAGAACGTCTAGCCCGAAGGGATTAAGCCTTCAGGAGGCCTGTTAGAGCTGCATGCAGAAGGCACGCCCCCCCAAACCTGTGCTACATACAGCTAAGTGCAATTTCACGGCGCAGTCTAAATACTAGTTATTACCTGTTCGAAAAACATCGTTTGACAACAGTTCCAAAAAATTTGACTGTCATTACGTAAACTCGTGTCGGGCATGTTCGAAATGCGTCCTGACAATTTAAATTCTGTATTCTATTACTGAGAAATATGTTTTAACATATATTTTGGAGTGGCTCTGCTTGAGAGCCTTTAACTACGAGCAGCATCTGGCTCATACAGAACAGAGAAGATGTTGGAGATTAGAATCCTTGGAAGAAAGTCTGCTTTCTTCTACATCTACATAGATACTCCGTGCGCCACTGCGTAAGTCACTGTACGGTGCGTGACGGAGGGTACTCTGTACCACTAATAGTAATTCCCTACCTGTTCCACTCGCAAACAGAGTGTGCGATAGACGACTGTCTATACGCCTCCGTATGAGCCATAATGTCTCGTATCTTATCTTCGTGGTCCTTACGCGCAATGTATGTTGGTGGCAGTAGAATCGTTTGGGAGTGAGTTTCAAATTCCGGTTCTATAAATTTACTCAATAGTGTTTCTCGAAAAGAACGTCGCCTTCCCTCTAGGGATTCCCATTTGGGTTCCCCAAACATCTCCGCAACAGTTACGTGTTGTTCGAACCTAACTGCAACAAATCTAGTAGCCCGCCTCTGAATTGCTTCGAGGTCTTGCTACAATCCGACCTGGTATGGATCCCAAACACTCGAGCAGTACTCAAGAACAGGTCGCACCAGCGTCCTATATGCGGTCTCCTTTTCAGGTGAACCACTCTTTCCACAAATTCTCCCAATAAACCGAAGTAGACCATTCGCCTTCCCTAGCACATTTCTCACGTGCTCGTTCCATTCCCTATGACTCTGCATCGTTGTTGTTGTTGTTGTTGTTGTTGTGGTCTTCAGTCCTGAGACTGGTTTGATGCAGCTCTCCATGCTACGCTATCCTGTGCAAGCTTCTTCATCTCCCAGTACCTACTGCAACCTACATCCTTCTGAATCTGTTTAGTGTATTCATCTCTTGGTCGCCCTCTACAATTTTTACCGTCCACGCTGCCCTCCAATGCTAAATTTGTGATCCCTTGATGCCTCAGAACATGTCCTACCAACTGGTCCCTTCTTCTTGTCAAGTTGTGCCACAAACTCCTCTTTTCCCCAATTCTATTCAATACCTCCTCATTAGTTATGTGATCTACCCATCTAATCTTCAGCAGCCGGCCGGAGTGGCCGAGCGGTTCTTGGCGCTACAGTCTGCAACCGCGAGACCGCTACGGTCGCAGGTTCGAATCCTGCCTCGGGCGTGGATGTGTGTGATGTCCTTAGGTTAGTTAGGTTTAAGTAGTTCTAATTTCTAGCGGACTGATGACCTCAGATGTTAAGTCCCATAGTGCTCAGAGCCATTTGAACCATAATCTTCAGCATTCTTCTGTAGCACCACATTTCGAAAGCTTCTATTCTCTTCTCGTCCAAACTATTTATCGTCCACGTTTCACTTCCATACATGGCTACACTCCATACAAATACTTTCAGAAACGGCTTCCTGACACTTAAATCTATACTCGATGTTAACAAATTTCTCTTCTTCAGAAACGATTTCCTAGCAAATAGCCAGTCTACATTTCATATCCTCTCTAATTCGACCATCGTCAGTTATTTTGCTCCCCAAATAGCAAAAGTCCTTTACTACTTTAAGTGTCTCATTTCCTAATCTAATCCACTCAGCATCACCCGACTTAATTCGACCACATTCCATTATCCTCGTTTTGCTTTTGTTGATGTTCATCTTATATCCTCCTTTCAAGACACTGTCCATTCCGTTCAACTGCTCTTCCAAGTCCTTTGCTGTCTCTGACAGAATTACAATGTCATCGGCGAACCTCAAAGTTTTTATTTCTTCTCCATGGATATTAATACCTACTCCGAATTTTTCTTTTGTTTCTTTTACTGCTTGCTCAATATACAGATTGAATAACATCGGGGAGAGGCTACAACCCTGTCTCACTCCCTTCCCAACCACTGCTTCCCTTTCATACCCCTCGACTCTTATAACTGCCATCTGGTTTATGTACAAATTGTAAATAGCCTTTCGCTCCCTGTATTTTACCCCTGCCACCTTCAGAATTTGAAAGAGAGTATTCCAGTCAACATTGTCAAAAGCTTTCTCTAAGTCTACAAATGCTAGAAACGTAGGTTTGCCTTTCCTTAATCTATTTTCTAAGATAAGTCGTAGGGTCAGTATTGCCTCACGTGTTCCGCGTGTTGCATCGTTACGCTCAGATATTTAAACGACTTGACTGTGTCAAGCAGGAGACTAGTAATACTGTATCCGAACATCACAGGTTTGTTCTTCCTACTAAGCCGCATTAACTTACATTTTTCTACATTTAGAGCTAGCTGCCGGTCATCACACCAACTAGAAATTTCGTCTAAGTCGTCTTCTATCTTCCTACTGTCACTTAATTTCGACACCTTGCCGTACACCACAGCATGATCACCAAACAACCGCTGCCCACTCCGTCCGCCAAATCGTACATGTGTGCAGAGAACAAAAGCGGTCCCATCACACTTCCCTAGGCACTCCTGACGATACCCATGTCTCTGATGAACACTCGTCGTCGAAGACAACATACTGTGTTCTATTATTTAAGAAGTCTTCGAGCCACACACTCTCATATCTGTGAATTTAATCCATATGCTCGTACCTTAGTTAACAACCTGCAATGGGACACCGTGTCAAATGTTTTCCGAAATCCTAGATATATGGAATCTGCCTGCTGCCCTTCATCCGCAGTTCACAGTATATCATGTGAGAAAAGGGCAAGCTGAGTTTCACACTAGCGATGCTTTCTAAAGCCATGCAGAATCATGGACGTAAGCTTCTCAGTCTCAAGAAAGTTTATTAAATTCGAACTGAGGATATATGTTCAAGGATTCTGCAGCAAACCGAAGAAAGGTATATTAGTCTGTAATTTTACAGATCCGCTCCTCTACCCTCGTTATACAGGATCAGTCACTAACTGTTGCCACCAAGAATAACTCCGAAAGTATGATAGTAGTTGGAAAGTTCGTGGGACAAATGTTGCATGGGACAATAAGGGCCGTAATACGCCTTTTTTTTTGTTGCTAGGTGAGATCCCGTCAGAGATATGAAGATAAGCTTTTTTTCTTTTTAAATGGGATGCTGTAGTTTGGTACTTATTTTCTGACAGCGGCTATCGAGACAAATCCAATGATGTCCATTAAGGTCTTTGAAGGTGACAAATGTGGCATGAACGTCCATTTACAAATGGTTCAAATGGCTCCGAACACTATGTGACTTAACATCTGAGGTCATCAGTCGGCTAGAACTCAGAACTAATTAAACCTAACTAACCTAAGGACATCACACACATCCATGCCCGAGGCAGGATTCGAACCTGCGACCGTAGCGGTCTCGTGGTTCCAGACTAAAGCGCCTAGAACAGCTCGGCCACACCGGCCGACTTACAGAAAGTGTTCGAAGTGATGACCATTGGTATCAATGCAGTGCTGCAATCTTCTTATCATGGATTGAGTGGTATTCCGTATCACATCGGCATTTATCGAAGCACATACTCTGACAATTTTCTCTCGCATATTTCAAGTAAAGTTGGAACGTCTTTATAAACAATGTCTTTTACAAATGCCAACAAGAAAAAATCCAGAGGCATCAAGTCTGGCGAACGAGCCAGGCACGACATCTCCTCCGCCACAAAACAACAATTTAGTAATAGTTTCCGCAACTCATTTCTAGCCATCAGCGAAAAATGTGCCGGGCACCCATCGTGTTGATACCACATTCTGTTACTTGTTCCTAAAGGTATTTCTTCGAATAACAGACCTAATGTTTTTTGCAGGATTGTAGGTACGTCTTACCATTAAGATTTCCGTCGATGGAGTAGGGACCTATAATTCTGTCCTCCAGAATGCCACACCATACATTCACAGAGCACGGTTTTTGGTGTGCAACTTGCCGCAGCCAACATGGATTTTCAGTTGCCTAATAATGCATATTATGCAAATTAACATTTCCATGGTTCGTGAACGTAGCCTCGTCAGCAAATAAAACCAAATTAATAAATATGTCATCCCTCTGAATCTGAAGTTGAGCCCATCGGCAGAATTCAATGCGACGCATACAATCCGTATCAGTTAATTCTTGGTGGAGACTGATATGCTAAGGATGATATTTATGGCGATGCAGAAGGCGAACACTACTACTCTGGGTCATACCAGATTCCCTTGCGATTTGACGCGAACCAACACAAGGATCTCGAACCACAGTGGCAAGAGTACCAATTTCGGTTTCCTCGTTAGTAACTTTCCTTTGACGGATGTGTTTCCGATGCGTTAAAGATCCAGTTGTTCTCAATTTATTATCCACATATTTAAAAGTACGATGTGTAGTTTGAATACGTTGAGGATATCTTTCAGTGTATAAGTCAGTTTCGTTAGCATTCTCTGTAAATGAGAAGCATATCGACTTGTTCTTCGAAGGAATACATCATTCACATTCGCTTGATTCGACGATACTAGTCTAGCCATTCCTATTAGTGTTGTATTGCGAAACCGTCGAATAGTGTTTAAATGTCAATGGCACGGTAGGTGCATACGCCGTATTCGGCGAATATTTAATGTTTGCAAGATATACGAGAGAGCATTGTCAGAGGATGTGCTTCGATAAGTCCCGATATGACAAGGAATACCACTCAATTCTTGATAAGAAGATTGCAGCACTGCACTGATACCAATGGTCATTACTTCGAACACTTTCTGTAAATGGACGTTCAAGCCACCTTTTTGACCTTCGTTGACCGTCAAAGAAATTACTGTTGCACATCATTGGATTCGTCTCGATAGCCGCTATCGGAAAATAAGAATCAAACTATAGCATCCCATTTAAAAAAAAAAAAAAACAAAGTTGATCTTCATATATCTGACGCGACCCCACCTAGCAACAAAACACCAACGTCATATTATGTCCCCCGTTGTCCCAAACAGCATTTGCCGCACAAACTTCTCAGCTACTATGATACTCTCGGATTTATGCTTGGTGGCAATAGTTACTCACCCTGTATACTGGAGTCACCTGCGCTTTTTTCCAGTCGCTAGGGACTTTGTGCTGGGCGTGAGATTCACGATAAATCCAGGCTAGGTAAGGGGTGAATCCCGTAGAGTACTTCTCGCGGAATAAATTTAGTGAACCTGTATTCGAAAATGACTGTACGACCATCTTGTTACCATCCACCGAGCGAGGTGTCGCAGTGGTTAGCACACTGGACTCGCATTCGGGAGGACAACGGTTCAACCCCGCGTCCGGTCATCATGATTTACGCGTCCGGTCATCCTGACTTAGGTTTTCCGTGATTTACCTAAATCGCTTCAGGCAAATGCCGGGATGGTTCCCTTAAGAGGGCACGGCCGAATTCCGTTCCCAATATTCCCTAATCCTATGAGACCGATGACCCCTCTTTTTGGTCGCTTCCCCAAATCAATCCAATACTACCACCAAAGCGTATCTCGCGTGGTGATCATGAGAATAAGATAAGAGAGAATGGGTCCCGCACAGAGGCACATACAGTGTCTTTTCTAAACCCTCACTCAATACGTGATGTGAATACAACAGGCAATAGCTAACAGCGGTAGAATGTACCCTTTACGACACACTGTGCAGTCGTGTATGGAGAGCAAAATGATTGTAGTGTACTCGTGAGCCTTATATGCGATCGCGTAGTACTTTTTAACTACTCGTCAGTTAGCGCTCCTCGGTACTGCGTAACTGGATGTTTATATCCTGGCGGAAACGCTGCAAGTAACCAGAAGGCGACTCGGCTGTTGCGAAGCATGGCCGCAGAAGGTTACAAAATCACTCTTCACTCGGTCTCTTCACCTTCATGGAGACCTTACGGCCAGACACAATAGAGTCGGAATGATGCTACCTAAGACGTGGCTTTTTTTCTATTTTTCCTCCTCTAGCCAACAATAGCAGATGCTTCGAGTAAGAAATTACCTCGGTTCTCAGCTTGAGCCTTAGCTTGCAAATACCACTTCTTAAGCACATACTGCAGGAAATTCGCTTGAAAGTTACACGGTGTGTTGAAAGATGATTAAGATTAGCATAAACGGCATATATGTGGCCAAAGTCATATACACTTATTTACCCTAGTGTTAAAACAAACACCAACGCACTTTCAGGGGAACACACAGTTTATCGTAGACTGGAAATTTCTGTACAACTCAATATTGTTTACACTAACCATCATCGCCAGAGCTAAAAGAAGGAAGAAGGGATAAGGGCCGTAAATCGTACCGAACGCCTTTGTTGTCCTGCTCTTAACGACCGAATCACGCCCCGCTATTAGGTCATTTGAAGCGGAGCACACTTACAGGTAGACGACGCGCGAAACAGAAGGGGCTGCTCACTAAATCCCGAAATCCGATCTTCGCCGAGGATGTAGAGCACATATTATTACCAGCAACTTTCATATCGCGCAATGGTCACCATTCAAAGATAAGGGAAATTACAGCTCGTACTGAGACGTTCAGACAGTCGTTTTACCCTCGTGCGATCCGCGGGGGGGGGGGGATATGACTTCGGCGCGAATAGTGCCCTCCGCCACACACCGCTTAGTGGCTAGCGGAGTATATATGTAGATGTAGATTTGATGCAGTCGAAGGGTGCAGTAACGATGCTAAGAACCACAATTAAAAGCCTCTGTTGATCCATTGTATACATGGGACAGAGGCTTGTCAAATATTTAACAATGAAATTCGCCAAATAGCCGTGCAATTGAGATGGTATTTTTTTTTTCTACCGGTTTCGGCAGTTCATTACGCCATCTTGCTGTTGGAGTTCGACTCAAGTCTTCGAAGCAAGCACTTGAGCTACGAATTCACGACATCCAGAAACATATGGCACCGGTATGCTAACATCGATTATTTTTGAGAGGTGCATCTGGGGCCCGAAGACAGCGTAATGAATAGCCGAAACTGATAGCGAAAATAAAATAAAATCTTAATTTCACGGACGTTTAGAGAATTTCATTTTTAAGTAATCACAGTTAAAATGTCGAGTTCTAACGACGAAACCAAGTAAGCATCATCCAACGTTGTCAATAGAACGGACCACACGTCCAAGATATGTGGGTCACCAACGTCTTGTGAATGTCAATAACTGACACAGAAGCCAAATGACAATCAGCCAGAACTTTTCGGAATCAAATGCTTCACCGTTGTACCACGCAATATGTAAGGCAGAAATTCGAAGGTCTCAATCCCAGCCAGGAACAAACCTGCGGTGTGTCTGTATTAATAGCCGAGGAATTAATATGTGGACGGCAACGCTGTCGCATGGGCGACGTACCTACTATTCCACTAAACCCTGTTGACTGTCCTGGTCAAGGAAACGGCCAGACAAAATGATCTTAATACTGGCTCACCTCCGGGAAATCACTGGCAGAAACAGACGTTTTTATGCAGGTTGTAGACGACCATGTGAACTGCTTCAAGTAACTTCCTGAAGGACGTCCTAAAATTTTCTTCTGTTGTAAACGACAGCTGACGAAGTGCGGAAAGACATAATACGAGATCATGTAGGACTCAGTCGCGGAAAAATTACACCAGGATCAGTTATCGCTGATTTCCGGCTATAAACAACAATATTATGACTCAACATGTTCTAGAAATGAGCATTTGCTGGTGCACTGGGATCTAAAAATAACAGATTGTACGTTATCAGGGAACTGTCATTGCTAGTGTCCCTAGATAAATAAAGACACAGCGTATGGTTTACTGAAGTCACAGTTATCAACAACAGTACCGAAACTTCCCGGCAGATTAAAACTGTGTGTCGGACCGAGACTCGAACTCGGGACCTTTGCCTTTCGTGGTCAAGTGCTCTACCAACTGACCTACCAAACCACGACTCACGCCCCGTTCTCACAGCTTTAATTCCGCCAGTACCTCGTCTCCTGCCTTCCAAACTTCACAGAAGCTCTCCTACGAACCTTGCACGCGAAAGGCAAAGGTCCCGAGTACGAGTCTCGGTCCGGCACACAGTTTTAATCTGCCAGGAAGTTTCATATCATCGCACACTCCACTGTAGAGTGAAAACTTCACTCTAACAAAGGTAACAACTATAATGACATTAACTACGGCAGCTGTATAAGCAGCAACAACCAGCACAGTGGCAACAACCATGATGACGACGTAGACGACAAAGGCAACCACCACAACTACGACGACAACCCCCACAACGATGACAACCACCTCAAGGACATTAACAACCACATCCACGTATCCAAAAAAAAAAAAAAAAAAAAAAAAAAAAAAAAAAAAAAAAAAAAAAAAAAAAAAATGGTTCAAATGGCTCTGAGCACTATGGGACTTAACTTCTAAGGTCATCAGTCCCCTAGAACGTAGAACTACTTAAACCTAACTAACCTAAAGCCATCACACATCACACACATCCATGCCCGAGGCAGGATTCGAACCTGCGACCGTAGCGGTCGCGCGGTTCCAGACTGAAGCGCCTAGAACCGCTCGGCCACACAGGCATCCACATATTGAAATACAAAGAAATATGCTGCAGTGCCGCGTCATAGAAGTTCGTACCACATCAATAATTATTTGAAGCACACGAGTCACACCTTCCACACTGCACGCTGGTGTAAGTGGACTAGGAATGCCTTCAGAACTCTGGAGATTGTTGGAGAGAGCTGTGATATTTGCAATCACAGTCCAGAAATTAATGGGATCCGAGCCTGAAAGGGAAAAAATATCGTGCCTTAGCTTTTAATAACTCATACATTACGTTCCGCTGTAATATGCACGACTGCATGTAAAATAACGTAATAATAATAATGATGATACTAATAATAATAATAATTCTCAGGAAAGATCCTACCTTCTGTACACCGATGATCTGAAGATCTGGACCGGCTGAAGTGGTTCAAATGGCTCTGAGCACTATGGGACTTAACGTCTGTGGTCATCAGTCCCCTAGAACTTAGAACTACTTAAACCTAACTAACCTAAGGACATCAAACGCATCCATACCCAAGGCATGGTGTGGCCGAGCGGTTCTAGGCGCTTCAGTCTGGAACCGCGCTACCGCTACGGTTGCAGGTTCGAATCCTGCCTCGGGCATGGATATGTGTGATGTCCTTAGGTTAGTTAGGTTTAAGTAGTTCTAAGTTCTAGGGGACTGGTGACCTCCGCAGTTAAGTCCCATAGTGCTCAGAGCCATTTGAACCATTTGAAGATCTGGAAAAATCTGTAACTGAAATCCAGTCTCTGATAAATCCAGTTCCAAACATAAGCAACAACATCAGCATGCAATTCGGCTTAGACAAGTGCGCCGCACTGGCCCAGGGCAAAACGTCAGAAAGTGAAGGCATCGGGACGCCGAATGGAGAAGCCATCAAGTGCCAAAAGGCAGAAGCCTACGCAAACCTAAGTTGGATAACATCAAGCATGGGCGTGTAAAAAATGTGGTTAGCAGATGATACATCCAAAGGGTCAGAATCATTTTGAATGGCAAACTGAATGGCGGAATTACTATCTATGCATTCCATATCTGGACCATATCCGTCATCACGTAAACAGCAGGCATCGTGAAATGGATACAAGCTGAGTTTAATGTGGACAGGTAAGCTACAAAATCAGAAATTCAGCGTGTACTCCACCGTCAGAGTGACGTCGACAAACTGTTCTTGCTCAAAGAATGCAGGTGGTATAGGACTCTTTGCAAGTAAGCCAGACTGCAGAAGGAAAGAAGCAATTGAGGCTTAGCGCCTTACGTCGCGCCTATTTAGACGGGATATTACAGCAGTGAACAGAAGTGCAGTATGAGTCAAGCGCAGGAGAGCTGGCGTCAGATGCAGGCGTATATATAATTTCTACGCAACCTGGCAGAGGTCACTAGCTGACGGAAAATGAGCTGCAGTCAAAATGCTGTCACATTTATTTACAGTTTAATTTATTAATTACTACTACAACTGCGCTTAGTTACGAGAGTGAATTAAGATGTGAATGTTCAAATAATGTTGTATGTAACGTTTTTTATTATACATTAAAGCACGGGTTCCCAACAAAATTTTCTTTAGGACCCCCCCCCCCCCCCATCGAGCATTATTGGTATCTTGTCATATCACAGTATCAAGTACCTGAAAAAGCCAAATTAACAGTTTTTTATGTGTTTCCTATGTTCCAGTTGGCTCTAGGAAGACGCTAGAAGCAGAAGTTAGCGTTCGCTAAAGCTCTGTTCATGCAGGAAGGGGCCAAAACAAAAAAATCTGTCACCATACGAAATATATTTAATATATTTTTTATTCTAATAGCGTCTTGCGGACCCCTGGGGGTCCGCGGACCACCTGCTGGGAACCACCGCAATTAAGTAACTGGTCCAGTGAGGATGTTCGAGAACGACGTGTATGTTAGTCATTCGTACCGAGGAATTTGTTATAAAATATTTCGTCAGTTTATGGTGCAGGGGAAATGAGATTATGATTTCGGTACAGTAGTTTTGTTACGAGGCAGTTAATTTTATATTTGTGGGTTTTCAAAATTTATTTATGTTAATTTATTGTTCTGATTCAGTGACAAATTTTGACTGGTTCTCCACACATGCGCGGGACTGAGCAGGTTTGACGCTGCATTTTACGCACATAAATACGAGTACTTTCATTTTACTGCTGCTTCCATCGACAAAACAATTTTTAGTGTGACTTGTAGTTACGAGGTGTACAGCCGTTTCTTTTCTATACCGTTTTTTCAGCTTAGTATTGCATTTCTGTAACTTCAAGGAGGAGTGCATTTGAGAATATATTCACCACGAGGTGAGTGGAACTTGGCAACGCACCGCGCCGCCGCACACGCACTGGCAGACTGTGTGAAAGACAGGAAAGGACCAGCTCTGGTCGAAGTCAACTGCAGAAAGCTTCTAAAGGCACAGCAAACCAAGATTCTATACCGGAAAGCTGAACACCAACGCCGGACTGTCAGCCTGCGCAATGAAGCATTGCATTTAGAGTTTTTGGGAGGAGATTGAAGGCAAAATAGAAGGTCTGTTGTTGACTCACCAATGGAACTATAAAGAAAGAAAGAAACTGAAGGACTGATATTAGCTGCACAGGAGCAAGCCATGAGAACTAACGCCGTCAACGCCAGAATCGAAAAATCAGCAAAAGACCCTAATCGCAGACTGCAGACCGCAAAGAAGCCGACGAAATAATTGACCGTACCTCGAGCTGTTGCAAAAAGATCGCTCAGATATTACAAGCAGAGGTACAATTATGTGACACGAATGGTCCACCGAAACGTGTTTCAAAATTGCCGTCTGCCGATGGTAAGGAACTTGTGGAACCGTCGGCCAGGGTGGCCGAGCGGTTCTAGGCACTACAGTCTGGAACCGCGCGACCGCTACGGTCGCAGGTTCGAATCCTGCCTCGGGCATGGATGTGTGTGATGTCCTTAGGTTAGTTAGGTTTAAGTAGTTCTAAGTTCTAGGGGACTGATGACCTCAGTAGTTAAGTCCCATAGTGCTCAGAACCATTTGATTAACTTCCAGCAACGAGTCCAGCAAGCCACAGAGTCTCTTACAAAGAAAGCGCAGTCCGAGACCCAATGCAAAGCGCTACACAGCGCTGCTAACACAGAAGCAGCCCACTTACAACGCAGACCTATATGCTTTGGAAGTGTCCGACTAGTGACAAAATACATAAAATACGAAATGCAGCACACAGATCTCATTTGCTCTATTTATTGTTATAATAATAATATGATGATGATGATGGTAAGAATTGTGGGCAGAGGCTGAAGTCCAGCCACTTACTCAGTCTGACAAACACTGGCTTCAGCGAATAATCCCGCCACTCAGCTAAGATCTGGTGGTTCAGACACTTGACACTACACATATCAAAGTAGATGATTCGCCTCGCGGAGTTCGTGAGGAGTACCAGAAATTTGCGACGAAGCCGGGAAAAGTAATTGCTTCTGGAGGAGGCGAGAAGATTATTAACGCAAAGCTCACCCGTGGCTCATTTCGCCTGACCCGTAAATAAGGGCCACCTTCATTCCAGACGAAAAATGTGCGCTCTAGCGCCGTACCTCTCTCTGGAAGCAGCTGCAGCTAGAACACAGCATCCAAGCTGGCATATTTCATGCTGCAACTCTTGTTTACAGACGAAGCGTATTGTAATCCTCTGCAAGACGCTGTAGTAAGTAATGGGTATTAATTTTTAATAACAACGCAGTAATTTAACTTAATGGGTGTTCATCGGTACGCAACATGCCTTTAAATTAGGAAAACAACAAGCACAGTATTCTAAATATGCATGTAGTGTGCTCCTAGCCTCTGGAAGAATATGCGAGCTGTACCTATTAGAGAATACAGCAGAATTAGCAGACTCTGGCGGTAGTCCTCCTTTTTCAGTTGTTGCGTGACCGCTGTATTAGGCCATGTCGTGGCTTTACTTGCCAACAGACAGTGACTAGAAAAATCAGGCGATTTCCTAACCATGCTCTCGTATAACGACTCTTTGGAGCATAGTCAGGTTTTATACGCAACATTATGCGTGCCACGTGCAAATAAAACCACCCGTCTAGGAATCTGATCTCTCCATACCAAAATACGAGGTGTTCAAGTTAAATTTTAATTCTTAAGACTGTATATTTTACAAGAGTGAAGACAGAAAGCATTGAAAATAAAACTTTGCCTTGGCGCCAGTTACGAGCTGCATGTCTCCGTGGTGCAATTAGCTCGCACGTTCATTGCTCAATGTGCGTTGGGTCGACGTGACTTCTTACGTTCTCCGTATAAACAGTTGAAATTACTCAGTTGGAACTGTGCGTCGTGATTTTCGACCAGAGTACGTGACTGCACGCCGTATAGTGTTAGCGTACAAGTCTCGCATTGCACTACTGGCCTCCAAGGTCGCCCAATTCCGCGGTGGTTTTTGTGGCAGCTCTATTTGCCTCCCCTTCCAACAACTTTGGGTGAACTGCCACGCCGCTCATCAATGAATGCAAGAAATAAATACATCCTCGCAGAACTATGGGGCGAGTTTGACTACCTTTTTGATGTCGGTTGTGGGCTCGGCGGAGAACATATCGAATATTTGTCAAAGGTAAATGAAAAATCCTAAACTTAGCTGTAAAAATCACTGTAAGGACGTATGTGCATCTATGTAACAGATATGAGAATCGGCCGGTTCTTTTAAAAATAAAACTATGTAATACTATGCGTAAGTTAAACCCAACCCCATGTTACTACCTACTTTGACAAAGAAGATACTGCAGCAGCTCATTTCCTAGCAGTGTACAAACAGCAACAGCGCTGTGCAAAGCCTGATCTAAACATTAAGGGCACTGACATTTTAGTACTACCTTTGCGGTACTACGACTTGCTTTTACATTGCTGTGGATTAAGAGCTGCCAACGTCTGCTGAAAACTTGGAGAGCACAGACTGATCTGAGTGAGAATGTTGTCGGAGTTTTATCAGCACGATCCTACGCTTCAACACCTTTCCTCTGTCGGTTTCTCCTACATCTGTGGTGTCTCACGCCTCTGTTGCACATCAAGGTACCATTTACATTAATACACGTAATATGGTAATTACAGGACCACGGAGTGGTAACAATGGCGAGTCTTTTTTTCTAGTTTTTAAGCAGTAACATCGCTAGAAAACTGGATATCTTTGTGAGCTGTCTTACATATAATTACCAGCAATTTCTTAAATAATAGTAATTAATAAAATAAGTAACACTTTTACTTGCTTACATTCATGACCTCTGTACGCCGTGTATCATAAAGTGCTTTGCATATCTCTGGAATTATATAAGGCAGCGATGACACGTAAACTGCTGTGGCAAATTTTGTATCTTCGACGGAGCAGCCTGTTGCTAAAAATCTGAGGTTAGCTGTAAGACGTTCCTCTGCGGAAATGATCTTCCTAATCGCTGTGTCGCTCCGGCTAATTTTATCAAATGTTTCACTGTCCATTCTTAAATCGTTTCTACAGTCATCGGGGGGGACTGTCTCGCAGCTCTTTAATGAAAGATGTATGACTGCGACGATAATGAAGGTGGTGATGATTGGTTTATGGGACGCCAACTGCGCGGTCATCAGCGACCGAACAAAGTCTCAATTTTTACACAATCCAATCTAGCCACTGTTACGAACTATGATGATGAAATGATGAGGACAACACAAATGCACAGTCCTCAACCCGGTCGTGAATCGAACCCAGGACCCCGTGATCCAGAGGTGTCAACACTAACCAGTAGACCACGAAATGCGGAATATGACGATAACTGTTGCCCTTAACCCAAGTACCACGTTTTCTTTTGTTTATATTCATAGCACCAGCCTATTGCGAAAACTATACACGTTCGATCCACTTTCGCTAGGAATATGGTTGCAAGCAACGCACTGCCGCGCACACATCCACAACATTTTAAAACTGATGAAACTCGACACACCACCCTTTCGCGTGTATCTGAGCGCTGGTTTCACCATTTTACGGGCAGACGCTTGCATGTGCGAGGGATGCTCTTGTCTGCGAGAGGGTCGTCTTTCTGGGAATGGAAGATCATTCGTCCTGAGCTCATTTGCCGGGTTGTCGACTCACTGTCTTGAATCAGTTGTGAGTGGAGCTCACAAGGCGGATTTCAAGGGCAAGAAATTTCCCCATGACGGCCGTTGCAGAAAGAGTTAATGTCCTGAGAGAAGCGCTGTACGCAAGAGCATGGGAGTAGTCAATGAGAATTCCTATATTCTGCTCCTGATTCTGATTGGCTGATAGGCCTACGCGTTAAACAATTTCGTGGAGCAGTTGGGCATTGTAAAATCCGAGAGTTGGCAGGCAACCCACGTGGGTGGGTAGGTGTGCAAATCGTGGACCGTCTTGAGTGGTTAGTGTTCAATATTTCCGAAGTCTGAAGTGAGTGATTTTTTTTTTGTGATGAATGGAGTCACTTTGTGGTGCTGTCTTATATTGACGATGTACTGACGTCAAGATAGGAAATCAGAGATATAATGCAGAGAGCAGGCAAAGTGTTAGCGTTTAGGTTATCGGAGGTAAACAGTAACTCTAGAGCCCTGCGAACTGCAGGCATCTGTCCCAACGGCAGAAGCTTCACTTCAGAGAATTCACTGGTAACTCCATCCACCGCAGAGACGCTGTTTTGATGCGTCGCAGTAGAAGACGGTCACAAACAGGCTCATCTTAGCGGGGCAGCAAGCTTGATATTTGCCGCTGAGAACCGCAACGTCAGTGGGTTTACACAAGCCAGAGTGTGGAAAAGCGACTCCAACAGCAGTCTCCCCTCACGACAGGCCTCAAGGCAAGGCTAAGAGATGTAAATCAGTAGTTGCTAGCCATAATAGGAAGGGCAGTGGTGTGTAGCTGTCAGCTGAACGCTGTTGCTACCAGATTTGGAATTTGTTAATGTGAAGATCAGAAATATCGCCACCTGCGGAGTTGGAGGAAGGAAATGATCTAAACGTGTTTGACCGGAGGCATTATGGAGGTGCAGAGCCCCAAGTCTGACAGGCGGATGCTTGTCAAGTGCCGGTGTATTGTCGGGCCGACTACAGAGAGGGAGGAATATCGCGCCGCCACGATCCTTTAAAAACCCATGTTTCCTTCTATTCAGACAGAACTCTCAGTCAGCTCGTTGGGATGCCAACTCAGTGCCACTCTTCGCCAGCCTCGGGTAACACCGGCAAGCATGTTTTTCTTACTTGGAGTGCTACTCTCGAACTTGGTACAGGTAACGCTGCTAGCGTTTGCTGCTTGAGTTAGCTCCCACCCCACGGACTCGAACATTGCCTTCTGTTGTGCAGCCCGCTGCATCATTTGCTTTTTGTAATGTTTAGAATTGGCATTCTGTATATTAGTTAGTCCGACTGCAATTGAATAGCATTAATGAAGGGCCAGAGTTGTTCGAGTCTCCTGCTACGAGAACCGTAGAGTGTCTCAAAATCCACGCCTCTCTTAGGTGCCTTGCGACAGTGTTTGGCGCAGATGTAAGCAGTCCACTTGCCATCACTGGAAGTTTGTCTTTCTGCAGTTGCTGCTCACCGTTCGGGAATTGTAGATTGACCTGTAACCCCCTGTATTCTTTGTTAGAACACGACAGTACGGAAAGCAAACAAAGCATTCGACAGCGCGTTCCCATGAGCGGCGTCGAATTCTGCTTAGGCAGTGTGCTGTTTTCTCTGTGTGTGTTGCGGTTCAGTAAGGGTGCACTTACTCGGTAAACAGAGATTTCGCGCAAAGCAGCCTGACTGAACACACATTATCATCAGACAAATCAGTCTGTGGAGTCCAACTTTCAGCAGCCCTTTGCAGCTTTTGATGCACAGTAAATAGAAGCGAGCTTGGTACATAAATGTAATCGAGAGACCTGCCACTACTGTCACAAAATTTACTGAGTTCCATTTTAAATGAGCCTTGTAAGCCTTTTTTTCCTCCAACAAAATCACAGTTCGCTTCCAGGAAAACTGGTTTTCAAATTGCAAACAATTTCCCATAAGCTGCGTCTTTAAATTCTAATTTATACAGTTTTTGAATTTTACTTCTCATAAGCACTGTTGTTCTTTGTACATTTCATAAATTTCGTCAAAAACTCCTTAGTCCAGCAACGAGAATATGCCATGCTTGTGTCGCATACTGTAGGTTGCTGATAAGAATTTGCGAAATAATTCCCAACTATCCTGTCGCGTACAACAGTTTGTGTGACAACACCACATGCCTGGCGTGTGCGTCTACATGCGAGCGTATCTGACCAGTGACTTAACTGCACTCCTGCCTGCATTTAAAGAGACCGCGTTCACATGGGGACTGTGAATCTGCGTGGCTCGCCTTAAATCGCGTGGTTAGGAGTGTTCGTGCGAGGGCCCATATTGTTTACGCTCAGACACGTGACTGCAGCGCTGTCGGTGAGAGAAGTAGAAAACAGTGGAGAGGAGTAGAAGTAGAAAACAGTGGAGAGGAGTAGAAGTAGAAAACAGTGGAGAGGAGTAGAAGTAGAAGTAGAAAACAGTGGAGAGGAGTAGAAGTAGAAGTAGAAAACAGTGGAGAGAAGTAGAAGTAGAAGTAGAAAACAGTGGAGAGAAGTAGAAGTAGAAAACAGTGGAGAGAAGTAGAAGTAGAAAACAGTGGAGAGGAGTAGAACACAGTGGAGAAGCAGAGGGAAGCATTTTACGAACAAGTACAGAGACAGATATTGCCCTACAATACGAAATGTTCTCCATCCTTGGTGGACAACAACCGGCAACCCCTCGGCAAAACGTAACTCCAACAAACATTGCAGCAATGTTGACTGCAACGCTATTGAGGCGAAATATTGTCGTAAAATATCGCTGTTGTAAACGCAGATTTATAGGCAGAACCTAATTGCCGAAATGTAGGATGCAAACATTGCTTCTGCTAGAGCATGATTAACCACATTATGGTTGCAGAAAACACGACACTGCATGGCCAGACTGACTACATTTCACTCGCCGCTCCTCGTGAAAGCTGCCATCCGAAAGACGTAACACGGTGCGTCACGTTAGGTGGAGCCTTCCGCTTAACCTGCTAACAGCCGGAACGCGGCGTGCCCTGTATCTGACCGGCCCACACCGCCTGCGGGAATGACTGCACACTGCACCCGGGACAAGGAATGGCGCGCTGTAGGGGCCAGGCTCGGCAGAAGGTGGGGGGCGGGGAGGGGGAGTGATTGAGTAGGGGGGAGGGGTAGGAGAGGCCTCGGCTCTTCCCGTCTCGTCGCGCAGGTGCGAGCGGCCGCTATTAGCCGATCAATCGCTGCACGGCGCGCCCTGCTAATGGCCGGCCATCGGGCCAGAGCGGCGGGGCGTCCCTCTCGGTCCCACACCGCACTAGGCGGACCGCAGCCTTCTGGCCCAGGCGGTGTGTTGTGTTTGTTACTCGGGCCTCTTACGCACTGTCGGCCGCTTGCTATTAATCGAGCCGACAGCAACAGGCAACATTCAAGAAAGTAGCTTTGCCGACCAACACGCTACGGTGTTTCCCAGTGTTACGACCCTCTTTCTACTGGTTCACTACGGAAACTATCCACGAATTTTGTAACAAACATGCTTCGTTACTACGAAATAGTTCGTTATAGTTTGACACTGTTAGGTTTGTGTTGTTCACACTCGTTGCCGAGCTACAGCAATATGGCTTTTCGTTCAGGCCCTAAAGGCCCAGGTGTCGTCGATTAACTGCCGTGCGGCGTCCTCCAGATGCGTTATGGATGTGTGGCCACCACACAGCTCTCCCAACTCTTAGCAGTCCTCCAACCAAGGAAACATTCTTGGCAGCGCTGGGAATCGAACCCGCTCGCCCACATCGCAGCCATGTACATTTGTAGGGCGGGGGTGTGGTGTGTTTACGAGCTCCTCAAAACTATTTTTGCGCTCAGCCAGAAAGCGATGGAGAAAATACTGACCACAGTTTCCAGTCTGCAAGTCCACGGTTTTCTTTTGTTCACTGAAAGAAATGTTTCTACTTTTTCTTTTGTTCACTGAAAGAAATGTTTCTACTTTGTTTACTCAGCGCCATCATAAACTACAATTATAAATTAAAAGCTTTGAGTTCTAACTGATTCAATGATATGTAAGAATATCTCACAAGCACAACTCAGTAATATTCCTGATAATAATAATAATGTTATTGCTGTTGTGGTCTTCAGCCCTGAGACTGGTTTGATGCAGCTCTCCGTGCTACTCTATCCTGTGCAAGCTGCTTCATCTGCAACCTACATCCTTCTGAATCTGTTTAGTGTATTCATCTCTTGGTCTCCCTCTACGATTTTTACCCTCCACGCTGCCCTCCAAAACTAAATTGTTGATTCCTTGATGCCTCAGAACAAGTCCTGCCAACCATCCCTTCTATTCAACACCTCATTAATTATGTGATCTACCCATCTAATCTTCAGCATTCTTCTGTAGCACCACATTTCGAAAGCTTCTATTCTCTTCTTGTCCAAACTATTTATCGTCCATGTTTCATTTCCATACATGGCTACACTCCGTACAAATACTTTCAGAAACGACTTCCTGCCACTTGAATGTTAACAAATTTCTCTTCGTCAGAAACGCTTTCCTTGCCATTGCCAGTCTACATTTTATATCCTCTCTACTTGTAAGTAGGTTGTTCAGGTTTTTATATAGGTAACGCCACGTAGCGCTCTGTATGAAAATCACTGGCTGTGCTGTGTGCAGTCTATGGCTAGTTTGCATTGTGGTCTGCCATTGTAGTGTTGGGCCGCTGGATGTTAACAGCGTATAGCGTTGCGCAGTTGGAGGTGAGCCGCCAGCACTGGTGGATGTGGGGAGAGAGATGGTGGAGTTTTCAAATTTGTAACAATGGATATCACGAACTGCTATATACATTATGACATTTGAAGACTATTAAGGTAAATACATTGTTTGTTCTCTATTAAAATCTTTCATTTGCTATCTATGCCTGTCAGTAGTTAGTGCCTTCCATAGTTTGAATCTTTTATTTAGCTGGCAGTAGTAGCGCTCGCTGTATTGCAGTAGTTCAAGTAACGAAGATTTTTGTGAGGTAAGTGATTTGTGAAAGGTATACGTTAATGTTAGTCAGGGCCATTCTTTTGTAGGGATTATTGAAAGTCAGATTGCGTTGCGCTAAAGAATATTGTGTGTCAGTTTAAGGACAGTCATGTATAATTCTTCAAAGGGGATGTTTCATATACTTCGACCATCATCAGTTATTTTGCTCCCCAAATAGCAAAACTCCTTTACTACTTTAAGTGTCTCATTTCCTAATCTAATTCCCTCAGCATCCCCGACTTAATTCGGCTACATTCCATTATCATCGTTTTGCTTTTGTTGATGTTCATCTTATATCCTCCTATCAAGACACTGTCCATTCCGTTCAACTGTTCTTCCAAGTCCTTTGCTATCTCTGATAGAATTACAATGTCATCGGCGAACCTGAAAGTTTTAATCTCTTCTCCATGGATTTTAACACCTACTCCGAATTTTTCTTTTGTTTCCTTTACTGCTTGATCAATATACAGACTGAATAACATGGGGGATAGGCTACAACCCTGTCTCACTCCCTTCCCAACCACTAATAATAACAACGTCTCTATCATAAACAGCACTATGAGCAGTTCAGAGGCGCCCTCTTCGGTAAGTTCCCAATAAACGGTCTCTCGCCCTGACTTCCAATATTTAAATTAACTGCTCGCCACAAAAGTGGAAAATCATCGCACCACTTGCCACGCTGATTTGTTAACATTACGGGCGGCACACCAACAGTTACTTCCACGAAATCTAAGCAGTCCAGGACGATGTACAGTCCTCGCGAGTTTACTTCCTATTCGTCCCAAAAAAATGCGTTTAGTTGCAGCCGGTCAGTGACGTCATCCGAGGCAGCGCGTAAGCCGGTGTTTGTCAGACGCGGACCGATTGATAACTGGCTGCGAAGTAAAGTCTGTATTTATATATGGGCAGCGAACGGTCGAAGGGAACATCTGCCGTCATATGGTCTGCGGACCGGTAGTCGCCTCTAAATGGTCGCTTTCTCGGACACACAATATTTTATAACAATGTTGTGTATTAATTTAGAATCTTCGTAATTTTTGTATGAATGGCGTGAAGTTGGCTTTAAATACAGAAAAAGTTTTATCTCGCCTGCATTTAAACTTTGCCGTGTAAAATTTTTAGAACGCAACTGACAGTTGAACATGACCTCTGGACTACATCTTTTAAGACACCTATTTTTTGGTATTTGCATCAAGGTCTTGAAACTTGTTATAGCTCTATTATTTAATGTGTTTCATTAGGTGCTGTAATAAAAACTTTCTATTATTAATATAAATGATAAATAATTGTTCCCGGCCAGTGTGGCCGAGCGGTTCTAGGCGCTACAGTCTGGAACCGCAGGACCGCTACGGTCGCAGGTTCGAATCCTGCCTCGGGCATGGATGTGTTTGATGTCCTTAGGTTTGTTAGGTTTAAGTAGTTCTAAGTTCTAGGGGACTGATGACCACAGATGGTAAGTCCCATAGTGCTCAGAGCCATTTGAACCATAATCTATTACAGATAAGGACGTTTTTGTTCCGAATCTAGTTTCCAGTAAACTGAGAACTAACAGAGGTGCTCAATAGGCTCCTATAGTTAAGGTTTTCATCAAATTGAGGCTTCCTTCCCAGTTTTCATGTTTCTAAATCTAATTTTTTAACGCCTTCCATTTTTTTAGTAACAACGCCGATTTTGACCAAGATTTTGTTCCGATCAAGTTGAAACTTGTAAAAGTTAATTTTGATATACATTTGCGCATTCTGACCGATTTTTGGCTTTATAGCTTTATTATTTAGCGCTCCATTTTTTTTCTTAAAACGATGTACTTAGGGAAAGATATTCATCTGATCACTCTGAGATCTGACAATTTAATATTATTAAGCATATGTTGACAAAGTTTGGAAAAGCAACTTTAATTTTTAATTTCGTCCTCAGATTATGGCGCAATACTTGTATGCTACGCACAGCCGCGTTATGATGAGGTGGCGCTAGTAGCAGTGAAGTGGGTCAAGCCCCGGCACACTCGCTATCCTCTGTTTTCTCAAATGATACAGCGTTTGTTTCGCCACACACTTACCACTCAGCTACAGACTCTGTAAACAAGGCTATTCTGTGATGGCGTTAAGAACTTTCAAGGAACACGTAGAAGGGTAAACGGATCAATTTGAGATATGGGACGTACGTCGGGGAACAGCCAAGTGGAAAGTTACAATGGGAAATCGTTCTGGTGCCTCTGACAGTCGAATTCTTGTACAAGTACTTTTAATGCAAAGAAACTAAGGTAGGCTACTTTCAGAGGAGGTAGCACGGACCAGAACAAGAAAAAAAAATGGCTAATAAACATGCGCTCTGAAATGCGTATCTTACGAGCTGTGAAAACTTGGCTACTGTGAAACATCTCTTCTACTGAGCACGTCCCCATAGGTCTTTAAGGTATGCGTTTTGGAGCCCATGTTTACTAGACTTTTATCCTTGTTTTTCCAGTTCTCTAAGTTGCCGATCTCGGCAACAACAGTCCAGGTACATGCATACAGGGTCCATTACTTCAAATCGATACGTTTACCCTTCTCCATCATACCTGATAGTTTCTATCACCATCACAAAATCATACACTACACTGATTTGCACGAAAAATTGTACGTAAACTTTTCGATATCTGCACAAATCGAAAAGTCGTCCTGTGTAAAGACCACAGCACCATGATTACGACACTGTCATTCAACTGCTGTGGATGAAGCTAGACGAACTGAGCGAATTGTGGACAATGTCCTGTCAACGCGCGGCGTCTCCAAAATGCGCAGCACACTCGTATGTCAGAGAGAGAGACGGAGAGGAAATACGTTTTGCAGCTTATAATTGCGTACGCTTCCGTGGCCCCAGAATCAGTCGACATAAAAGTTGTCTGGGAATGGTACCGCGTCACAATGTATAAAACGACTACTGCTGCTGTTTTTCTCCAGCAGCAGTAGTTTTATACATTATGACGCGGTACCAAGCCCAGAAAACTTTTATGTCGACGTTTTGCATCATACAGAGACTCATCTTCAAATATCGAAAGCGCTCGCTTCAAGACGATTCAACAGATGTACTACATCTTGCCTCACGTATTTTGTATAATGACCACAGCGGTACATTTACAGAACGTTTCGCTCCCACCAATACCATCCGCCAATGTTACGGCGAAGGTGGCGGAGATAAGGGAGGAGGAAGCAGATTAAAACCGTGTGCTCTGTCGGAACTTACAGACGTTCTCCCAGGAGGAATGATGAGTACTCAGGGATATAATAGCAAAGCTCATTTTAAGCAAAACGCTTTATACGGACATATGCACTGTCCTGAACGCTTTCCGAGATGCGCATTTAAAGTAAATTTAGTTTTGAGCTAACTCCGTGAAAGTATGTGTCTTATCCACCTAAACACCCTACATCTTATTCTAGCCCAAACTACAAGGGCCACTCCAAAAGAAGTGTACACTATTTTTTTAAACATACAGTTTTCATTCTGCATGTGTGAAAGTTTTACAGTGTGTAGATACATCCTTCCCGATTGTTTTCAAACTTAGTTCAACCTGTTCCCGTGAGTGG
This sequence comes from Schistocerca piceifrons, assembly GCF_021461385.2. Lineage (NCBI taxonomy): Eukaryota > Metazoa > Arthropoda > Insecta > Orthoptera > Acrididae > Schistocerca > Schistocerca piceifrons. Next base: position 499,329,557 of record NC_060144.1, read on the forward strand.
CGCCGTCACAGCATGTCTTCAAGATGGCTGCTACACTTGACGTTCGTCAGAAGCAACGTGCTGACTTAGAATTCCTGTGCTGTGAACACGAGACACTGGGAGACATCCACAAGAGGTTGAGAAAGGTGTATGGAGATGCTGCTGTCGATTGCAGTACAGTTAGTCGGTGGGCAAGCAGGTTACGTGATGAAAGCGGGCACGGCAATATTGAGGATTGTCCTCGCAGCGGCAAGCCTCGTACTGCGCACACTCCAGACAATGTGCAGAGAGTTAACGAATTGGTGACTGCTAACAGACGCATCACAGTGAACCAACTGACACGCTGCGTTGGGATAGGGGAAGGAAGTGTTTGCAGAATACTGAAAGTGTTAGCGTTAAAAAAGGTTTGTGCAAGGTGGGTTCCCAGGATGTTGACACTGGCTCACAAAGAAACAAGAAAAACGGTATGTAGCGAACTTCTGGAACAGTACGAGAATGGTGGAGATGAATTTCTTGGAAGAATTGTGACAGGTGATGAAACATGTCTCCATCATTTTTCACCAGAGACGAAGAGGCCATCAATGGAGTGGCACCATGCAAATTCACAAAAAAAAAAAAAAAAAAAATTCAAAGCCACTCCTCCTGCTGGAAAAGTTGCGGCTACGGTGTTTTTCGATTCCGAAGGACTCTCTTGTGGACATCATGCCAAGTGGAATCACCATAAATTCTGATGAATATGTGACGACACTGAAGAAACATCAAGCTCGACTGAGTCGTGTTCGCCCATATCGGCAAGAGCAGGATGATTTGCTGTTGCACGACAATGCACGGCCACATGTCAGTCAAAAAACCATGGAAGCAATCACAAAACTCGGATGGACAACAGTGAAACATCCGCCTTACAGTCCTGACCTGGCTCCATGTGACTATCGTCTCTTTGAAAAACTGAAAGACTGAAAGACACTCTTCGTGGGACAAGGTTTGATGATGATGACTGTCTTGTGCACGCTGCAAAATAGTGGCTCCAACAGGTTGGTCCAGAATTTTACCATGAGGGTATACAGACGCTGGTTCCAAGATGGCTTAAGGCAGTTGAGAGGGATCAAAATTATGTGGAGAAATGAAAATATTGTTCCTAAAGGATGTATCTACACACTGTCAAACTTTCAAACATGTAGAATAAAAGTTGGATTAAAAAAAAAAGTGTGCATTTCTTTTGGAGTGACCCTCGTACCTCTTTGCTCGGGATGTCTTTCTGCCATCAAGCTACTCCGTCGAATGAGCAGTTTTTCATGATGTGCGGTGAGTGAAAGGGTACATGAGGCAGAGTATATCAGAAAGAAGCATCGATTAACTGTGTATACTCGCTGGTTAAAATGTCGCACGTCTCCACTAACTAGGAATATTCAGATATGGTATATGTTTTCGGCTTCGGCGATGGTAGTGGTGTCAGCCGCAGTGCCAGGATGGCGCAGTGGTCAGCGCATCTGCCTCGTTAGCAAGAGACCTATGTTCGAATCCCGGCCTTGGTACAAATTTTAATTCATAGCTTCAGCGTGTATTCATTATCACAGGAAGTTGAATGGGCGGAGTGCACTGTCTGGTCGTATCACGGACGCTGCTGCCCGTATTAGGGAACATACAGAGGCATTCAGACAAGCAAAACAACATACGAGGGTCACTCCAAAAAGAAATGCACACTATTTTTTTTAATTCATCTTTCATTCTACATGTTTGAAAGTTTTACAGTGTGTAGATACATTCTTTAGGAATAATATTTTCATTTCTCCACATAATTTCCATCCCTCTCAACTGCCTTACGCCATCTTGGAACCAGCGCCTGTATACCCGCACGGTAAAATTCTGGACCAACCTGTTGTAGCCACTGTTTGGCAGCGTCGTCATCTTCAAACCTTGTTCCACGAAGAGAGTCTTTCAGTTTCCCAAAGAGATGATAGTCACATGGAGCCAGTTCAGGACTGTCCATCTGAGTTTTGTGATCGCTTCCATGGTTCTTTGAGTGACATGTGGCCGTCCACTGTCGTGCAACAGCTAAACATCGTGCTTTTGCCGATGTGGTCGAAGACGACTCAGTCGAACCTTAAGTTTCTTCAGTGTCGTCACATATGCATCAGAATTTATGGTGGTTCCACTTGGCATGATGTCCACAAGCAAGGGTCCTTCGGAATCGAAAAACACCGTAGCCGCAACTTTTCCAGCAGAAGGTGTGGTTTTGAATTTTTTTTCTTGGGTGAATTTGCTTGGTGCCACTCCATTGATTGCCTCTTCGTCTCTGGTGAAAAATGGTGGAGCCATGTTTCATCACCTGTCACAATTCTTCCAAGAAATTCATCTCCACCATTCTCGTACTGTTCCAGAAGTTCGCTACATACCGTTTTTCTTGTTTCTTTGTGAGCCAGTGTCAACATCCTGGGAACCCATCTTGCACAAACCTTTTTTAACGCCAACACCTTCAGTATTCTGCAAACACTTCCTTCCCCAATTCCAACGTAGTGCGACAATTCGTTCACTGTGATGCGTCTGTCAGCAGTCACCAATTCGTTAACTCTCTCCAAATTCTCTGCAGTGTGTGCAGTACGAGGCCTGCCGCTGCGAGGACAATCCTCAATATTGCCGTGCCCGCTTTCATCACGTAACCTGCTTGCCCACCGACTAACTGTACTGCGATCGACAGCAGCATCTCCATACACCTTTTCACCAAACAGCATAGGAATCCTATGACAGCAAGTTGCTTCTGACGAACGTCAAGTGTAGCAGCCATCTTGAAGACATGCTGTGACGGCGCCACTCACAGGAACAGGTTGAACTAAGTTTGAAAACAAGCGGGAAGGATGTATCTACACACTGTAAAACTTTCACAGATGCAGAATGAAAACAGTATTTTTAAAAAAATAGTGTGCATTTCTTTTGGAGTGACCCTCGTACTTTATCAAGATTATACAAACGCGCGTAAGTTGACAGTACGATAACTGAACATTTATTTTGAATTAGACAACCGTAATGTAACGTGTACGATAATGCTTACAGGTGAATGTGTTAAAAAAATATGTATATTTTTCAACTGATACTCAGTGAAACGGGTGATGTAATCTTTACAAATATATGGACATATGTAAACCTGAAAATATGCATTAAATGCGATCTATCTCGGGAACTACTCGAATACGGCACATGACCTTATGTCAGTCCTTGCTTCAGATGAGAGTTCCTGTCATATCCGTGAATAATGCCCATTCCTGCTAGGGCATCCAGTTTACCTTGAGGGACTAGCACTGGTGACAGAAAGGTAAGTTCCAGGTTCCAGCCAGACCGTTTTACTATGCCGGGAATTTTCAGAAGAACGCACACTCCATTGTTCATTGAAGAATCACTCTGGAAACAATCCAGTAAGCTCAGAACAAGCCGTTTCTCCACACTAGCGTTTCCCACTAGAGAGCTAGTCCTAAGAGGTGTGCAGGAGACCTGCTATGACGTTTGGAAGATAGGTAAGTGGTAAGGGCGAAAGTAAAGCTCTACGGAGAGGCGCGAGTCGCACCTGCATAGCTCAGACGATGAGGGCGTTGCCTGCGGAAGGTAATGGCTCAAATGGCCCTGAGCACTATGGGACTTAACTTCTGAGGTCATCAGTCGCCTAGAACTTACAACTACTTAAACCTAACTAACCTTAGGACATCACACACATCCATGCCCGAGGCAGGATTCGAACCTGCGTCCGTAACGGTCCTGCGGTTCCAGACTGTAGCACCTAGAACCGCGCGGCCACCCCGGCCGGCGCGGAAGGTAATATTCCAGGTTCGAATCCATCACCGCCACACAGTTTTAATCTGCCAGAAGGTTCAGAACAGTCTTGGCGTCATAGTCCAATGTTGAGGTACGCGTATATTGATCTGTGACCTTCGGTGCTGAAGGAGGCCCATTTTCAGCAGCCCGTGATACTCTGATTGCCACGGGCGACAGGGAGTCCCTAGGCTGGATTCCGTGGCCGCCTGCCAGACGAGGTGGCGAATTGCTGCGTTTCTATCTCTCTCGGGGAGAATCGTGTTACGGCCCCAGCCGATCACATCCCGGCGGATTGCCTCTCCTGGTCGGAGCACTCAGCACTTTTGTCGAGGAGTGCGGTCACCAGATCCGGAGACCGCAGCTCTGCTCCGCCCTGCTGATTGGATCCGGTCACCTGCTCTGCTGTTCCCCTCTGCCGCGCCACACGTTAGCGAGGACACCGCTGTGGTGGAACCCACACGAGCGCTACAGCCCGATTTGAATTAGGTGTATTCTGACTTTTAAGGTCTAAAGGCGTGACACTGACGTAACAAGTACTATATGCAGGTGTCACCGTATAGATCTGCTCTCTGGGGCGAAAGAAAATCGCTTTTAAATTTCCTTCTACAAGACAAATATAATAAGAACTGTTATATTAATTTATAATATGTATCTCTATAGGTTCGTTAAGCGTGTCAAAAATCTTTAAATGGCGGGACTTTTTTTCTTTTGTTTTCCTTTTTTTAAGGGTGTAATTTTTGTGTCCAGAACTTGAAAAACAATGGCAGGCACAATGGTGGCCGCCTATAGAACAGTGGAATAATGATAACATTATGAAAAGGAAAAATGGCTACTCACCATATAGCGGAGATGTTGAGTCGCAACAGGCACAACAAAAAGACTACTAAACATGTAAGCTTACGGCCAGAAGGCCTACTTCCGAAATAAACAACACACACACACACACACACACACACACACACACACACACACACACACACACACACACACACACACACACACAACTGCTGTTTCTGGCTTCTGGGGCCAGCCCTAGACCCCGGCAACCATAAATAGTCGTCATGTGTGTGAGAGCTGCGTTTGCCTTAATATACAGGGTGTTTAAAAAATGACCGGTATATTTGAAACGGCAATAAAAACTAAACGAGCAGCGATAGAAATACACCGTTTGTTGCAATATGCTTGGGACAACAGTACATTTTCAGGCGGACAAACTTTCGAAATTACAGTAGTTACAATTTTCAACAACAGATGGGGCTGCAAGTGATGTGAAAGATATAGAAGACAACGCAGTCTGTGGGTGCGCCATTCTGTACGTCGTCTTTCTGCTGTAAGCGTGTGCTGTTCACAACGTGCAAGTGTGCTGTAGACAACATGGTTTATTCCTTAGAACAGAGGATTTTTCTGGTGTTGGAATTCCACCGCCTAGAACACAGTGTTGTTGCAACAAGACCAAGTTTTCAACGGAGGTTTAATGTAACCAAAGGACCGAAAAGCGATACAATAAAGGCTCTGTTTGAAAAATTTCAACGGACTGGGAACGTGACGGATGAACGTGCTGGAAAGGTAGGGCGACCGTGTACGGCAACCACAGAGGGCAGCGCGCAGCTAGTGCAGCAGGTGATCCAACAGCGGCCTCGGGTTTCCGTTCGCCGTGTTGCAGCTGCGGTCCTAATGACGCCAACGTCCACGTATCGTCTCATGCGCCAGAGTTTACACCTCTATCCATACAAAATTCAAACGCGGCAACCCCTCAGCGCCGCTACCATTGCTGCACGAGAGACATTCGCTAACGATATAGCGCACAGGATTGATGACGGCGATATGCATGTGGGCAGCATTTGGTTTACTGACGAAGCTTATTTTTACGTGGACGGCTTCGTCAATAAACAGAACTGGCGCATATGGGGAACCGAAAAGCCCCATGTTGCAGTCCCATCGTCCCTGCATCCTCAAAAAGTACTGGTCTGGGCTGCCATTTCTTCCAAAGGAATCATTGGCCCATTTTTCAGATGCGAAACGATTACTGCATCACGCTATCTGGACATTCTTCGTGAATTTGTGGCGGTACAAACTGCCTTAGACGACACTGCGAACACCTCGTGGTTTATGCAAGATGGTGCCCGGCCACATCGCACGGCCGACGTCTTTAATTTCCTGAATGAATATTTCGATGATCGTGTGATTGCTTTGGGCTATCCGAAACATACAGGAGGCGGCGTGGATTGTCCTCCTTATTCGCCAGACATGAACCCCTGTGATTTCTTTCTGTGGGGGCACTTGAAAGACCAGGTGTACCGCCAGAATCCAGAAACAATTGAACAGCTGAAGCAGTACATCTCATCTGCATGTGAAGCCATTCCGCCAGACACGTCAAAGGTTTCGGGTAATTTCATTCAGAGACTACGCCATATTATTGCTACGCATGGTGGATATGTGGAAAATATCGTACTATAGAGTTTCCCAGACCGCAGCGCCATCTGTTGTTGACAATTGTAACTACTGCAATTTCGAAAGTTTGTCTGCCTGAAAATGTACTGTTGTCCCAAGCATCTTGCAACAAACGGTGTATTTCTATCGCTGCTCGTTTAGTTTTTATTACCGTTTCAAATATACCGGTCATTTTTGAAACACCCTGTATATATATATATTGTGTGTGTGTGTGTGTGTGTGTGTGTGTGTGTGTGTGTGTGTGTGTGTGTCTGTGTGTCTGTGTGTGTGTGTGTAGCCTTTTTGTTGTGCCTGTCTCCGACACAACATCTCCGCTATATGGTAAGTAGCGATCTTTCCTTTTCATTGTATTGTCATTATACACGGAAGAGCCAAAGAAATTGGTACACCTGCCTAATATCTTGTAACGGCCCCCGCGAGCGCGGGTAAGTGCCGCAACACGAGCTGGCGTGGAATCGACTAATGTCTAAAGTAGTGCTGGAGGGAATTGACAGCATGAATCCTGTAGGGCCGTCCATGAATCCATAGGAGTACGACGGGGTGGAGATCTCTTCTGAACACGTTGCAACGCATCTCTGATATGCTCAATAATGTTCATGTCTCAGGAGTTTGGTGGCCAGCGAAGTGTTCCTGGAGCCACTCTAGCAATTCCGGACGTGTGGGGTATCGCACTGTCTTGCTGGAATGCACGATGGACATGAATGGATGCAGGTGATCAGACAGGATGCTTACGTACGTATCGCCTGTCAGAGTTGTATCTAGACGTATCTCGGGATCCCATGTCACTCCAAATGCAAACGCCCCACTTCATTACAGAGTCTCCACCAGCTTAAATAGTCTCTTGCTGATATGCAGGGTCCATGGATTCATGAGGTTGTCTCCATACCCGTACGCGGCCATACGCTCGATACAATTTGAAGCGAGACTCGTCTGACCAGGCAACATACTTCCAGTCCATTGGCGGTCTTGACGGGTCTAGGCGAGGCGAAAGCTTTGTGTCGTGTACACGAGTACAGGGTACACGAGTGGGCTTTTGGTTCCGAAATCCCCATATCGATGTTTCGTTGAATGGTTCTCACGCTGACACTTGTTGATGGCCCAGCATTGAAATCTGCAGCAATTTTCGGAAGGGTTGAACTTCTGTCACGGTGAACGATTCTCTTCAGTCCTCGCTGGTCACGTTCTTGCAGGTAAATTAAGTAAATAAAAATTATCTTCATTAAACAAATTACATAAGATAGAATTAAACTGCCTCTTTTAGTATCAAAAACTAACGTACCTGCAGTATCTTTTTCCGCCCGCAGCAATGTCGAAGATTTGATGTTTTACCGGACTGCTGATATTCACGGCACGTTTGTGAAATGGTCGTACGTCAAAATCTCCACTTCATCGCTACGTCGATGATGCTGTGTCCTATTGCTCGTCCGCTGACTGAACACCACGTTCAAACTCACTTAAATCTTGAATGAGATTTTCACTCTGCAGCGGAGTGTGCGCTGATATGAAACTCCCTGGCAGATTAAAACTGTGTGCCCGACCGAGACTCGAACTCGGGACCTTTGCCTTTCGCGGGCAAGTGCTCTACCACCTGAGCTACCCAAGCACGACTCACACCCCGTCGTCACAGTTTTACTTCTGCCATTACCTCGTCTCCTACCTTCCAAACTTTACAGAAGCTGTCCTGCGAACCAAACGTATTTTACGTAAAGAAGCTCTCCTACGAACCTTACAGGACTAGCACTCCTGGAAGAAAGGATATTGCGGGGACATGGCTTAGCCACAGCCTGGGGGATGGTTCACAGGAAAGCTTCTGTAAACTCTGGAAGGTAGGAGACGAGGTACTGGCAGAAGTAAAACTGAGGCGACGGGGCGTGAGTCGTGCTTGGGCAGCTCAGTTGGTAGAGCAATTGCCCGCAAAGGTCCCGACTTAGAGTCTCGGTCCGCCTCACTTAAATCTTGATAACCTGTCATTCTAGCAGCAGTAACGGATCCAACAAATGCGCCAGACACTTGTTGCCTTATATAGGAGTTTACCGACCGCGGCGCCGTGTTCTGCCTGTTTACATAGATCTGTATTTGAATATGCATGCCTATGCCAGTTTCTTCGGCGCTTCAGAGTGTGTGTGTGTGTGGGGGGGGGGGGGGGGGGGGGGGGGGGGGTTGAGCATAGCTAACTGCGCATGATCTCAACATCACAGCGCTAGTCACGTGACAGTGGGACGACCGTGCTTGTCTACAATTTGCGGTAATAGCAAAATTTTAAGATCACACTGTTCGCCTTGTCTGATGTTCGTTTATGCGCGTTTGAGTTTTAGTAACGGCTGTGATGCAGTATTGTCGTTGCAATGGATGTAAAGAAAAGTATATAAAACGGGAACCAGTTACTTTTCATAGCTGTATACAACAAATGTGTAACTGTAAATGTCATATTGATGTGAGGCACTTCCTATGTTGAAAAATATCGAGGAAGGATATTATAAAGTCTTGTACTGTAGAGATAATTTCTGCGATTTTATGGGCATACCGAGACAAATGCTAGAAAAATTTCTAAATGTGTGAGTAAACTGCCAATCCGTGTATACGTACTGGCGCTGTGGTAATATGCAGATAAAATTTATACATGGCAGTGAGAATACTTTCCTCCAATTTATACAGGTTCACGAACCCTTGTGTGTATTTCTGCGTGAGACATTTTTCTATACAGCGTCATTGTAACGCAATTAATTAGAACAGATTCGACTATGACGTAAAAAAAATTGTAGGTTGTCACCTCTTCTATTACTTCAAAATTCGAGCACGGCAAGAATTTCAAAGCTTTCTTTTCGTGACACTTCGGCGATGTCTAATGTGTCACTGTAAAGTAATTAATTACAACGCAGATTCGACCATATGAATTAGTAGAATAGTAAACGTAAACGAATATTGTTGGCTGTCACTTATTATCCCGTTACGGAAAAATCGTAAATAGAATGGAATCTGAGCTATGATATAGTGACGAAAAAGCACAATACGAATGCTTCTAATATCTTTAAGCCAACTTAGTTTCTGCTATCAAACTTAATACGTTTCTAGATCGCATATATGAAGTTTCAAGATTCTTCTGAAGGTAATTTATATGTAGCAGCGAAGCATTAACACTCAAAGCTAAGCACTAAACGGGCTAAAATGAACCGTCCCAAAATCACGTGATTTGAGCAGCAGGAGATGGTGCGGACAGAATTCTTGTTCTGCGCATCAGAATGCACGCACCACAGATATACTGTACATATTCTACAGTGGTGCTGGACAGAGCTAGAACCCCATTGGTATGTTGACGGTGAGAGAAGTCTAGCACGCTAGCTGTAAGATACCAAGTACTCTACATCGGCTTATAAATTCCAAACGCAAGTTTGCTCGCGTTGGAAAAAGAAAAAAAATACACCCAGGGAGACACGGCAACAATTGAAACAACTGTGCGAATCATAATCTTGTAGTTTCTTTGCTTTAGACACTTTCAAAATCACGCTTTCCGCGCACAACAGCCTTATCCGATAGACTAACTGAGGTCTCACTCCAGGCCTAACTTAAACACTGATTGTCGCTGATGTTTCCACCCCGAAATGCTAAAAACGTTACATTGTCAGTGGGCTATTCATTACATGTTCTTCTGTGCACCCAATCGATGTGCACCTATTATTTAATGTCTTTGCATGTTCATTCATTTTGACCCCATTGATACGTTAATTTGTTTTCAGTTCATTTAAAAGGTGAAGTTAGTGGGAAAAAAGAACGAGAATTCCAACAAAGTTTGACCGGAAGAAGACAATGCATACTATGGAGACTGGATTTCGAAATATCAGTGCCAGTTACGTGTCGTTCCCTGGCAAGTGTTTGTACGTACGTTACACTGTTGAAAGGCGTGTCATACAGTCAGCTTAAGAGATCCAGTCTGAGAGTCGGGAGGGACTTCCCATTCCTGCTTGTACACGTTGTGGCACAGTAAAGGCATTTATGTCCATCATTTGACAGGTGAGACTGCGGTTACACTGTGCCACGTCCACAGCCACTGCGGCAGACCGCTATTGCCCTCCACAATGAAATACGGCGTTGTCTGCTAGGTCACGGCTGTTGGAGGGGGGGGGGAAGGGGGGGGGAAGGGAGGGGGGGGAGAGAAGCCGTGGATGGGTGTGGGTCGAGTGGAGGGGGAAAGAGCGGAAAGTCTGCGAGAAGCGACACTGCTTGTTAGAATTGCTCGGGCGAAACATGAACGGCGAGACAACGAATTTCCTCCATCATGATGGACCCTGCTAACGCTCGTAAATTGCCTTATTAAAGCAGCACACGATTTACTGTTCCACTCCCAGGCAGCAAAAAAAATGCTACGCTGCGTTACACAGGCACGCCACCATACTTACCAAAGGGTAGCAATCGCAAAATGGTTCAAATGGCTCTGAGCACATGGGACTTAACTTCTGTGGTCATCAGTCCCCTAGAACTTAGAACTAATTAAAGCTAACTAACCTAAGGATATCACACACATCCATGCCCGAGGCAGGATTCGAACCTGCGACCGTAGCAGTCGCGCGGTTCCGGACTGAGCGCCTTAACCGCGAGACCACCGCGCCCGGCTAGCTATCGCATGTGTGCCGTTTAACAATTAGCGGATAAGCGTGACTGTACCTAATCGCCATTTACAATGTCTGGTGGCAATGACATTCGTTTAGAGTATTTCGGGCTTGGGTCCTCAATTACGTACGTCTCTCTCTCTCTCTCTCTCTCTCTCTCTCTCTCTCTCTCTCTCACACACACACACACACACACACACACAAATTCTCACGATCTATCTGGGAGAAGGAAGCTATTACATACTCAAAAATCTTTGAAAATATGTAAGTCCATTAAAATTTTTTCCCTCGAACCTGTGCTTGTCCACACCAGGCAACTAACGCGGATCTAGTCAGCTAGTCTCAGCGTACCATCCGACCCACGTGACAATTTTACTTTATTTTTCACCGACATCATTAGAAGTGGAGTTCCATTTAGTCTCATAACATGTCGTAGGACCGACCTATAATCATACCCGGATATCTGAAATTGTACCATTAGCATTCGTTGATGCATTCTGAATGTACTCTCAAGAGTTTTCTATTTTTACGTTAACTAATTATATTTCCAGTGGTTTGATGTTTTTCTCTGTCTTCCTATCGTTTGTTCAAATGGTTCAGATGGCTATGAGCACTATGGGACTTAACATCTGAGGTCGTCAGAACTACGAACTACTTAAACCTAACTGAACTAAGGGTAACACACACATCCATGACCGAGGCAGGATTCGAACCTGCGACCGTAGCTGTCGCGCGGTTCCGGACTGAAGCGCCTAGAACCGCTCGGCCACTGCGGCCGGCTATCTTTTGTTAATGGTTTGTATTGTTTCGTATACAATTATTGGAACCTTCCCCTATAATTACTTTCACACATTCTAGTAATTCTTAACTGTATGTATGTGTGATGTTGAAGTCAACCTTCAGTCGGCCCTCATCTTTTTTCCACTTATCGCTTCAGTCACCTATGGTAATGTCTGTTAATGTGAAGAATCCCGAGATGCGTTGTGGTTCTTAGCCCACGTTAAAGTTTAAGTCCCCCTATAAATGGCTGGGTAAGTCAGTTCAGTTGAAAGAGGAAGTAAAGGGTATACTACCACTAGCAATAAAGCTATGCCTTATTAAGTACGGCGTCAAAACAAACCTCAGGTCGACGACGACTCCTCCTCTTTCTTAATGGTATATACATAGCGGTTCGTGCTGAAGCCACGACTGCAAGTTACATTCGTAAATATATGAAAGCGAAACATCGGCCGTCAGTCACAAACCATAGTTTTTATTACAGTGCACCATGGACTCTGAGCTTCACAGGCTCCTCGTCAGATGCTCAGCGCCACCCTCTCGTCATCGTTAAAACTCGTGGTACCATCTACTGGTCCAGCGACACGTACATGAATCAGAATATTAACCAATGGTTCTATCTGTATCACAAACTTGGGCAACCGATAATTTACATTGCACGACATGGTTTTTGCGTATTACATTGGTTTGCTTGCACATGTTTCAATATGTGTGACACAAGGAAAAAAAGGGTCACAGTTAACTTGGACGTATATATTACACAAGTGGTTCCCACCCTGGGTGTAATTACCTCGGAGAGTAAAAGATAATTTTCAGAGGCGTAAAAACGGGGGTTCAGTTGAGTCTGTCACGAAACTAAATTATGTTTAAAAGATCATTACTGTTCTCACTATTACGTAAGAACGTAATACTGATTACAGAAGTTGCCAATATTTACATTTCTTGCAAATACTAGCTATAATGCGTGACATAATGTGGTGGACGTTACAGCTTATGAAACGGATGTATGAACACCTTCCTCACACTGTCCACCTACTTACACGCGTGTTTTACTTTGTACCATGCATGTATGACAGTAAAATTGAGACATGCTTGTCACATATGTTTAAATATCTCATGAAAATGCCTTGTCAGAGTTGTGGGTAGTTCCCACAATAGATCAGAAATTGCTTCATTATTCAGTTGGAAGCAATAAACGGACAAATTGACAGCACAATACAACAGTAAATATGTCACGGTTACTCACGGGCTGCAGGGCCTACGCATTATTATTGTTATTATTTCTTTCCTTTCTCAGACGTTACGTCTGGTTAAAAATGGAAAGTGACGCGGACCTTGATCTTTCTGTTGCTGAATGTATGTGATGTATTCTATATTTGTGGCATTGTGATCGTGTAAGTGTATTGAGTGCTTCTAGGTCTGTGTTACTCCATTTCACTAATCCAAATGAGTAGGTCAATATTGGTATAGCATAAGTATTTATAGCCTTTGTCTTGTTTCTTGCTGTCAATTCTGTTTTCAGTATTTTTGTTAGTCTTTGTCTATATTTTTCTTTTAGTTCTTCTTTAATATTTGTTTTATCTATTCCTATTTTTTGTCTGTATCCTAGATATTTATAGGCATCTGTTCTTTCCATCGCTTCTATGCAGTCGCTGTGGTTATCCAATATGTAATCTTCTTGTTTAGTGTGTGTGCCCTCGACTATGCTTTTTTTCTTACATTTCTCTGTTACAAAAGCCATATTTATATCATTGCTGAATACTTCTGTTATCTTCAGTAATTGGTTGAGTTGTTGCTTTGTTGCTGCCAGTAGTTTTAGATCATCCATGTATAGCAAATGTGTGATTTTGTGTTGGTATGTTCCAGTAATATTATATCCATAATTTGAATTATTTAGCATTTTGGATAGTGGGTTCAGAGCAAGGCAGAACCAGAAAGGACTTGATGAGTCTCCTTGGTATATTCCACACTTAATCTGTATTGGCTGTGATATATTATTTGAATTTGTTTGGATATTAAGTGTGGTTTTCCAGTTTTTCATTACTATGTTTAGGAACTGTATCAATTTACGATCTACTTTGTATATTTCTAATATTTGTAGTAACCATGAGTGGGGTACACTATCAAAAGCCATTTGGTAATCAATGTATGCGTAGTGTAGCGACCTTTGCTTGGTTTTAGCTTGATATGTCACCTCTGCATCTACACTCCTGGAAATTGAAATAAGAACACCGTGAATTCATTGTCCCAGGAAGGGGAAACTTTATTGACACATTCCTGGTGTCAGATACATCACATGATCACACTGACAGAACCACAGGCACATAGACACAGGCAACAGAGCATGCACAATGTCGGCACTAGTAAAGTGTATATCCACCTTTCGCAGCAATGCAGGCTGCTATTCTCCCATGGAGACGATCGTAGAGATGCTGGATGTAGTCCTGTGGAACGGCTTGCCATGCCATTTCCACCTGGCGCCTCAGTTGGACCAGCGTTCGTGCAGGACGTGCAGACCGCGTGAGACGACGCTTCATCCAGTCCCAAACATGCTCAATGGGGGACAGATCCGGAGATCTTGCTGGCCAGGGTAGTTGACTTACACCTTCTAGAGCACGTGGGGTGGCACGGGATACATGCGGACGTGCATTGTCCTGTTGGAACACCAAGTTCCCTTGCCGGTCTAGGAATGGTAGAACGATGAGTTCGATGACGGTTTGGATGTACCGTGCACTATTCAGTGTCTCCTCGACGATCACCAGTGGTGTACGGCCAGTGTAGGAGATTGCTCCCCACACCATGATGCCGGGTGTTGGCCCTGTGTGCCTCGGTTGTATGCAGTCCTGATTGTGGCGCTCACCTGCACGGCGCCAAACACGCATACGACCATCATTGGCACCAAGGCAGAAGCGACTCTCATCGCTGAAGACGACACGTCTCCATTCGTCCCTCCATTCACGCCTGTCGCGACACCACTGGAGGCGGGCTGCACGATGTTGGGGCGTGAGCGGAAGACGGCCTAACGGTGTGCGGGACCGTAGCCCAGCTTCATGGAGACGGTTGCGAATGGTCCTCGCCGATACCCCAGGAGCAACAGTGTCCCTAATTTGCTGGGAAGTGGCGGTGCGGTCCCCTACGGCACTGCGTAGGATCCTACGGTCTTGGCGTGCATCCGTGCGTCGCTGCGGTCCGGTCCCAGGTCGACGGGCACGTGCACCTTCCGCCGACCACTGGCGACAACATCGATGTACTGTGGAGACCTCACGCCCCACGTGTTGAGCAATTCGGCGGTACGTCCACCCGGCCTCCCGCATGCCCACTATACGCCCTCGCTCAAAGTCCGTCAACTGCACATACGGTTCAAGTCCACGCTGTCGCGGCATGCTACCAGTGTTAAAGACTGCGATGGAGCTCCGTATGCCACGGCAAACTGGCTGACACTGACGGCGGCGGTGCACAAATGCTGCGCAGCTAGCGCCATTCGACGGCCAACACCGCGGTTCCTGGTGTGTCCGCTGTGCCGTGCGTGTGATCATTGCTTGTACAGCCCTCTCGCAGTGTCCGGAGCAAGTATGGTGGGTCTGACACACCGGTGTCAATGTGTTCTTTTTTCCATTTCCAGGAGTGTCTTATCAGTTGCTCTTTACATCCTCGTGCTCCTTTGGAACAGCCTTCCGACTTCAGCCTTTTCAGAAGTAAAGAGTCCAGCAATTAAGCTATTTACAGCCAGTAGGCCTAAGTACACTGTACAGATTTTAACATGGTTCATTTTAAATGCGGGGTGTGGAGGTTGTGGATGAAGCAGGTATCCCTAGAAAGAGGAGTGCTGCAGATGAAGCATGTTTTGTAACAAGTGTGTACTCGCAATGTGGATAGGAAGCTTTTTGTTATACAGGGCGATCAATCCTTAACGCAACGGCCTACAGGGGATTTTGTTTCCCGGTCGGCAGGTAGGTGGTGCTGGCGTTAGCAGGGAGTCTGTTTCCCCACCGGTGTGAGGCCTTTTGTTTGCGGAGGTAGCAAGCGTTATTAGGTAACACAATACAGTGTGTTAAGTGAAAGTGTTTCAACTGAAATTGGGAAAATACAATTATTCTATTCATCAAATGGTATTAATACGCGAGTCATACGTGCGTATAGAATCAGCGCGTTGGACATGCTCTGGAAAGATCTTCTACAAAATCAGTTCGCCGTCTTTCTCAGTAAATTGCAATTTCCTATAGCTCTATTAAACGGATACGAAGTTAGCCCTATAAAATAATAGCACTGCAAGAGCTTAAAATGAGTGAACCTGTAAAAAGATTGCGGGTTTGTAAATGGATTTTGAGCGGTCTATATGAAGAACGAATCATGGCTCTACCAAAGTGGATCCGTTAATCAACGAAATAACTGTTATCGGTGTTCTGAAAAGTCTAACGTAATAGATGAGCGACACCCGCACGATAAAAAAAAAATCGGAGTGTGGTACGCTATTAGCGGCGAGAGAATAAAAGGCCCTATTTTTTCCAGGAACGGAAACGATTAATAGTGAGAGATACGTGGAAAACATTTTGCAGCCTTTTTTCAGCCAGTTAACTGAGAATGAACGTGCTTTCGCGACCTTTCCGCAGGACTCTGCGGCAGCACAGACACCCAAGTTCACAGCACAGGAAATTAATTACGTGTTTCAAGATAGGATTATCACTAACAACATATGGCCTCCTCGTTCCACCGATTTAACCTCTTGCGACTTTTATCTATGAGGGGCATTCAAAGATAAAGTGTATAAAAAAAATCCACACACTTTACCTGAACTTAAAACTAACATTCGTCAAGAAATTTCTGTCATTTCTCTGAGGGAACTGCAGAGTGTATTGAGCAATTTCCTAAACAGGTGTCAGAAATGCTTGAACAACGAAGGGAGGCAATTCCTGCATCTTCTTACTTAACATACGTGAGTAATTTACTTTTCTTTTTAAGTGTTTATATTACGCACATTAGAAGTAAAGGACGCGACAAACGATACTGTACTTGCTGCGAACCTCGTGTCGGCCGCGCCACGGGCACATCAGCCGACCTCAGCGCACGGGCGCAAGCTGCGGAAGCGGTTGCGTTAAAGATTGATCACGCTGTACGAAAGAGTTTTAGGTAGAACTACATCTAAGTGATTACCGCGCTATTCACAATAACGTGCCTGGCAGAGGGTTCAATGCTGTCTCTCTACTGTTCCAGTCTCGAACGGCACGCGGGAAAAACGAGCACTAACGATAGCTTTATCATTCCATAAATAAAGCTTGTTAGAATGGATCAGTACCAACCGCTTATTAATTCATTAGTTCGTGCTTTATGCCAATACATACAATTAAATAACATTCATCTCGGGCCATTTAAAGAATAAAAGCATTAAATTTTTTCCCTTTTCAAGTTTAATAAGGAGTTAATGTTGATAATGATGGAGGGGCGCATGCCAGCTAATACCTGATCGCACTGAGGGATGGTTGCGAGTCAATTTATCACACCCTTTTCTGCTTTAAGATGTTGTTGTTGTTGTTACTGTACTTGAAGGGAAACCCCGTTTCGTAGTCTTGTGAAGCTCACACGTGAGTTGTGTAGCGTGTGTAGTCACATTAACTGTTACATTTTAGCCACAGAAAAAAAAAAAAGAATCTGAAAAATTGCTGTGAAAACTTTGAATTTTCAATTCATGTTACTCATTAACTTAATTTGTAAAAGCAAAGCTTTTTCCGGCTTAATACGTTCGGAATTCTTCCGAGAGAGGCATGATGCGCAATGACAGTTTTATTTATACGAACTTGCCATAATGCCTTGTCTTGCAGCGTTATGAAGTAAGGTATTGACGGTAGAGCACACGAAAAGCGCCCTCCTGTGTGTGTGTGTGTGTGTGTGTGTGTGTGTGTGTGTGTGTCGGGTCACCAGCGGTCAGTGCTCTGCTCCTTCTTACCGTGTTTTTTTAGTGGAGACTCCCCGCAGCCTGTGTGTGTGTGTGTGGGGGGGGGGGGGGGGTCACCAGCGGTCAGTGCTCTGCTCCTTCTTACCGTGCTTTTTTGGTGGAGACTCCCAGCAGCCTGCATCTGGAGTAGATGTTGACCTAAGCAACCTCCCCCTTACGAGAATGTCCACCCTGGCTTCCCCATCCTCTATCCTCTATTCCGGTGAAATGGCTACAGGCACTTTTACATCGGGAAGCAGTGTTATTCAAAATAACATTAAAGGCAGACATGTAACACTCGTGTTTCGTGGGATGCGTTTTCTGCTCACCACGCCGACGCCGTTATCCTTGCTTCGAAACGTTGCAGAATGTAACAACAGATTTTCTGACTGTTGCAGGTTATTTTTCTATTTCCTATCTTACGCTTGTGAATAAATGGAGCAGACATATTGCCTCTGAAAACAGATGGAAATATGTCTGGTTAACTCATACCCGTTTCTTGGCATCCATCTCACTACTGACAGTAAGATTCTGCTTTAGAAATTTTCTTATATGCCATACGGACCAACGTTCATTAGCTCCTTTCGTCCTTGCTGGTTGAAACTTATCGAAATCTCAAAAGACGTCTCAGGAGACGAATCAAATGTACGAGACAAATACACTATGTGATCAAAAGTATACTGACACACCCAAAAACATGCGTACTCCATATCAACGACCTCAGTAGTCATTAGACATCATGAGAGAGCAGAATGGGGCGCTCCGCGGAACTCACGGACTTCGAACGTGGTCAGGTGATCGGGTGTCACTTGTGTCATACATCTGTACCCGAGATCTCCACGCTCCTAAACATCCTAGGTCCACTCTTTCCGTTGTGATAGTGAAATGGAAACCTGAAGGGACACGTACAGCACATACCCGTACACTTCCAGCTGCTTGATACAGTTTGAAACGAGACTCGTTCAACCAGGCAGTATTATTCCAGTCATCAACACTCCAATGCCAGTTTGACAGGCCCATGAGAGGCTTAAAGCTCTGTGGTCATGCAGTCACGAAGGGTACGCGAGTGGGCTTTCGGCTGGGAAAGCCCATATCGAAGATGTTTCGTTGTATGGTTCGCACGCTGACACTTGTTGATGGCCCAGCATCGAAATTTGCAGCACTTCTGTCATGTTGAACGATTCTGTTCAGTCGTCGTAGATCCCGTTGTTGGAGCATCTTTCTCCGGGCTCAGCGATGTCGGAAATTTGATGGTTTACCGGATCCCTGATATTCACGGTGAGTTCGTGAAATGGTCGTACCGGAAAATCCCCACTTCGTCACTACCTCGAAGATACTGGGTCCAATCGCTCGTGAGCCGACTGTAACACCACGTTCAGACTCACTTAAATCTTGATAACCTGCCATCGTAGCAGCAAGGACCGATCGAACAACTTGTACAGACGCATGCCTATACCAGTTTCTTTGGGGCTTCAGTGTATCTCTAGACGAAAGCAGCTAACAGGGGCGGTAGAGGAGCAGAATGCTGTGCAGGTGGCCGGTGGGCGCTGCAGAGCGCCACACCGCAGGCTACGTTCCCGTCGGCCAGGAAGCCAGCCGGCTTATCTGGGTCAGGAAGCCGCCTCCCGCATGACGCAGGACCGCCGAGTTCCGCACAGCGGCACCGCTGGCGACCGGACACGTTGATAACCCACAGCGGCTGCCTACAAACAACGAACCGCTGACCCTGCCTACTACCTGCCTCAAAATACACACACACACACACACACACACACACACTACTGGCCATCAAAATTGCTACACCAAGAAACAAATGCAAGATGATAAACGGGTATTCATTGGACAAATATACAGGGTGATTCAAAAAGAATACCACAACTTTAAAAATGTGTATTTAATGAAAGAAACATAATGTAACCTTCTGTTATACATCATTACAAAGAGTATTTAAAAAGGTTTTTTTTTTTCACTCAAAAACAAGTTCAGATATGTTCAATATGGCCCCCTCCAGACACTCGAGCAATATCAACCCGATACTCCAACTCGTTCCACACTCTCTGTAGCATATCAGGCGTAACAGTTTGGATAGCTGCTGTTATTTCTCGTTTCTCTCCATACAGTTGATTGTGGAATTTGCAGCTCTCTGCTAGCTCTGCGAGTCGATTTTCCTGGGCTGCGAACAAATGCTTGCTGGATGCGTGCTACATTTTCATCACTCGTTCTCGGCCGTCCAGAACTTTTCCCTTTGCACAAACACCCATTCTCTGTAAACTGTTTATACCAACATTTAATACACCACCTATCAGGAGGTTTAACACCATACTTCGTTCGAAATGCACGCTGAACAACTGTCGTCGATTCACTTCTGCCGTACTCAATAACACAAAAAGCTTTCTGTTGATCGGTCGCCATCTTAGCATCAACTGACGCTGACGCCTAGTCAACAGCGCCTCAAGCGAACAAATGTACAACTAAATGAAACTTTATAGCTCCCTTAATTCGCCGACAGATAGTGCTTAGCTCTGCCTTTTGTCGTTGCAGAGTTTTAAATCCCTAAAGTTGTGGTATTCTTTTTGAATCACCCTGTATTATACCAGAACTTACATTTGATTACATTTTCACTCAATTTCGGTGCATAGATCCTGAGAAATCAGTACCCAGAACAACCATCTCTGGCCGTAATAACGGCCTTGATACGCCTGGGCATTGAGTCAAACAGAGCTTGGATGGCGTGTACAGGTACAGCTGCCCATGCAGCTTCAACACGATACCCCAGTTCATCAAGAATAGTGACTGGCGTATTGTGACGAGCCAATTGCTCGGCCACCACTGACCAGACGTTTTCAATTGGTGAGAGATCTGGAGAATGTGCTGGGCATGGCAGCAGTCGAACATTTTCTGTATCCCGAAAGGCCCGTACAGGACCTGCAACATGCGGTCGTGCATTACCCTGGTGAAATGCAGGGTTTCGCAGGGATCGAATGAAGGGTAGAGCCACGGGTCGTAACACATCTGAAATGTGACGTCCACTGTTCAAAGTGCCGTCAATGCGAACAAGAGGTGACCGAGACGTGCAACCAATGGCAGCCCATACCATCACGCCGGGTGATACGCCAGTATGGCGATTACGAATACACGCTTCTAATGAGCGTTCACCGCGATGTCGCCAAACACGGATGCGACCATCATGATGCTGTAAACAGAAACTGGATTCAAAAAAGACGTTTTGCCCTTTGTGCACCCAGGTTCGTCGTTGAGTACATCATCGCACGCGCTCCTGTCCGTGATGCAGCGTCAACGGTAACCGCAGCCATGGTCTCCGAGCTGTTACTCCATGCTGCTGCAAACGTCGTCGAACTGTTCGTGGAGATGGTTGTCTTGCAAACGTCCCCACCTGTTGGCTCAGGGATCGAGACGTGGCTGCACGATCCGTTACAGCCATGCGGATAAGATGCTTGTCATCTCGACTGCTAGTGATACGAGGCCGTTGGGATCCAGCACGGCATTCCGTATTACCCTCCTGAACCCACCGATTCCATATTCTGCTAACAGTTATTGGATCTCGATCAATGCGAGCAGCAATGTCGCGATACGATAAACCGCAAACGCGATAGGTTACAGTCCGACAGTCGGGAACGTGATGGTACGCATTTCTCCTCCTTACACGAGGCATCACAACAACGTTTCACCAGGCAACGCCGGTCAACTGCTGTTTGTGTATGAGAAATCGGTTGGAAACTTTCCTCATGTCAGCACGTTGTAGGTGTCGCCACCTGCGCCAACCTTGTGTGAATGCTCTGAAAACCTAATTATTTGCATATCACAGCGTCTTCTTCCTGTAGGTTAAATTTCGCGTCTCTAGCACGTCATCTTCGATGTGTAGCAATTTTAATGCCCAGTAGTGTATATACACTGGATAAATGTTTCACAAGCGTGCACTGAGAACTTTGGGGTACTTCTTACAATTTCGTTTACGATCAAACTTTTCATTTACGTTTCTCAAATGTGTCTTCCACCAAACGCACGATATACTGGGGATAGTCAAAATAATGTCAACAGTGGTAGTGATGGGATGGTTGTGTTTGTCGGCCAACAACGCAGGTTAAGCACGTGTCGCGGTGGGCGGTGCGTGTTCAGTACGGATTAGGCGTAAGTGCAGGTTGTTTACGAGTAGTGCAAAGAGGGCAGATTGTGGGGACTCGATTAGCTGGAGCATCAAATGGTTCAAATGGCTCTGAGCACTATGGGACTTAACATATGGGGTCATCAGTCCCCTAGAACTTAGAACTACTTAAACCTAACTAACCTAAGGACAACACACACATTCATGCCCGAGGCGGGATTCGAACCTGCGCGGTTCCGGACTGAAGTCACATTACTGTGCATTTTATTGTTTACCGTTAGTTACACTTAACTACAGATACCAGCAATGACACAATGAACATTCCATTTGCACTGTATCTTACAAAATGTGCTGCAATTGATGGTCATCGACCTCAATGAAACCATGACACCGGCGAACAAAGATTCCGACGCACCCTGACAAATATTCCTGGTATTTTTTCGAACCACATCATAGACAGCAACAATTCTGGCAGTTAATTCCATCTCCGTATCCACTGAGTCCTCATACACTAGTGACTTTAGATATCCCCATACGAAATACCCAATGGTATTCACGTTAGGTGACCTTGCAGGTAATGAAATACGACCTCCCCTTACGATCCAGCGACCAGGAAATACAGCACTGAGATGGTTGCGGACATCGACACCGAAGTGAGGCGGTGCATCGTCATGCTGTGTCCACATCCTCTCACGAACAGCCAAGGGTACGATTTCCAACAACACAGGTAGAACTCTTTGCACCAACCTCAAGAACAAGTTACCATTCAGACATCCAGATAGAACATACGGCCCAATGAGATTGCCGCCTACAATGCCGGCCCAGATATTGACAGCAAAACCTTCTTGATGGTGTGACTCTACTATAGCGTAACGGTTTTCTCGTCCTACATGTGGCTATTCCTGCTGTTCGAAATGCCATCACGATCAATTACGACCTCGTCAGTATACAGCTCGATTTGGAGGAAATGTGATCGATCCACCCATTGTTGGAGCAGCCAATAACACAATGCGACCCTTGGTTCAAAGTGAGTCACAAGCATTGCATGGACTCCTGGGTTATATGGGTGTAATTGTTGTTCGTAGAGTACTCTCCAGGCGCTATTATGTGCAGAGTCCGTTTCACGTGCAATACGACGACAACTTCTAGTGGAGTCCACTGCCACACGTTTCAGCACCTCCTCTTCAAAATCGGCGGTGCGAGTGGTCCTCATGTTGCCAGGTCCCTTGTTTTTCTTCTTTCCAATGAAGCAGTCTGCCGCATTCGTCGATCGAGAGAAATAAACACTCGTCGTGATGGATTAGGAAAGTGTTCCCTTTACAGCCTTTCAGTAGCGAAAGCATTGCAACGTACTTCCCCACACACAAGGTGCATGTCGGTGAGTTCCGTGAAACTGTACCGGAACTGCTCCACGCTGTTGTACTGCACGTCCTGAATAGCTCTGAGTAATGAAAGTGTCTGTCGTTGATTCATAGCACGCTCTGTCACGGGTCAATGTAAATACGATACAACAGAGCCAACTTATGGGCAAGTAATACTCTGGCTCGTCCTCCTTGTCTCCTTGCAGGAAATAAAGAATGTACAAGTAAATAAACAGCACAGTACGCCTAAACATGTACCCATGTTAGTTGTAAATAAGCTGGAAAACAGCAATGCTAGACAAAGCGGTACAAGTTTATTTCAGTATCTCCTTAAGCTGGCTTCTCCAACCTCAGCTCCCCTACCTCAAATTGTTCAGGGGAGCATTCTCTATGTCCTGTTACATTCTCGCACGTTCTTACTGAAACACCTGTACATCTAGACGATATTCTCTCTTGTCCCAAGACCCTATTCTCTCTCGTCCCATATTTTTGCGAGCCGTGCGTAGATGCTGCATTCACTGATCACTGATACTTCTCAGAGCTTTACTGTTTGCTCAATATACAGATTGAATAACATCAGGGAGAGGCTACAGCCCTGTCTCACTCCCTTCCCCACCACTGCTTCCCTATCATGCCCCTCGACTCTTATAACTGCTATCTGGTTTCTGTACATATTGTAAATAGCCTTTCGCTCCCTGTATTTTATCCCTGCCAAATTTAGAATTTGAAAGAGAGTATTCCAATCAACATTGTCAAAAGCTTTCTCTAAGTCTACAAATGCTAGAAACGTAAGTTTGCCTTTCCTTAATCTTTCTTCTAAGATAAGGCATAAGGTCAGTATTGCCTCACGTGTTGCAACATTTCTACGGAATCCAAACTGATCTTCCCCGAGGTCGGCTTGTACCAGTACTAAAATCACATAACGTGAGATGACGCTACTTTGGGAGCCCACTAGTGTCATGCGAGAACCGTACGGCAGGGATGGGAAAAATCGACCGATTAAAACCGATACCGGTATTTCATTCCGAATCAATAGTACTCTTTGTTCTTCTCCTACATCAGGCGTTTTTTTCCCTAACAACCGAGTAAAAAGAACGAAATACAATTAGCCGTAACAACAGTGCTAAAATGTTTCGTTTTTAAAATAAACCTTTCTCAAAAAAATAAGTAATTTCTATACGTAAAATTTGCGTTATTCCCCAAATATTGTGTCATTACAGAAAATGAGAAACGCGATCAGTGCTATTTTAATGACAATGACGACAGTAGCGGGCGACAAACAAATGGCATAATACAATATGAATGCGGTTTTTTTTTTGACGTGTTCGAAAAGAACAGACACCACACGGAATCCGCAGCTGTGATACTAATATGTAAATTGAAAGGGGAGGGGAGAGGAACGAAAGTAAAGGGAAAGGAAGGAACTGCTGGTGAGAGCTGCATCGTGACTATTTGTGGAATCAGCGGCGACGAGTGAAAATGTCCCGAGCCGGGATTTGAACCTGTGATCTCCTGCTTACTGGGCAGTTGTGTTTACCGCTGCACCATCCGGACACTGTTTACCGCAATTGCGGGGATATCTCGGCACGCTTCCCTGCCGATTCACATTCCCGCCAAGCGCCACCTATCCGTAGTCCCCCGTCCTTGTCCTCCACGCTCGCTACTTTTGAGATTCCCACAGGAGGTCGAACGTCTCGTGCATCCGCACTGAAGGTCGTGGGTTCAGTGCTCATGAAGCTGGACCAATTGTTTGAATGCATCGTGTCTGTTCTTGCGGGATGAATCGCAATGCTTCATTTACTTCAAAAGATCGAAGCTTTGTCTGTCATCTCTATGAAATAAAAAAAAGAGAAAGGAGATTATAGGAACAGTAATAAAGTAAAAAACTATCCATTCATAAAGCACAATAAAAACAGAAATATCTGGTGGCGGTGTCTACATAATATGCTTTTATCTTCTTGTAGCCCTTGAAAACGGACAAATTAAAATGAAAAACATACTTCTTCCACCTCAGTTTTCACCCTGTAGCACTTAGTATTCGTAACGCCCAAATACTGATATGATTCCTGATTATAACGTGTTTTTTGAGCAGTTGCAAAAAATTAGAAGCAATACGAGAATACTGGTAATTATTGTAATATCAGAAATTGAGTCCGCCTTGATGGATAACTCCTTGTTATTCGTTTATTTCTTTATTATCCCAAACTAGTTTCGGCGACAAATATCACCATCATTAGTGGGGCTTTATAACCTAAAACATGCAGAAAATAGCATGGTTATACAAACACAGTAAAACATTATTACATTTTTACTATTCGTCTTTTGAAATATAATTTTCTATTGATACTTTCATTCTACCTTATTGATTGTATGTTACAGTATGTTTTAAGCTATTATTGGCGTTGTTTGCGACATATTTTCTGTGCTTTTTTTCTGTTGCCGTTTTTTTACTTAGGGAACATCATGTCATCTGCAACCATGTGAGCGGCTGTTAGTAAACAAATACTAAAAGGTGAACTTCGTATGTCAGCAATATATACTTGGGGTTGTGGTAGTGTTGTGGAAACCAGTTATTTGGTGTGTACTGAGCTGTTACTTAGCTATTCGTGTATTCACGTTCTTTGGATGGTATTTGGCTGCTTTTATACAAAGACTAATAGTAAAAATGTAATAACGTTTTACTGTGTTTGTATAACCATGCTATTTTCTGCATGTTTTAGATTAAAAAGCCCCACTGATGGTGATATTTGTCGCCGAACAACAAGATGTTTTGCATCAAGGCGGTCTCAGTTTCCGATATTACTGTTATTCTATGCAAACACGGACCAAATGGAAGAGTTCCAAGATAAAATCACTGGTAATTCTTCCTAATATTCAGTCACCACTTTTCGAGAACAGCAGGGAACTCAAGATGTAAGAAGTTTTCTTTTATCTGCCTATTTAATTAAATACTCTGATTCTATGTATGTTGAAACAGAGAGTGAAAATTTTTCAATCTTTTTTCGATTTTCACGTTTGTTACTGGAATTGTAACAGGAACAAGAACCCGAAAATCGGTAAATAGAAACCGGTTATTTTGAGCTGTTTTAAAAATCACCTTAAACTGGTGTAGAGAAAAACCGATGTAACCGAAAACTGGTTGTTTAGCGATAACCGTCATCCTTACTGTACGGCCCTTGCTTAGTAAAAGGAGCAGTGTCGTACTCTCGGAAAGAAGAAGAAAACACGCCACGCAGTTGTAACTGAACTGCAGCTGAAGATAAGAGGAACTCACAACGAATTTTGCTGCTGCTTTATCGCCATTCCGACTCTACCCGCAGTGGATAACGCCCGAGCGAGTTCGTTACTCCAGGGCAGGGCTTCACACCAAACTTGCTCCGCGAGCAGACGGTGGGCACAGGCCTGCGGGCAACGCGTACTGTAACCCTCCATTGTCAAAGGGATGTGGTGGGGAACCATGTGAAGATTTGTGTAAACGAGGAAATCGATCCTGAGGAAAATGATCAACCATTCTGTTGCGCAATAAATCCTGAATTTTTCTCTCAACATGACGGGAACTTCGTCTGTACCCACATAAACTAATAAATTCCATGACAAAACAACATTTTCTAAATTTTCTTCAACGCTGCTACGAATGCCACAGCCATCTGTGTGCCTGTGGTATCTACGCTTTCATAGAGAGCTACAGAGAAGGCAACAAGCACTTTACAAAGATTTTGCAAGCTGACTCTGACCACTGTCTGCCATAACCTGTGTGGGAGTGCAGTGACTTTCTAGCAGTACTTCCTGAAAATATTCAGTGTCTTACGACACACTAAACATTTAGGGAACCATCTTTATACACTAGTCAGTTCCACAAGCCATAATTTTAAATGTAACGTCCGCAGCAACTTCTCTGGTACTGCTCTCGAATCTGGAATCGATGCGCTTTTGGACAGTATATAGATAAACAGTGTGCAAGTTGAATGTTTCATTTTTATCGGTTGCAGTTTAAAATGAGTGCAAAATATCTGAAGCGGCACGAGGCAGTGTTCCTTGTAAATCCTCCAACAGGACCAAAGCTTTCATACGGAGCTGCTGCTAAAATTCTTGGAAAGTCAAAGACAATCGTTGCGAAACGATATTTAGAGGTTGTAAACGTGGATGATTTACCGGAGAGAGGGCTAAGGAGCCATGCTATAACCTATAATCGCGGAGATTTTATTAAATATTAGATAATTGTGCAATTAGTAATAACATGTATTTTCATGTAAACATATAGTGTCTTTTGATTCATAAAGGTAACTGCGTACACTTTCTTGTAGAACTGACTGTAAAAGGAACGAGTCCTGGCACGGCGGACTGAAATGCGAAGATATTGTCGGTGTTACACGGTGCCAACTCGCCATTGCCGCTGTTATGCGGCACCTCTGTCACGACTAACCCTCCGCTGTTTCACACTTGATGCTTGCTGCGCCTTGAGATCTCCATCACGCCACACCTATTCTGATTTATGAGCTGGCGACATAGAACTGACGCCAATCTGAACTTTTAGTTTCTGTAGCTAACTTATTACCTGTCCCAAGTTTCTATCTTCGTTCATGTAAAAGATATTGTATTGTGTTGTGTTGTATTGTGAAATCGGGTTAATATTTTTGGAACACCCTGTAGTAATAGCAGTTGGGGAGGGTGGTGCTGGTGATACCCAATATTTTTTGATATGTTGGCTACCTTCATTGGCAGTATACAAGGCAACGAGTAATAGTCTCCTTCCTGCACCCTAACACCTAACTGTCGCAATTATATTTTGCTCTGCTCCCAATACTAAGGTGTGTGAGACGCCTAGCAATGGGCACAGGCGGCTTGAAAATATGCGGAACTTCGAGATTAGGCTGTCCACCTGCTGTACGATTTACTAATAAATATTAAAATTTGCGCTGGACGGGGATTGGAACCCCAACATACATGCATTCACGACCGAAGGAACATTGTATCGAATTATACACATGCTGTGAAACACAGACACTGTCCTACTGTCGTTAACTAAATGTTCCATGGTGCTGATACTGGTAGAAAGCTGAGTTAGTATAGTGAGTTTTGAACATCGATTCGCTCGTTGCACCCCTAAGTGGCGCGTGCGTAACATTCTAGTGCACACACAACAAATATTTTTGAAAATTTAAAACTGCCCTGAATCTTGGAAACCGCCTGTTAAGGTAAATTTTTGCGTGAAACTCATCTTTTCTCTTCGCGCTTCTTAAGCACTCTCCCTTAACCCAAGTTCCCTTGGCACTAAACTCACCGTTGTTCACTTGAAGCGGACAGAGTACAAATCTGCATTTGCTCTGTAGCCATATTCGAAGAAAAGTCGCAGCACTAGAACATTCCGTTTCTAGTTTGTCCCACGTTCCGTTATGAAATCACTTACTTCCACATTAAGACAGTAATTATGAGGTATGTTCAATAAGTAGCGCAACACTTTTTTTCTCGGCCAGTTTCAGTTGAAACAATACGTAATTTGCTGTGAGACATCGTGGAATATTCCCGCTTCAGCCCCCATAGTTTCATGAGGTCCCGACAGATGGCAGCGATATACGTAGCCTTCAAGATGGCGTGTCTTCGGAGGTGCTTTTCAATCAGAGAGCTAACATTGGCTTCCTTTTGGCGGAAACCCAGAGCATCGCAGACATTCACAGGCGCTTGCATAATGTCGACGGAGGCCTGGCAGTAACCAAAAGCGCGGCGAGTCGTTGGCCAGGTTTCTGTCATCGCAACAACGTCGCGCAAACCTGTCCGATCTCCCGGATGCCGCCTGGACGCGCACAGCTGTGACACCTGTAGTGTCAAAACGTGTGTGAAACTGTAAATCGATGTGAAAACGACGGATCACAATCAAACGCCTTCCTGCTAAACTGACGCGTCTGTTGGCAGTGCTGACACACTCGTCCGCCAGTTGGGGTACTCAAAGGTGGGTTTCTCGCCGTCTAAGAGAAGACCATAAATAGCAACTGTGCTGAATTGCTTGCGCGTTACGAGGCTGATGGTGGCAATTTTTTTTTTTTTATCGAAACTCGACACAGGTGATGAAACGTGGATTAATCACTTCGAACCGGAACCGAAGCACCAATCCATGTTTGTGCGCCACACAACCTCTCCTTCGAAGAAAAAGCGAGTAAAGTCATGGTGACAGTCTTTTGTGATTCTGAATGGCTTATTCTGTTAGATGTGCTCCCTCACAGTGCAAGGATCAACGCTGAAGTGTATTGTGCTACCCCCAGGAAACTGAAGAAACGACTTCAGCGTGTTCGTCGCCACAAAAATGCAAACGAACATTTCCTTCTCCATGACAACGCAAGGCTTAACAAGTGTCTGTGCACCCGAGAGGAGCTCACACAGCTTCATTGGACTGTTCTTCCTCATCCACTCAACAGGGCAGTTCTCTCACCTTCCGACTTCCATCTATTCGGCCCAATGGAGGATGCACTCCGCAGGAAGCAGTACATGGATGATGGGGAGGTTAGTGATGCAGCAAGACGTTGGCTCCGACGCCAACCAGTAGAGCGGTACCATGCAGCCCTACAGCCCCTCCCACTAAGATGGCCATCGCACTGAACGTGATGAAAAATAGGGTTTTATAGTCAAAGTGGTGTATCCACAGGTTAGCCGAGAGCGCTAATCCTGAACTCGGGTAGGCGCGCCGGCCCCAGATAGAATCCGCCCGGCGAATTAACGACGCCGGTGTGCCGGCCAGCCGGGATGTGGTTTTTAGGCGGTTTTCCACATCCCGCTAGGTGAATACTGGGCTGGCCCCATGTCCACCCTCAATTACACGACTTGCAGACACTTGAAAAACGTTCGCACCATTTCATGGCTTACACTAGACACAGACAGCTGGGGTACACTACTTCTGTCCCAGGAAGTACGGGTTGGCGACAGGAAGAACTTCTGGCCACCCGTTAAATTAACCTTGCCAAATCCAATAGTCACCATGCCGACCCTGTGGAGATGCGAGACAACGGCACAAGCAAAGGAAGAAGTCAAAATGGTGTACTGGAATCCTGAATACAACCAACATGCTGTCATAAAAAAGGTGTGTTATTACTTACTGAACACCCCTAGTGGTTTGATGTCAGGAAGAGGGAAGTCCCAAGTTCCGTAATATCTCCGAAGCTATTTACCAAACTCCTGGCAGTGAAGCACGTCTGAATTCGTGTCTTTGGGATCTATACACTGGCAGCAGAAACAACTATATTTGGTAAGATCTAATTGGTTCTGATGGATCTGTAATTAATATTGTTTTAAGAAAGGCCATAAGATTGCTATTGGCGATTTTCTTACGAATCGGCAGGGTTACAAATGCGCCACGATGTGACAGTAGCTTGGGAATATCTGACGATGACAGCTAATCCTTAGCCGGTAAGGTGTTAGTTGCAATTGGCTGTCGCAGTTTTGCAAGCAAAAATTAAGGTGGTATTGTTATGTATGTTTCCCCAAATCACGCAAACCACTATGATGTGTTTCAGTTTCAAACTGTTTTGTAGACATGTGTGTGCGGTGTCTGGTTACCGACGCAACTGCTCCGCGCCGCCGCTGTATGACGTCATCGGCTCGCGATTCGCGGCTGCAGCCCACCAAGAGGCGTGTTGCAGCCGTTATCAGGCGAGCCCCCTCTGACGTCACGTCACTACGTACTGCAGCCAGTGGGCCCAGACTGCGCGTCTAGTCGGTAGCAGCAGTCGATTGCAACTAGGTTAATTAACATACCGAAGGTCAAGCGAAAGTTTCAGAAAAATGGAGGACACTTTGGGGCTAGTCGAAACACAAATGGTAATAATTCAGTACGTAAGTGATCATTTATTCGTGCCGCAACGCGTGCAACAAAGCTAAAGTAAAGGGGAAAAGCAGGAGGAAGAGGAGGAGGAGGAGGAGGAGGAGGATGAGTTTAGTGTTCAACGTCCCGTCGACAACGAGGTCATTACAGACGGAGCACAAGCTCGGATTGTGTGAAGGATGGATAAGGAAAGCGACCGAGCCATTTCGAAGGAACCACCCCACCATTTTCCTCAGACGGTTTCGGGAAATCAAAGAAAACCTAAACCAGGCTTGGCGGACGCGGGTTTGCAGCGTCGACATCCCGAATGCGAGTCCAGTGTGCCAACCAGTGCGCTGCCTCGCTCGGTAGGGGAAAAATCAACCACACTATAGTGCTGCACGCACAGAGAGCAAGCTATTACGGTGGCAAGTTCTTGAAGAAATTCAGTAGTTCTTACTTTCCCTGCTAACGCTGATTTCAACGCCATGGCATTGAACAGTACGAAAAGCAGAAATGGTCATTAAGTGTGAAAAAATGTATGAGCAGAAGAGTGTGACAGCAATTTCTCCGAATATTACAGATTTTATAGGACAAATGATAACTTCGAGATTGATTATGAACTAGTACAATTGTTGATTCACACTATACTTTGCGCAAAAAAAACAAACGAAACCCGGACACAGTGATGAGAAAAACTATTACTTCTTCCGAGAAGTTCTCGGCTACTCTAATATTTCAAGGCAGTGGTGAATCGAAGTCAGTCAAGAAACAATACTGTTGGTAAGTAAAAATCCTCACTGCCAACACCACTTCTCTTCGGGATCACAATGGCAGGTCACTCTCGGCAGTACTGTGAACGTAGAATTTTTGCTTTATCTTTGATTTCCTCCACTGTTGTTTGTCTCTTGCAATGCACATCACATTTCGATCAAAGCTGTATCACGTCTGTTCGCGTTGCGTGTAGTGTTCTCGTTGGGTTAAACATGAACTAACGAAAATTAATTGTGGTCTTTCTGAACCCCTTACTTTTTCGACCGATGCCTTGGATGCAGCGATTAAACTGTTTCCTCTTTGGTGTTTGTTGCAGGAAGGAAATGCAACACTGCAACTTTTGCCCCTTTTGTACTTATAATTCGTATATCGTCCAGAAAATGTGCAAAATTCTTTAGATAACATTAAATGTCAAATCAGAACGCCCAAAGTGAAACCTGTACACACAAGGAATATGGCACCGAGGCAAAGGAGCAACGTAACCGGTGTAAGCATATGGTTTCACCACTTTCGAATAAGATCAAGATCGGAAAATCAACCAAGGTGACGTTGAGTGCTTTCGTGGGTTAGTAACAAGATATGTTTGTAAATGGTAAACCACTACAGAGGCATATTACTGACATACACTGAAAGCCTAATAAACTGGTACACCTGCCTAATATCTTGTAAGGTCCCCACGAGCACGTAGAAGTGCCGAAACACGCCGTGGCACGAACTCGGCTGTCTGAAGTAGTGCTGGAGAGAACTGACACCGTGAATCTTGCAGGACTGTCCATAAATCCGTAAAAGTACAAGGGGGTAAAGATCTCTTCTGAACAGCACGTTTCAAGGCTTCCCAGTTATGCTCAATAATGTTCACATCTTAGTAGTTTGGTGGCCATAAGAAGAGTGTTCCTGCAGCCACTCTGTAGCGATTCTGGACGTGTGTGTTCGCAATGTCCTCCTGGTATTTCGCACGTCCGTCTGAATGCACAATGGATATGAATGGATGCAGGTAGTCTGACAGGATGCTTACGTACGTGTCACCTGTCCGAGTCGTATCTAGACGTATCAGAGGTCCCATATCACTCCAAGTGCAGACGGCTCGCACCATTAGACAGCCTCCACCAGCTTGAACAGTCCCCTGCTGACATGCAGGGTCCATCGATTTCATGAAGTTGTCTCCCTACCCGTACACGTCCATCCGCTCGTTACAATTGAGATTCGTCCGACCAGGCAACATGGTTCCAGTCATCAACAGTCCAATGTTGGTGTTGATGGACCCAGGCGAGGTGTAAAGCTTTGTGTCGTGCAGTCGTCAAGGGTACACGAGTGGGCCTCCGGCTCCGAAGACCACATCGATAATGTTTTGGTGAATGATTTGACGCCGACACTTGTTGATTGGCCAGCACTGAAATCTGCAACAATCTTCGGAAGGGTTGCACTTCTGTCACGTTGAACGATTCCCTTCAGTCGTCGTTGGTCCCATTCCCTCAGAATCTTTTTCCGGCCGCCGCGATGTCGCAGATTTGATCTTTTAACGGATTCTTCCTTATATTCGCGGTACCCTTTTGAAACGGTCGTACGGCAAAATCCCCACTTCATCGTTACCTCGGAGATGATGTGTCCCATCGCTCGTGCGCCGACTATAACACAACGTTGAAACTCACTTAAATCTTGATAACCTGCCATTGTAGCAGCAGTAACTGATCTAACAACACGGCCAGACACTTTTTGTCTTACATTAGGCGCTCGACCACAGCGCCGTATTCTGCCTGTTTACATATCTGTGGGGAAGGCGGATAGTCGTCTTCGGTTCATTTGTAGAATTTTGGGAAGATGTGGTTCATCTGTAAAGGAGACCGCTTATAAAACACTAATACGACCTATTCTTGAGTACTGCTCGTGCGTTTGGGATCCCTATCAGGTCGGATTGAGGGAGGACATAGAAGCAATTCAGAGGCGGGCTGCTAGATTTGTTCAAATGGTTCAAATGGCTCTGAGCACTATGTTACTCAACTGCTGAGGTCATAAGTTCCCTAGAACTTAGAACTACTTAAACCTAACTAACCTAAGGACATCACACACATCCATGCCCGATGCTGCTAGATTTGTCACTGGTAGGTTTGATCATCACGCGAGTGTTACGGAAATGCTTCAGGAACTCGGGTGGGAGTCTCTACAGGAAAGGAGGCGTTCTTTTCGTGAATCGCTACTGAGGAAATTTAGAGAACCACCATTTGAGGCTGACTGCAGTACAATTTTACTGCCGCCAACTTATATTTCGCGGAAAGACCACAAAGAAAAGAGAGATTATGGCTCGTACGGAGGCATATAGGCAGTCATTTTTCCCTCGTTCTGTTTGGGATTGGAACAGGGAGTGAAGATGCTAGTTGTGGTACGAGGTACCCTCCGCCACGCACCGTATGGTGGATTGCGGAGTATGTATGTAGATGTAGATATCTCCTGGCTTTGAATACGCATACTTACACTAGTCTTGGGCGATTCAGTGTATCTGGGGTCTGTGAAGACGTGTCGCGGGAAGCTGTCCTAGGAGGAGTTTTCGCTCCCTTAGAACGCCCCAGCACCTTCTGCGCAGTAAACAGCCGTGAAACGTTTCCCGAACACACAAAACGCGGACTTCTAGAACCGTCTTCACCAAGTTATCAATCGCTGGGAAAAAAGTGTTGCGCAGACGGATGAATATGTAGAGGAGAACTGACACCGTTACCAAGTTTCTATGTCACAGCTTGGTTTGTTCGACGTGAAAATTAAAACTCTGTGGTTACACCCTCGACCTTGTTTCGGATATACACTCCTGGAAATGGAAAAAAGAACACATTGACACCGGTGTGTCAGACCCACCATACTTGCTCCGGACACTGCGAGAGGGCTGTACAAGCAATGATCACACGCACGGCACAGCGGACACACCAGGAACCGCGGTGTTGGCCGTCGAATGGCGCTAGCTGCGCAGCATTTGTGCACCGCCGCCGTCAGTGTCAGTCAGTTTGCCGTGGCATACGGAGCTCCATCGCAGTCTTTAACACTGGTAGCATGCCGCGACAGCGTGGACGTGAACCGTATGCGCAGTTGACGGACTTTGAGCGAGGGCGTATAGTGGGCATGCGGGAGGCCGGGTGGACGTACCGCCGAATTGCTCAACACGTGGGGCGTGAGGTCTCCACAGTACATCGATGTTGTCGCCAGTGGTCGGCGGAAGGTGCACGTGCCCGTCGACCTGGGACCGGACCGCAGCGACGCACGGATGCACGCCAAGACCGTAGGATCCTACACAGTGCCGTAGGGGACCGCACCGCCACTTTCCAGCAAATTAGGGACACTGTTGCTCCTGGGGTATCGGCGAGGACCATTCGCAACCGTCTCCATGAAGCTGGGCTACGGTCCCGCACACCGTTAGGCCGTCTTCCGCTCACGCCCCAACATCGTGCAGCCAGCCTCCAGTGGTGTCGCGACAGGCGTGAATGGAGGGACGAATGGAGACGTGTCGTCTTCAGCGATGAGAGTCGCTTCTGCCTTGGTGCCAATGATGGTCGTATGCGTGTTTGGCGCCGTGCAGGTGAGCGCCACAATCAGGACTGCATACGACCGAGGCACACAGGGCCAACACCCGGCATCATGGTGTGGGGAGCGATCTCCTACACTGGCCGTACACCACTGGTGATCGTCGAGGGGACACCGAATAGTGCACGGTACACCCAAACCGTCATCGAACCCATCGTTCTACCATTCCTAGACCGGAAAGGGAACTTCCTGTTCCAACAGGACAATGCACGTCCGCATGTATCCCGTGCCACCCAACGTGCTCTAGAAGGTGTAAGTCAACTACCCTGGCCAGCAAGATCTCCGGATCTGTCCCCCATTGAGCATGTTTGGGACTGGATGAAGCGTCGTCTCACGCGGTCTGCACGTCCAGCACGAACGCTGGTCCAACTGAGGCGCCAGGTGGAAATGGCATGGCAAGCCGTTCCACAGGACTACATCCAGCATCTCTACGATCGTCTCCATGGGAGAATAGCAGCCTGCATTGCTGCGAAAGGTGGATATACACTGTACTAGTGCCGACATTGTGCATGCTCTGTTGCCTGTGTCTATGTGCCTGTGGTTCTGTCAGTGTGATCATGTGATGTATCTGATCCCAGGAATGTGTCA
Source organism: Schistocerca piceifrons (assembly GCF_021461385.2). NCBI lineage: Eukaryota > Metazoa > Arthropoda > Insecta > Orthoptera > Acrididae > Schistocerca > Schistocerca piceifrons. The sequence goes on from NC_060144.1 coordinate 499,365,297, forward strand.
ATAAAGTTTCCCCTTCCTGGGACAATGAACTCACGGTGTTCTTATTTCAATTTCCAGGAGTGTATTTTTGTGGTGGCGTACCTCAGGCACCTCGCCGTATGTAGCGTATCACTGCAGCTGTCGGACGGGTGAAAGGACGGGCCACTACGTTTAGCAAGCGTGTGTGTTTTCGACGCAACAGAGTGAGTCACACGGCACGCGACGTCAGCGCACCTCACACGGCAACGTGTCCCGGGAAACCGTCTCGATTCTCCTGACACTGCCGGAAAGCTCAGGCCAGGCCGCCTACACCGCTCACGTCACGCTCTCCGCCTTTCTCTCCGTGGGGAGCCAAGGACGCCAGTACAGCATCACCTGTATATTTGTAGGGAAAGCTACGTGCAGGCACACTCGCGCACCGGCTACCCTCACCTGGGCAAACGCTATATTTCCCGTCATACACTGCTGGCCACCGTAAATGCAACACCCTGAAGGAAGCATCCGAATCAAGTGAAATTTACACCATGGGTTTGCAGCGATGAGATATGCAACTGATTAGAATTTCAGCGCAGACGCACATCACGCGCGCCTGTGGCGCCACCTCATAGCGCCATTTAAGGCTTGGCGATTTCGACGAGTGTACGTTCGGCACGTGTGTTTACCTTGTGGTTGTTTCACAAGACGATCAGTTATGCCTCGTAGACAACAGCGAACATCTTTTGATCAAGTATCCGAGTTCGACAGATGAAGCATAGTGGCTTACCGAGATTGTGGATTATCATACAGAGAAATCGCTAGTCGTGTTGGACGAAACCAAACAACTGTAATGCGGATATGTGACCGTTGGATGCAGGAGGGTACGACGGACCGACGTGGTCGATCGCATTCACCTCGGTGCAGCACTGCACGTGCTGATAGGCAAATTGTGCGCATGGCAGTGACGGATCGCTCAGTGACATCCCGAACCATAGCACAGCACATTGCGTCTGTAACGAATCATCCAGTGTCTGCGCGTACCATTCGACGCCGTTTACAGCAGAGTGGTCTGTCCGCAAGACGTCCATTGCTTCGTCTACCATTGACGCAGAACCACAGACGTCTCCGTCGCCAATGGTGTGATGACAGACGGATGTGGACGGCAGAATGGAATGACGTTGTCTTTATTGACGAGGCACGCTTCTGTCTGCAGCACCACGATGGTCGGATTCGAGTGTGGAGACACCGTGGAGAGAGGATGCTGGACAGCTGCATTATGCACCGCCACACTGGTCTTGCACCGGGTATTATGGTATGGGGCGGTATTGGCTATTACTCTCGCACGCCTCTAGTACGCATTGCCGGTACTTTAAATAGCCGGCGCTACATATCCGAGGTGCTGGAGCCAGTTGTCCTTCCTTACCTTCAGGGCTCGGCCACAGCCATATTTCAACAGGATAATGCGCGACCACACGTGGCACGCATTGTCCAAAGGTTCTTCGTCAATAACCAGATTGAATTGCTTCCCTGGCCGGCTCGCTCTCCGGATCTTTCGCCGATAGAAAACATGTGGTCCATGGTTGCTCAACGAGTGACCCAGATTACATCCCCAGCTGCCACACCAGATGATCTTTGGCAACGTGTGGAAGCTGCTTGGGCTGCTGTACCCCAGGAACACATCCAACGTCTCTTTGACTCAATGCCGAGACGTGTGGCAGCGGTGATCTCCAACAATGGCGGCTACTCTGGCTACTGATTCTGGCAGGAACCACATGTCACAGACGTCTGTAAACGTAATCATTTGATACTTGGTCAACATGTTATCTACAAAATAAATTTTGTTGTGCTACCTCTTGTATTTCTTGGTGTTGCATTTACGGTGGCCAGCAGTGTATATTAGCAAGCACGCCGGTCACGTACTTGCCTATTGGTTAGTTCGCGAACGAACGGGTGCAAAGGAACGGTTCACCAAGATGAACGAGAGGACCGACGAACAAACTCCAAGGAACGATCGGCTCATAGTTCACTCCGGTCGCGGTGGTCACTTCGGCAGTTCTCGTTCCAACCTCGGTCGCGTGCTCGTCTCAGTCTCGGTTTCCCTCGGCCGCACTCGTTCTTCGCATGACCACCTGTCTCAGTTCCACTGCCGACTGCTCCTAATTAGTGCAGTATCCAGTTGTTCGTTTCGTTGACTGCGCTCGCCTATTTTACGTATGTTCCAAACTGTTCTTGCACTTGGTTCTGGCTATTCAGCGTCCACGACCGGTAATCAAATGGTTCAAATGGCTCTGAGCACTATTGGACTTAGCCGGCCGCGGTGGCCGTGCGGTTCTAGGCGCTGCAGTCCGGAACCGCGGGACTGCAACGGTCGCAGGTTGGAATCCCGCCTCAGGCATGGATGTTTGTGATGTCCTTAGGTTAGTTAGGTTTAACTAGTTCTAAGTTCTAGGGGACTAATGACCTCAGCAGTTGAGTCCCATAGTGCTCAGAGCCATTTGAACCATTTAAACTATGGGACTTAACATCTGTGGTCATCAGTCCCCTAGAACTTTGAACTACTTAAACCTAACTAACCTAGGGACATCACACACATCCATGCCCGAGGCAGGATTCGAACCTGCGACCGTATCGGTCACGCGGTTCCAGACTGAAGCGCCTAGAACCGCACGGCCACACCGGCCGGCTGACAGGTAATCAAAAATTATTTTATAGTTACGTAAATAACATAAAAACTACGTTGTATGTAATTGGTACGTCCTTTCAGGTAACAAAAGGGCGAAGAGACACTTATAACAAGGCAAGTTTTTTGTTATTCATATATTTTTTGGTTTCATCGACTTGATTTAGCAGCTAACTTTCAATAATTTGCTAATTTTTAGTGTAAGAAAATTAATATAAAACGATTTTCGTGTATCTTTCATATACAAAACATTACATTTAGGAAGGCTCTAATTATTTTTAAGTTTGGTTGTTTCCAATTTGCATTACCTGCTAGTTTGGTTTCTTTGAAAAAAAAAAGTGGGTTGTGGGTCATTTTGGCTCATTAGGAAAAGCGGTGCCTCTCCATTCGGAAAGATATAGATTGTCATAAAATCGTATTTACTTATTATCTCAAAAACATTTGTTCAGGAGCTTTCAAACCAAAAACTTTATTACTGCGAACTTTATTATTATTATTATTGCTGCATTAACTTTAATAATGCAACATAAAAACCTAATTTTTACTAAGCGTGTGACGCAAGTATGAGAAAACCACATTTTATTTTATGCTTCCATAAAGTCTCTACTTCACCTACCAACTCAGAGACAACGTGAAGTTTATATAGGGTGTAAACGATTATTGTTTACAACGTAGTATAGCTATGTAGTGGAAGTCAAATGGCTCTGAGCACTATGGGACATAACTGCTGCGGTCATGAGTCCCCTAGAACTTAGAACTACTTAAACCTAACTAAGGACATCACACACATGCATGCCCGAGATAGGATTCGAACCTACGACCATAGCGGTCGCGCGGCTCCAGACTGTAGCGCCTAGAACCTCTCGGCCACACCGGCCGGCTGGAAGTCGAAACGAATAATTTTATACAAGACACTTGTGGTCTATTAAGTTGGGAAACAGCCACCAACAGGTTTACAAGACTACATGGGCGTCGCGTGAGATTTTCATGTTCTCTTCTCCAGCTCTCTACTCATCGTCATCGATTGTTTCGCAATTCTTGCTTGCATTAGCTTGTTATTTCTTCACTGACTAATTATTACATGTGTCTGTTTGTTGTATCTGCTCGTAACGGGCAACACATCGTCGGTAATTGGCGAGCAGTCTGTACTCTGGGCCGGTTTTCCGTGCGCCACCCTATATTATTTTCCTGCGATCAGCCACACAAGGCTACAATTGGCTAAACGAGAGGTTCTGCAGAATCACAGAAATTACTTCTAAAAGTGTGTAAGAATTCCGTAATGAATCAAAACTCTAGACTCCAGAGGGGAGGCAAGTGCCCCGTCTTGGTGCCCTCCATCCTTCAGTCACCTACACTACTAGTTTTCAGTTTTACATAAGAACCATATACCAAGCACAAATGAACGGTGAACGAGTAAAAATGAACGGTTCCCAAAAAAGAACGATCAGCAGTGAACTAGTTCCCAAGGATGAACCAGTTTGCCCATCTCTATTGCCTGTCAGGGAGATGTAGCCGTCGGAGGAGAACACCACAAGGACGGCAGCTAGGAACTGTTAAAATTATGAGGCAAGGCCAAAAGGAAGTACGGTATCCATGATCTAAGAGTAACAGAGAAACTTCATTACCATGGGCATTGGTACAGGGCGACTTTGGAAAGTAATTTCTCGTGGACTACCCAGTATTTTCTAACACTGTGTGGATGATACCCAACACGTATGTAGTGTTGTAAGTAGGCTGTTTATGTTTTCTGTATGTAAGTAGGCTGTTTATGTTTTCTCTATGTAAGTAGGCTGTTTATGTTTTCTTATTGGCAACGTTACGTAGCGCTCAATATGAAAATCACTGGCTGTGCTGTGTGCAGTCTGTGGCTAGTTTGCATTGTTGTCTGCCATTGTAGTGTTAGGCAGCTGGCTGTGAACAGCGCGTAGCGTTGCGCAGTTGGAGGTGAGCCGCCAGCAGTGGTGGATGTGGGGAGAGAGATGGCGGAGCTGGCAGTAGTGGCGCTCGCTGTATTGCAGTAGCTTGAGCAGCGAAGATTTTTGTGAGGTAAGTGATTTGTGAAAGGTATAGTTTAATGTTTGTCAGGGCCATTCTTTAGTAAGAGATTTTTGAAAGTCAGATTGCGTTGCGCTAACAAAATATTTTATGTCAGGTTAAGCACAGTCTCGTGTATAATTGTTCAAAGGGGACGTTTCATATGGCGACCCTGCCAGGATACCTCACTGTAAGTAGGCTGTTTATGTTTTCTGTATGTAAGTAGGCTGTTTATGATTTCTCTATGTAAGTAGGCTGTTTATGTTTTCTTATTGGCAACGTTACGTAGCGCTCAATATGAAAATCACTGGCTGTGCTGTGTGCAGTCTGTGGCTAGTTTGCATTGCTGTCTGCCATTGTAGTGTTAGGCAGCTGGCTGTGAACAGCGCGTAGCGTTGCGCAGTTGGAGGTGAGCCGCCAGCAGTGGTGGATGTGGGGAGAGAGATGGCGGAGGTTTGCAGTTTGTCATGAACTGATATATATATATTATGATTTGTGATGATATTAAGGAAAATACATTGTTTGCTCTCTATTAATATCTTTCATTTGCTAACTACCCCTATCAGTAGTTAGTGCCTTCAGTAGTTTGAATCTTTTATTTAGCTGGCAGTAGTGGCGCTCGCTGTATTGCAGTAGCTTGAGCAGCGAAGATTTTTGTGAGGTAAGTGATTTGTGAAAGGTATAGTTTAATGTTTGTCAGGGCCATTCTTTAGTAAGAGATTTTTGAAAGTCAGATTGCGTTGCGCTAACAAAATATTTTATGTCAGGTTAAGCACAGTCTCGTGTATAATTGTTCAAAGGGGACGTTTCATATGTCGACCCTTAGCCGAGGATACCTCACTGGAATCTTCTGATTTTTGTTGTAGTTTGTGTAATTAGTGTAGATTTTGTTTATTGATAGCGCGTAATTATAGAGAGAATTTCCTTTGTAGTTGTAGTTTTTCATTGTTGTACAGTAAAACAGTTCTGGCATGCATGTAGATTTGCACCAAGTATTTCGCAGCTGCGCTGGCAATTAAGTAGACATTATTTCCATTGCTATGTTATTTTATTTTGCTCTTCAAATTGTGCTTTTCTGTGTTATCGTGTGAAATATTGTGACAATTATGGCGTGTGAAAAACGTAATACTAGGCTCCAAAGTAAACTGAGAAATGACAGTGAAGACGAAAGCAGTGTTTTAGCGCCGCAGAGTAATGAATTAACTAATGTTCAAAGTAGTAATTTGGTAATTGCACATAGGGAAATGGAGCGGGCGGCAAACAATGGTGTAGACAGTGAAACAGGTAGTGAACAGGGAAGCGTTATCGATCGATTGGTCGGCAACAGCTCGCCTCAGGAATCGGGAATGACAGAACACAATATTGCAAATACTGCAGACTCAGGTTTTGGGTTCTCACCGTTTTCTCAAATGAGTCAAGACACATTTTCCGCTTGTCAAAATGTGAATGTTGCCGGTGCAACTTCACTGCCGAAAAGCACTGAGGAACATGTTTCAGACACCAATGCATTGTTATTACAATTAATACAACAAATGGGACAAACACAGCAAAAGCTTCAAAAGTTAGACACAATGGAACAAAATCAGAGACAAACACAGCAAAAGTTAGACACAGTGGAACAAAATCTTAAAAAGTTAGACTCATTGGAACAAACTCTCGAACAAACACGTGAGGATTTAACTGCTGAGTTACATAACATTGAATCGAAATGTCAAAAAGTCTGTAATGACGTAAAAACTCAAATTTGTGAGCATTTTCAACCTATTTTTTCGCGTCATGAAAATGCATTACAGAATCACGAAGCAGCCATAAAAGAACTGCAAACTATTGTTCATGAAAATCACAACACCTTGCAAGCTAAAATTGACGCAGTTGCATCTACCGATTCGGTTACGCAACTTGCAAAAAGTCAAGAAAACTTAAAGGACACAGTAGATTCGATTTCAACACAAATGGACACTCTGAAACTTGGTTCAGAAAAACACACTGAGGAAATGTGTTCATTATCAGAGAAAGTAGTTGAACTTTCGGATCAGCTAAATAATTTATCTACGAAGGTAGATGATAATCTGAATGACGCAAAACCGGTAGTCTTTAATGACACAGAACAGAGCGAACAAATTAGGAAACTGAAACAAAATCTGAATCAAATTGATACGCAACACCAAAGAGAAATCCGGGAAGTACAAGATCAGCTGACACAGGTAATACAAGAATTACGTATTTCAGAAGACACTCGCGCTCCAACACGGGAAGAGGAACTTAGAAATACGCAAAAGCCACAAAATAATAACACAGGGCATTTCGGTAATTATGAAAGAAATTGGCAAGGTACACCGAATTTTGAGATGGAACCGCCGACACGACGTAACTATGACCGAGATGCTACTCGCCGACACGATGATTTTGACTATAAGCTGTTCATTACTACACGTAAATTCAAAACGTTTAAGAATTCTGCCAACGACATTCATCCACAAGCATGGCTCCATCAATTCTCTCATTGTTTTCCTCCCAACTGGTCGTTGGAACACAGATTAGAATTTATGTGTGGCTACTTAGAGAATGAACCAGCTGTAAGAATACGATCGGTAATTCACGATTGCCACAGTGAAGGAGAATTTTACCATGCCTTCCTCTCAGCATATTGGTCTCAAGCCACACAAGACCGCGTAAAACATAGCATCATGATGATGAAACACTTTGAACAATCTGAATTTTCCAGTCTTGTCAAATATTTTGAAGACATGTTGCATAAGAATCAGTATCTTTCAAACCCATACAGCCCCTCAGAACTCATCCGCATTTGCTTACTCAAATTGCCTGAACATTTACGACATATTATTTTAGCAGGACGTTGCAAAGATGACATTGAAGCATTTCAGGGTCTGTTACAAGAACTGGAAATTGACACTGACAATCGGGGAACGCGGAGACAGGAGCACAACAATTACAGGTCACATCTGTCACAATTCCACGATGAAAGAAATAATAACTGGACGCGACAAGGCTATTCTTACAACGCAAATCGTGACCAAAACAGACACCACCCATATGACAACCGCTGGCAGAGTAATAATAGTTACAGAGAAAGATCGCATTTCCGTAGTAATGACTATCACAGAGACAATCAGAGAAACAGACAATATGGTAATCAGAACTATTATTATCAAGGGAGACAGAATAATTTCAGACGCAACAGTTCAGCGCGCAGTTACGATTCAGGGAGAAATTCTCCACCACGTGACCGACACGAAAGAAACTGTGTAAACTACCGACAAAACGACAGACCTGAATTCCATCAGAACTGGCGAGCTTTTAACAGAGCTGGGCCCTCTCGGCAAGGCGAATTTGTGGAAGTTAGGCCTCCTAATCCCAGTAACGACGCGCGCCAACAAAGGAACAGACAATGACCCGCACCGCAGGCAGCCACCTGCGCCGGCTGGCTCAGAGAAAAATGACATAGACGCTAACCTTAAGAAAAATTCCAGTATTGTTTAACGACGTATACCACACGATAATTGCGTTGAAGTTGAAACTCTGCGTACTAGAAAGAGTAAAGGTTTACACCGCATTTCACATGTAAAAGCGTTTATTGAAAGATAATCTGCTTTTTAACTTTGTCTTTGCCATAAAACGTTTCACTTCACGTTACTAGTATGCTTTAGAAACTGTTACCATGCAACAATGTTTGAAGTTAAATATCCAATCAAGAACCAAGAGAACTTATTTAAACAGAAATGACGAATGCATTGTTATAGTAAACAGACGTCACAGTGTTATTGTGTGTGTACATTCTTGCTTGTTTGTTGCACGATTACGTAACGACTATAAGGCTCACATACTTAGAACATTTACCAGTACTGCTAATGAGACTTTAATGCAACATTTTGGTTTATTTGAAAATACATTCTGAATTTAAAGTGCTTTCTGAGAGATACCAGATGACACAGAGGTTAGTTTATGTGACAGCTACACGATTTTTATCACGACGCTACTAATGAGTGACAATTTACAATGTTGCTTTTGCGGTGTATCTGTTTTATATCTGCACAGTTTTCTGAATTCTTCTGGAAAGCAAAACATGTTTTATTAGTAACTTTTGTGGTATAGCTACAAGGAGACAGCCTTTTCCATAGCACAACAATACGTTACAGCACAGTACTTTCATCATCACAACTATAAGCGTAATAACTAAGATATCTCTACGCAAAGCATTTCACTTTTGTGTATCATGAGGTAAGTACATTGACTTTAGCAGAACTTTGCTTACAGAGGACGATAACTACGACAGTTCCACAGAATTATCTTACAGCAAGACGCGCATTTAGCGCTACAGGACACGCATTTGAGTGATTAATCTTATACTTAAAACACTTATTTTCAAAGATTTTTTAATTACAAAGAAAGTTTTCCGTGATACATTTCATTCCATTGCTGTAATTTGTAACACCTGAGGGCATAATTACATTTATCCTCAGGGGGGTACACACTTACTTTGTGTACCATGTGTGTGGCAACCACAAGGAACCCTAGCTAATATGGTATTTGCTTATACAACTTTACACATCGGTACCATATTTCTCTAACACACAAATTACACAGCTATCTGATCATGTAACTGAGAGATAAACATGTTTTTTACCACGTCAGTGACACATGTTTACGTAATTACACCGTTGGATAACTTCACACTTACGAAATTGTATTTTGTCTCTACTGTGTGAACTCTTCATATTTTTTCGGAACCATTGTGATACTATGAGAGCTTTGAATGATGTATTTGGTATGGATTCATGATTTTTAAAGTACGTTGAGGCAGATGACACTTTTGACATGAGCAGAGAATTTTTTTAATTATTGGAGGAAGCTACGACGATTTTGAGATTTGACTGAGGTGTTATGATGTTATTTTTACGACGACGATGTGTATTATGCTGCTGAGGTATGTTTATGATTAATAGGCTGAGGCTATATGAGTTATTTGATTATGCTTCATATTTATAATGACGAAATATTGACGAGTGTCGATGGATACGTATATGTGTAATAAGGTAAGGAGTAATGAATAGTGGGTAGGGACTCTTGACTTGTGAAAAAGGATGTTGGAAACCAAGAATCGTACTTTAAGAGTTATGACATGTGTGAATCATGTGTGAATGTATCACAATGCCACTGAACATTTTTTGGACACTGTTATATCAATAGCATTTTGTTTCTACAGATTTGTAACGCAAATTCTTGACCTGTGAAATATTTTTATATGCGACTGTCTCTGTAGCGGAAACTGCTGTCGTAAATATTTCCGTAAGAAAGTTAACGGACCACCTACACATAATGCGTCGTGGGCACCCAGCTGTGTCAGACGCCTGGAGAAAAAGCCATTAGCGCGTGCCTTTCAGAGCACAGGAAAACACCTGGAGAACAAGCCATTAGGGTGTGCCTTTCATCGCTAATGCGACACCCTCGTTACTTGAAAACATATGATTACTCGCACTTTGTGCTAATTGCTGAAATGCTTATGAATTGATGGGAAATATTCGTACATCTGCACACCTGATTATGACAAGTGTCTTTCTATGAGAGTTGAGAGCTACTGACTTACGAAATGCCACATGACTATTGAATGATGTTTTTATGCTTTGGTTTGCGTAATTGCTTATTTCACTTGATATCTGGTTTCCAGCTGTGTTGCAGCATTGCTTTTATAAAATAAAATGCATTTGCTAATGTGAACACTTTCTGTCAACAGATCTATTAAATAATTATTTTATGATCCACATTCTTTAAAAAAGGAGCACTTGGAAAGGAAAGAACAATAAGAAGGAACTAGTAACTGCATACATAATATTCTTTTCAAGTACATGGTAATATTTCTTTTACAATAAGTTGTTGTGGTGCACCACTTTAATTACATAGACATTAAGATGTGAATATACATTTCCCTTATCTGCATTGTTGTTTTTACTGTAATATTTTTTCTTCTTGAGCTATGTCATGTTTAGATATAAGCTGCTGTTTGCCAGGCATAGTGCTACTGAACTTTAATTTGTGTTACTCTGCTAAGCCAATTTTACTACTCATTGATTTTTCATGTTGCTGCACATTGGCTCATATTAGTTGTAATTTTGCATTTTATCTGTTAATTTAGATTTACGGTAGCTTGCTTTGCAATTTTCCAATTTTTTGGTAATTTTTTGGTAATTGCTGTTTATATTAATTGTTATGTGATGCTGCATTGCCTCGTCCCTTAGTTTAGCATCTGAGCTCAATAGATTTAAGTTAGCTTAAGAGGGGGTAGCCTCTAAGAGAATGAGTTGCGATGAATTGGAAGAAATGCATTGAGAAAACAGGTTTAGGTAGGATTTTCTTGGAAATAAATGTTGAGGTAAGAAATGTGTGAACATATAAACACAGAAAGCATGCTTAGATAGAATTTTTTTGGTGGAAACAAAGGATGAAATAAGAGGAAAGATATAAGAAGTTTTGGGTTGGACTGCAGTACCAAATGTTACACTGAAAACGAACCCTGTCCTTTCCTATTGGTGTTATCCCACTATGTGTTTGTGTACCCTTGAGTATTTGTTTTCTTCCTGTCTCTGTGTACTGTTTCATAGAATTTTTTTTCTCTTCTAATACTAAGCTATATTCACTATGAGGAGGAATACTGTTATCCTCAAATATAAGTTGCATTAATAATATGTTATTTTCTTTGTAAAGTTGTTTACAATTCTGTTCTGTTTCAATGTTCATGTGTGAAATTAATGTTTCGAAAACTATTCTCATTATTTTATGTATGTACTTATGTCACTATTTTTGTAACACTCATGTATATGTTTATTTCTATTCTTTTGTAAAGCCTGTACTACAAATGTTATCTGTATTATTATGTTTTTAATGATGTATTTTGTACCTTTGTAATTGTATTCTTATGTTATAAAATTGTAATTGTCACCAGTTCATGACATTATTAACTTGTTAGTTACATTTCACTGCACACGTTTCTGTTGGTCATAGTATATGGACAATATGTGAGAAGTTGGGACTGTTAGTGTTTGCACATGTGTTAATAATTCAGCAAGGGACTGGATAACAGTATTGCTGATTCTAAGGACAATTCCAAAAAACTTTGTGAGTGCACAAGTGGTGGTTATGGACTTGCTATATTAACTGCAAGACTCTTCGATGGTGATTGTGCACCTGCACAGTCGCAACGGATGGCTGCTAGCCATCTCTACAAGGACTACAGTGGGTCTGCACCTTCGATGGCCCACCAATACCGTAATCTCTACAAGGACTACAGTGGGTCTGCACCTCTGGTGGCCCACCAATACCGTAATCTCTACCAGGACTACAGTGGGTCTGCACCTCTGGTGGCCCACCAATACCATTATCTCTACAAGGACTACAGTGGGTCTGCATCTATGATGACCTACCAACGCCATTATTTCTACAAGGACTGCAGTGGGTCTGCACCTCTGGTGGCCCACCAATACCACAATCTCTACCAGGACTCCAGTGGGTCTGCTCTGTGATGACCTACCTAACAATATTCTTCAAAACGTCGAATGAACTCTGCTGTGGGTTTGCTCTGTTGTGGCCCATTACCTGTCAGCATGTCAAGAGTCAGCACTGTCTTTCCGTTGGAAGGACAACACTACTTCTTCAAGACTGCATGGAAATCCACTACTTCTGTGTGCATTGTCTTTTACTGCTCAGACTTTGAGAAAAGAAACGGCAGTTTCACTGTGATGAATGTCTTTATAGACTGTGAGAAAATTTTAGCTTTTGACCAACATTGTATCAATAAGTGTGTGCATTTTATATCTTTGTTACTGTAATTGTGAAAAATTTTTGTCAAATCTGTATTGGCCAGTGCCCAACACCATTTGTAAAAAATTTTTTGTGGGGAGCATGGGGGCTATGTAAGTAGGCTGTTTATGTTTTCTGTATGTAAGTAGGCTGTTTATGTTTTCTCTATGTAAGTAGGCTGTTTATGTTTTCTTATTGGCAACGTTACGTAGCGCTCAATATGAAAATCACTGGCTGTGCTGTGTGCAGTCTGTGGCTAGTTTGCATTGTTGTCTGCCATTGTAGTGTTAGGCAGCCGGCTGTGAACAGCGCGTAGCGTTGCGCAGTTGGAGGTGAGCCGCCAGCAGTGGTGGATGTGGGGAGAGAGATGGCGGAGGTTTGCAGTTTGTCATGAACTGATATATATATATTATGATTTGTGATGATATTAAGGTAAATACATTGTTTGCTCTCTATTAATATCTTTCATTTGCTAACTACCCCTATCAGTAGTTAGTGCCTTCAGTAGTTTGAATCTTTTATTTAGCTGGCAGTAGTGGCGCTCGCTGTATTGCAGTAGCTTGAGCAGCGAAGATTTTTGTGAGGTAAGTGATTTGTGAAAGGTATAGTTTAATGTTTGTCAGGGCCATTCTTTAGTAGGGAGTTTTGAAAGTCAGATTGCGTTGCGCTAAAAATATTGTGTGTCAGTTTAAGGACAGTCATGTATAATTGTTCAAAGGGGACGTTTCATATTAGTGTTTGCACGTGTGTTAATAACTCAGCAAGGGACTGGATAACAGCATTGCTGGTTCTAAGGACAATTTCAAAAACTTTGTGAGTGCACAAGTGGTGGTTTATGGACTTGCTATATTCTCCGCAAGACTCTTCGATGGTGAATGTGCACCTGCACAATCGCAACAGATGGCTGCTGGTCATCTCTACAAGGACTACAGTGGGTCTGCACCTCTGGTGGCCCACCAATACCATTATCTCTACAAGGACTACAGTGGGTCTGCATCTATGATGACCTACCAACGCCATTATTTCTACAAGGACTGCAGTGGGTCTGCACCTCTGGTGGCCCACCAATACCACAATCTCTACCAGGACTCCAGTGGGTCTGCTCTGTGATGACCTACCTAACAATATTCTTCAAAACGTCGAATGAACTCTGCTGTGGGTTTGCTCTGTTGTGGCCCATTACCTGTCAGCATGTCAAGAGCCAGCACTGTCTTTCCGTTGGAAGGACAACACTACTTCTTCAAGACTGCATGGAAATCCACTACTTCTGTGTGCATTGTCTTTTACTGCTCAGACTTTGAGAAAAGAAACGGCAGTTTCACTGTGATGAATGATCAAGACTGTCTTTATAGACTGTGAGAAAATTTTAGCTTTTGACCAACATTGTATCAATAAGTGTGTGCATTTTATATCTTTGTTACTGTAATTGTGAAAAATTTTTGTCAAATCTGTATTGGCCAGTGCCCAACACCATTTGTAAAAAATTTTTTGTGGGGAGCATGGGGGCTATGTAAGTAGGCTGTTTATGTTTTCTGTATGTAAGTAGGCTGTTTATGTTTTCTCTATGTAAGTAGGCTGTTTATGTTTTCTTATTGGCAACGTTACGTAGCGCTCAATATGAAAATCACTGGCTGTGCTGTGTGCAGTCTGTGGCTAGTTTGCATTGTTGTCTGCCATTGTAGTGTTAGGCAGCTGGCTGTGAACAGCGCGTAGCGTTGCGCAGTTGGAGGTGAGCCGCCAGCAGTGGTGGATGTGGGGAGAGAGATGGCGGAGCTGGCAGTAGTGGCGCTCGCTGTATTGCAGTAGCTTGAGCAGCGAAGATTTTTGTGAGGTAAGTGATTTGTGAAAGGTATAGTTTAATGTTTGTCAGGGCCATTCTTTAGTAAGAGATTTTTGAAAGTCAGATTGCGTTGCGCTAACAAAATATTTTATGTCAGGTTAAGCACAGTCTCGTGTATAATTGTTCAAAGGGGACGTTTCAGTGTATTCGAACTCTGGTGGCAAGTGTCCAGTCGTTGCTCGGGATAGACTGCGCGCTCAGGTATAAGAAATCTTGAGTTTCCAATGGCCTGTGACGGACTAACTCGCTCAGTTTGTTACCCTGACGTCCCTCTGTAACTGTATTGCTCTGAGAGTACGCGCACTCCAGTACAAATGACACTATTTCGACTAACTCGTGGGAAACGTGTTAACAATGGTGTGAAATGGCCTTTTGTTGGTGCACTACCATACTGAAAGGGAGTCTTTTCGCCGATGTCCATTTTCCATGAAGACCAACGGTCCTCGATGAAAAATTTGAATCGTTGATGTTGGAGGGGAAGGAGCAGTGTCGTAATCAAACTGCTGTCGGTGATTCCTACCTTTACATTGTTCAAATGTGTGTGAAGTCGTATAGGACTTAACTGCTAAGGTTATCAGTCCTTAAGCTTACACACTACTTAACCTAAATTATCTTAAGGACACACACACACACACACACACACACACACACACACACACACACACACACACACTCCCATGCCCGAGGGAGGACTCGAACCTCCGCCGGGACCAGCCGCACAGTCCATGACTGCAGCGCCTGAGACCGCACGGCTAATCCCGCACGGCCTATACATTGTTGCCGCAGATAAGCTGAAACCGCAGTAATGAAAGTGTTCCTCATACCAAATATGGTTTTACACGTAAGAAACATTAACAAGTAGATTTTTTATAGCAATAGATAAATTAACCGTTTCGGACATATAAAGTCTTATAGCAGTATTGGTTCACGGCTTCTAATGGTTAGATTCAGCAGCATAACTGGAAATGTTTTATTTCTCCAACCAGAACGTCATCTTTCCATTATGAAGTGTTAAGACAATGCCATATGTGTCTGGTGAGTGTGGTGACCTCAACGGGACTGTGTCGAACGTGCAGTGCCGTGTTCGTTTTGTATAATAAAGTGAGAAACAAGAGGGTGACGCCCAGTGCCGGCACATAAGCTGCTGAGCTATTGAACAGCAACAAAGGGGCAGTCGAGCTTAACGACCCCATTCGACGGGCAGAGTTACGCGGAACAATGGCAGTTCTCGTTCCCTGAGACAATGCGAATAGCCTGGGAATTTAACGCGGGACGTAAAATCTGGTCATCAGGAACTGCACACCATCACTTCCCCTTTCTGGTCTCATATGGGAGATGAAAATTTCATCTACGTCAATATTCAAACCGTCTCCCTCAGAGTCAAGCAAAGCAGCAAGGCGCAAAGGTGAGTTTGTGTGCTCAGCTGTTGAAGCGGGTTTCGCGCATACATTCATACAGCAAATATTATTTACTTATTCCCCTATACTATCTTCAAAAGTGTGTAACAGGAATTGGGGAATATTCTGTACTCTACTCGTTATAAATAAAATGTTCGTAAATGTTACTACTTTCATCACTACCAAATTTTCAATTCTTCTCGTCGTCATCATACCACAGTGATGTCATTATGATAATACCACATGATCATCAGAGCGTCACATCAGCACCACAATATCACCATATGACCATCACCACATCAACACACCCTCCTCCTCACCACCACCACCACCACCACCACCACCACCACCACCACCACCATCTTCGACTCTACAGCTCTCAAATGTCAACTCTTGTAATCCCCCTAAATCATTTCAAACGAGTATGTGGTTGTCTCCCTTGATAAAGTCACGACCGATTCGCCGCGCGGAGTGGCCGCGCGGTTTGAGGCGCCATGTCACGGACTGTGCGCCCCTCCCGCCGGAAGTTCGAGTCCTCCCTCGGGTGTGTGTGTGTGTGTGTGTGTGTGTGTGTGTGTGTGTGTGTGTGTGTTCGTAGCGTAAGTTAGTTTAAGTAGTGTGTAAGTTTGGTCCCTTAGAAATTCACACACATTTGAACGACTGAGTCCTTCATTCTCGTTTAATAAAGTTTGTAATCTGTCTGCAACCTTCCTTAATGCTGATAGGACCTTCTTCCTTCAAGAACTGAAACTGTATCTGTCTTTGTACGTAACTTCTTCCTATCCAAAAAAAAAAAAAAGAGAAGTTATTCTGATACCATAGAATTATGCTGATCACCTCATCGCTGAATAAATAAATAAATAAAGAGGAAAATTAGTAATGTATTATCAGTGTTTCAAATGCCATACTAGAGAAATGACTGTTTCTAAACGCAAATAAGGAAGTTTCTGAAACTTCCTGACAGATTAAAACAGTGTGCCGGACCGAGATTCGAACTCGGCACCTTTGCCTTTCGCGGCCAAGTGCTCTGCCAACTGAGCTACCCAAGCACGACTCACGGCCCGTCCTCACAGCTTTACTTCTGCCAGGACCTCGTCTCCTGCCTTCCAAACTTTACAGAAGCTCTCCTGCGGCAGAGTACTTGCCCGCGAAAGGCAAATGTCCCGAGTTCGAGTCTCGGTCCGGCACACAGTTTTAATCTGCCAGGAAGTTTCATATCAGCGCACACTCCGCTCATTCTGGAAGGAAGTTTCTGTTTCAAGATCTGTTAATACCGAGACACTACATTTACTTGTGATAATATAAATATAGAAATATAGCAGTAATATTTTAATTAGTGGGACTGTAATCAACAAAAATGTCATACCTTTTTAATTTTTACAAGATGGCAATATTTTTTTTTAAATTTCCATGTTGACTTCTGTTCCCTATACAACTTTGTATTTGGGATGAGATGTTGCAAAGTTTACTGTAGATCTCCCTGCGCTGTTGAGAAAGAAACTGCAACATCGTCGGCAGTGATAAACCTGACAATCTGTCGGATGAGATATGAAACGGCACACACCAGCCACGGTCTTTTCTTTTTCGAATACACTGACACCTTTTTAATCTTCTTATTTCACAGTAAGAGTTTTTTAATAGCTATTTAGGATGGGTGAGTATGAGACACTTTGATCGTAAGGCCTTTTACTTTTTTTAGCACTTTTGCAACCCGTTATCTGCTTCCATCACAAAGATGTTTTTATGGATACGAACAAAAGCTTGCACACACTCTGCTTACCACAGAAACTGCGCGTCAGCTAAATGGAAGAAACCTCGACGCGTAGAAGAAACCACTGCTTGACTCAAATGACCATGCGCCATCTAGTAATGAATGTCTGAAAGATTTTCTCCGTAATTTGGCACTTGGAACAAGTCTAGGGACGTGCAACAAAGTGCCGAGAATACAACAGCACAGAAAAAGCGTGTTTGTAAAAAAAATGGCACTTAGATTGTTTATCATTTCCACCCTTCGTGTATACAGGATGCCAGGAAATTTCATCAGAAGTGTGTGTGTGTGTGTGTGTGTGTGTGTGTGTGTGTGTTTGTCGGCGCAGCGGACTTTATTTCTGCGTGATGGACACGTGGCTATAGACAATGCAACGCGAGGTGGGCGTGGCAGCCAACACGCCACGCGTGTTCTGCTCTGCTGTCGTGTAGCTGTCATCGGCCCGCCAACCCACCCACACAGAAGAGGCGCCCCGAAACGCAGTGCAGTGGCAGCAAAAACAACCTGCTGCCCACCAATGCCGGACATTTGCCACACTTGGCCCTTCGCCAGGCAGCTTGAGTAGCGATCCCTCAGGTAAGGGACGCCCTTCCTCGTACTTGTGTCCTCTTTCAAACCGCTGTCTTCACATCTTACTCGATACAACCTGTACGTAAAGGACCTTCTTCTTCGACATCTTAGCCAAATACAGAGCTTCTTTTCCAAAATAGAAATATTTACAACTTTTTGGAAGCGAAAGCAATACCGACGATTATGTCAGTATGTAATTAGTTCTGCCAAGTATAAATAAAGATCCCTCTGTCTGAAGGGTAGCTTCCTTTCACGCTTACAACAGTAGTACAAGTCTATATGCCAACTAGCTCTGCAGATGACGAAGAAATTGAAGAAATGTATGACCAGATAAAAGAAATTATTCAGATAGTGAAGTGAGACGAAAATTTAATAGTCATGGGTGACTGGAATTCGACAGTAGGAAAAGGAAGAGAAGGAAAAGTAGTAGGTGAATATGGATTGGGGCTAAGAAATGAAAGAGGAAGCCGCCTGGTAGAATTTTGCACAGATCACAACTTAATCATAGCTAACACTTGGTTCAAGAATCATAAAAGAAGGTTGTATACATGGAAGAAGCCTGGAGATACTGACAGGTTTCAGACAGATTATATAATGGTAAGACAGAGATTTAGGAACCAGGTTTTAATTGTAAGACATTTCCAGGGGCAGATGTGGAGTCTGACCACAATCTATTGACTATGAACTGTAGATTAAAACTGAAGAAACTGCAAAAAGGTGGGAATTTGAGGAGATGGGACCTGGATAAACTGAAAGAACCAGAGGTTGTAGAGAATTTCAGGAAGAGCATAAAGGAACAATTGATAAGAATGGGTGAAAGAAATAAAGTAGAAGAAGAATGGATAGCTTTGACGGATGAAGTGGTGAAGGCAGCAGAGGATCAATTAGGTAAAAAGACGAGGGCTAGTAGAAATCCTTGGGTGACAGAAGAAATGCTGAATTTAATTGATGAAAGGAGAAAACATAAAAATGCAGTAAATGAAGCAGGCAAAAAGGAATACAAACGTCTCAAAAATGAGATCGACAGGAAGTGCAAAATGGCTAAGCTAGCATGGCTAGAGGACAAACGTAAAATGTAGAGGCTTATGTCACGGGGGTAAGATAGATACTGCCTACAGGAAAATTAAAGAGGCCTTTGGAGAAAAGAGAACCACTTGTATGAACATCAAGAGCTCAGATGGAAACCCAGTTCTACGCAAAGAAGGGAAAGCAGAAAGGTGGAAAGAGTATATAGAGGGACTATACAAGGCGATGTTCTTCAGGACAATATTATGGAAATGGAAGAGGATGTAGATGAAGATGAAATGGGAGATATGATACTGTGTGAAGAATTTGATAGAGCACTGAAAGACCTAAGCCGAAACAAGGCCCCGGGAGTAGACAACATTCCATTAGAACTATTGACAGCCTTGGGAGAGCTAGTCCTGACAAAACTCTACCATCTGGTGAGCAAAATGAATGAGACAGGCGAAATACCCTCAGACTTCAAGAAGAATATAATAATTCCAATCCCAAAGAAAGCAGGCGTTGACAAATGTGAAAATTACCGAACTATCAGTTTAATAAGTCACGGCTGCAAAATACTAACGCGAATTCTGTACAGAAGAATGGAAAAACTGATAGAAGCCGACCTCGGGGAAGATCAGTTTGGATTCCGTAGAAATATGGGAACACGTGAGGCAATACTGACCCTACGACTTATCTTAGAAGCTAGATTAAGAAAAGGCAAACCTACGTTTCTAGCATTTGTAGACTTGGAGAAAGCTTTTGGCAATGTTGACTGGAATAATCTCTTTCAAATTCTGAAGGTGGCAGGGGAAAACACAGGGAGCGAAAGGCTATTTGCAATTTGTACAAAAACCAGATGGCAGTAATAAGAGTCGAGGGACATGAAAGGGAAGCAGTGGTTGGGAAGGGCGTGAGACAGGGTTGTAGCCTCTCCCCGATGCTATTCAATCTGTATATTGAGTAAGTAGTAAAGGAAACAAAAGAAAAGTTCGGAGTAGGTATTAAAATCCATGGAGAAGAAAAACTTTGCGGTTCGCCGATGACATTGTAATTCTGTCAGAGACAGCAAAGGACTTGGAAGAGCAGTTGAACGGAATGGACAGTGTCTTGAAAGGAGGGTATAAGATGGACCTCAACAAAGGCAAAACAAGGATAATGGAATGTAGTCGAGTTAACTCGGGTGATGCTGCTGTAATTAGATTAGGAAATGAGACACTTAAAGTAGTAAAGGAGTTTTGCTATTTGGGGAGCAAAATAACTGATGATGGTCGAGGTAGAGAGAGTATAAAATCTAGACTGGCAATGGCAAGGAAAGCGTTTCTGAAGAAGAGAAATTTGTTAACATCGAGTATAGATTTAAATGTCAGGAGGTTGTTTCTGAAAGTATTTGTATGGAGTGTAGCCATGTATGGAAGTGAAACATGGACGATAAATAGTTTAGACAAGAAGAGAATAGAAGCTTTCGAAATGTGGTGCTACAGAAAAATGCTGAAGATTAGATGGATAGATCACATAACTAATGAGAAGGTATTGAATAAAATTGGGGAGAAGAGGAGTTTGTGGCACAACTTGACTAGAAGAAGGGATCGGTTGGTAGGACATGTTCTGAGGCATCAAGGGATCACCAATTTAGTATTGGAGGGCAGCGTGGAGGGTAAAAATAGTAGAGGGAGACCAAGAGATGAATACACTAAGCAGATTCAGAAGGATGTAGGCTGCAGTAGGTACTGGGAGATGAGGCTTGCACAGGATAGATTAGCATGGAGAGCTGCATCAAACCAGTCTCAGGACTGAAGACCACCACAACAACAACAACAACATAGAAGAATGCAGAAGATTTGGTGGGTAGATGGAGTAACAATTGAACATCTGCTGAATAGAACAGGGGAGTAGAGAAATCTGTGGCGCAAGTTGACTAAGAGAACGGATCGGTTGAGAGGACACGTTCTGAGACTTCAACTGATTGTTAATTTGGTATCAGATGGAAATTTGGTGGAAGATGATGGTAAAAATTGTAGAAGGAGACCATGAGATGAAGGCAGTGAGTAGGTTCAAACGGATGTAGGCTTGCACAAGATAGACTAGTGTGAGAGCGGCATCAAACCAGTCTTCGGACTAAAGACCCCACGACAACAACAAACTCGATCAAGGAAAGTACCGCAGTCTCTTTATAGCTGAAAGCAGAGAACCTAGTCTCGCCGGACGAGTAGAGAGCGGAAAATGTCACCGTGGACAGGTTTCAGCGACTAGCTACTAACAACTATAGGTTTAGACACTAATACGGATGCATTATGCACTGCACGTAATATGAGTATGAAACTGTTGAAGGACTTTTTAAGTAACTGAGGACAGTGTATATTAGGAAGAAAAGACGCACCGCAGTGACCAATTATAATTTACGGAAGCCGTTGTACTTACAGTGAATCTCGCTGTAATGTTAGAGGAACTAAATATGCTTAAGGCTTATGAAGAGAGAGTTATTATTCTGGCAGATTCGCGGCCAGCCTTGTTGCTGACACAGAATCGTGCACTCAACACCTACAGAATGGATTGCAGAACTGCAGCACCGTAACAAGTCTGTTACCAAGTTGTGAGTTATGGGGTGCTATGACATTGGAATAAATTGCTGACACACTCGCTCTCCGTTTCGATAATGAAGGTTCGGAGGGCACACCTAACGCCTACGAACGGAATGTCACAGACCTATGACCGAATGGGGGCAGGGCCGAGAGGGAGCGCATTGGTTAACACACTGGCCTCACATTCGGGTGTACGACGGTTCAAACCCGCGTCCGGCCATCCTGATTTACGTTTTCCGTGATTTCCCTAAATCGCATCAGGCAAGGGCATGACCGTTTTTCTTTCCCATCCTTCCCTTGTCCGATGGCCTCTCTGTTTGGCCCCCTTCCCAAAATGAACCAACAGATACAATAAGTACCATACTACAGCATCCCATTTAAAAAAACAAAGTTGACCTTTATATCTCTCGTTCCCACGTTAAAAAATCAACGTTATATTATGGCCCCTGTTGTCCCATGCAACTTTTGTCACACAAACTTTTCAGCTCGTATCACGCTTTCGGAGTTACTCTTGGTGGCAATAGAGTGACATTGTAAACAGGGCGGTGCTGTCACACTTCACTGGGGTACTCTGGAAATTACCTTTACATCTGTTGATTTTGTCCGGGCGAAATGTTGAGTTTTAACTGCAAAGAAGTCTTCAGACCAGTCGGAAATCTGGCTGGATTATCGGTAAGCTTTTTTTTTCTTCCACTGGACGGCTCCGCAGGACGGGGTCAAATGTCTTCCCAAAGTCAAGGAACACGGCGTCAACCTGAGCGCCCTTGCGTAGAGCGCTATTGGTCTCGTGGAGGAACAGAACGAGCCGAATTTCGCAAAATCTGTGTTCGCAGAGTCCATATTGATTTTAAAGGGGACATAATTGTTCCCCAAACGGGTCATAATGCGTGACATAAAACATGTTAAATCATTCTACAACAATATTGACGTTATCGATATAACCCTATAATTACGTGCATCTGTCCCGTCGATCCTGCTCCAAAAGGCGAATGAACTAAGTTTTTTTAAGGTAACAGTTGGTATTCTTATTCTTCGTTGGTCCACAGACCTACAGCCATTGTTGCAGAAGGATAGCGAGATCTACGTAATTTGCATTCTGAAGATATTTTATCCAGTCCAGTGACTAGTTTTGTGCCAGCGGTCGCGGTCTCTCTCTCTCTCTCTCTCTCTCTCTCTCTCTCTCTCTGTGTGTGTGTGTGTGTGTGTGTGTGTGTGTGTGTGTGTGTGTGTGTGTTAGTAACTCGTAATCCCTCTACTCTCCGCGTCCTGCGCGGAGAAGTTCCTGCCTGCATAATCTGACGCCGAGTTACGAACTGCTCCATACTCGAGGCTTCGCTTCCCTGCAGCCACATCGGCCGCCATCTGAAATGCATCGCCCTCCCTGACTTCCATCACATCAAAGCTCTTCCACTTCCTCCTGCAGCCGCGATTCGCAGTTGTGTGTTGTGATGCACGTCCAGAGCATCCACAACTCAATCAAAACAGCGGTCAGCTAACACATAAGCACCTTTACAGCAAGACTGGATACCCCGCCAAACAAAAAATAGTGTCCATACATTACAGAACATCGCGAAAGCACAAAGCGATTTGCACGAGCGTTGAGAAGTATCCTACTAAAACGACCACTTTGTTAAAGATTTCAGCAAACACGTTGAGAAATTCTGTGCAGAATGGGGTGAGGCCACCCATGTATGTGTTAATGTCCAGACCGGAATTAACACCCAACTTGCACTTGCATCAAATTGAAGGGCAAATTGTTGTGACTTGGCAAGACAGCCAAGTCACTATGAGGTGAAGCCGAAAGGCACGCGCTTAAGCTCACGCAGGCTGGCGCGAGGTCTGGAACAGTTAAGGGAATTAACAGTAGCAAATAAAGAACGTAGTTGATGTAATACTTAACTTTAATCCATAAGTGGTTTACATCGGTCTGACGGTACAGGCATCACAAGTTAAATATCTACTGATAATGGCGCCTTGCTAGGTCGTAGCAAATGACGTAGCTGAAGCCTATGCTAACTATCGTCTCGGCAAATGAGAGCGTATTTGTCAGTGAACCTTTCCTAGCAAAGTCGGCTGTACAACTGGGGCGAGTGCTAGGACGTCTCTCTAGACCTGCCGTGTGGCGGCGCTCGGTCTGCAATCACTGACAGTGGCGACACGCGGGTCCGACGTATACGAATGGACCGCGGCCGATTTAAAGGCTACCACCTAGCAAGTGTGGTGTCTGGCGGTGACACCACACAAATTATAGCTCCTACTACAGTGTCGCTAACACGTGCTTAAATTGATCGAAACAACGAAATAATACATAAGAGACCAGGTAAAGTTTGATACTCATCCTAAGCCGCGACATACAAGATAAGAGAATAAATAAGAAAAAAGGCGTTTTCGAAAACTGGCGCCAACGGAAGATTTTTGTTTATAAATTTTTATCGGCCTAACTTATAATCAATCTATTCATACAAATAATACAATAGATCGCAACATGAAATGGATAACGCAAGCCCTAGACTTAAAGTAGTGCGTTTGCTGCGTTACTTTTACGGTGTATTCAAAAACACTGAGTCGAAGAAGAAAAAATGACATTTGTGCTACATATTTCCATTAACTAATGAGTTATACAATTGTATTATCTGATGTTCCCTCCTCTGTCCACTTCAGAGTGGTTTGTGGACTGCGGACGTACATGTTATCTGATGATGGCATAATAAGACGAAAACCGTCCCTTAAGTAACAAGTTGCGGAAAAATTTGTTTTGGAAAATTCTACTTGGAGAACAATTCACCGTGTCAGAAATGAGATACAAGAATTATATTTGTTGTTAGTGGAGTGTGATTTGCATCGGAGACTTGGCATTTGATGACTCTTTCACTATAGGTACACTCAATGTCATTAGAAGTTACACATACTTCTCTTCTTAGAAAGGAAAGTACGATGCATTATATTAATACAAGGATTAAATCTAATGTCTTCAGTGAAATTAAGAGTTTAACATTAGTACAGAAATGAGCCAGGTCAGATGCATGTATTCAATAAGTATATTTTAGATGGTAAAGTAAGGCCTCGCTTCGATACAGACAGCCACGTATCATTTTTAAGGTGCGCCGCTATAGAATTCAAGCGTGCCAGAAGTTAAGTTGGGAGTGGCGCAGTTCTTGTCAGTTTTCCACAACCAGTGATTTTTCGTCCCCACGTCACACTTTTACTGGCACTTCGCACATATGACACTTCTGTTCCGACGTTAAGAAACGGTGAACTTTCGGAACAGTACGAGAATGGTGGAGATGAATTTCTTGGAAGAATTGTGACAGGTGATGAAACATGGCTCCACCATTTTTCACCAGTGACGAAGAGGCAATCAATGGAGTGGCATCATGCAAATTCACCCAAGAAAAAAAAAATTCAAAACCACACCTTCTGCTGGAAAAGTTATGGCTACGGTGTTTTTCGATTCCGAAGGACTCTTGCTTGTGGACATCATGCCAAGTGGAACCACCATAAATTCTGATGCATATGTGACGACACTGAAGAAACATCATGCTCGACTGAGTCGTGTTCGACCACATCGGCAAAAGCAGGATGTTTTGCTGTTGCACGACAATGCACGACCACATGTCAGTCATAAAACCGTGGAAGCGACCAGAAAACTCGGTCGGACAACACTGAAACACCCGCCTCACAGTCCTGACCTGGCTCCATGTGACTATCATCTCCTTGGGAAACTGAAGGGTGGAACAAGGTTTGAAGATTATGATTCCCTTGTGCACACTGCTAAACAGTGGCTCCAACAGGTTGGTCCAGAATTTTACCGTGCGGGTATACAGGCGCTGGTTCCAAGATGGCGTAAGGCAGTTTAGAGGGATGGAAATTATGTGGAGAAATGACAATATTGTTCCTAAAGGATGTATCTAAACACTATAAAACTTTCAAACATGTAGGATAAAAGATGGAGTTAAAAAAAAATAGTGTGCATTTCTTTTGGAGTGACCCTCGTAGCACAACGAAGACAGTATTTCACTGGTGTCAGCTACATCTCTGACCAGACCGTGAAGTTCTCCACTCTGCCGGGCTGCCAGAGAGCGCAGACCTGATCAGCGGAAACCGGCGCGGCCACACGCATTACCGGAGTTACGGACGTCGGTGGGCAGTCGCAGTCGGAGCCGCGTTATTTCCATGCGGCGGCCACTCAAAGCGACAGCGGAAGGTCAGCGTTACTGGGTCAGCTCACTGCGGTAGTATGCACCAGCGGTGCGCCCCCGGCTGCTGCGTAGCCAGCCCAGGGCGATAATCACACTCGCACTGCGTGACCGACACGGTTGACAGCTCTAACTCTGTGCGAACTGTCCGCGGTCGCAGCCGCAGCAGCCAGTTTGCATAATTGTATGTTAGTCGCCCGTGCCACTTCCAGTTCCACAATTTGACCTGTTCGTATTGCTTAATGTGCAGGGGAAGGGGGGGGGGGGCGGTTCGAGAGAGGGAGGTGAGCCACATTCGGATCGAATCCCTGTGACGGATGAAGGGGGGGTAGACCAGCCTGACGTTCAATTTTGGAACCGATATTCGTGATTTTTTTTTCCTATAAAATAACAAAAAAATTACAAAACTAAGACACTCAGGAATTACAGACATTGGCTGTGAGTGGGCATTGATTTAAATCAAGGAGGAAACTCCATTCAGAGCCTGTTGCCCACAGCGACCGTTATTTTGATTCGAAAATAATAGATTTCAGCTATCAGTCGTCCTTTGGAATTTTTATTGGCAGATCTAGATTTCAGCTAGAAACTAGCCATTCTCAATGCACTATCCTTTTTTGGTCAATGCATGTAATGCCTGTTGATCTGGCTTTGTACTCTGTTTATTGAACACTCAATTAAATACTCAATACAATTCAATGACCAACAGGCATTATATGTATTGACCAAAAAATGATAGTGCATTGAGAATGGCTAGTTTCTAGCTGAAATCTAGATCTGCCAATAAAAATTCCAAAGGACGACTGATAGCTGAAATCTATTATTTTCGAATCGAAAATTTGTGCCGGACCGGGATTCGAACTCGGTTCTCCTGCTTACTGGGCAGATTC
This sequence comes from Schistocerca piceifrons, assembly GCF_021461385.2. Lineage (NCBI taxonomy): Eukaryota > Metazoa > Arthropoda > Insecta > Orthoptera > Acrididae > Schistocerca > Schistocerca piceifrons. The sequence goes on from NC_060144.1 coordinate 499,392,023, forward strand.
TGTGGACGCAAGTGGTCCCGTAAGAGCTACAGCATGGTGTGCAGATGTACACCACATATATACGTGGCGTCTATTCTTTCGGACATATCCGAGAGAACAGACACCACATATATATAATTACAAAACTGACTGTACACTTCTATTGTACGCCCTTAAGACTTTATTACTTTTTTTTTTTAAGTAAAAAAACTTGCTCCGAGAGGACACTTCACGACATCGACGGAAGACCTTTGCGAAGTGCAAGTGCGGTTGATAGAAGTTCTGAACGCCGCGATCTTAAACCTAGAAAAAAATTTCTAAAACAGATTTGAAATATGATATTGTCTAGATTAGTACGTACGGCCATTTAAAATAAATGGTTTTCAACAAAATGGTGGCATTCTGATATAAATGTCAATTTTTTCAACAAAAATGTCGTTATAAAACGTACGCGAAAAATCGAAATAAAAATTTATCGCAAAAATTCTACGTCCTGCAGTAGACAAACATCACAAAGTGGTGTATTTCGTGAGTTATAGCTCCCATCAACTTAAAAAAAAAGAAGCATTACAAGTGTGAACTTGTTTCTTAACACTGAAATTGAACAAACTTTTAAATCGTCAATGCCAGTACCGCAAAATTGGCTTTTGTATGCCGGCGTCGAAACACATTCATTTTGACGAAATTATATCGATTAATTGGCTTCCGCTTACCAAACTAAGCGGTTTTTGCGCGTTTGGTATTGCTTTTCGAACCTTCTTTATCCTTATAAATACACTCCTGGAAATGGAAAAAAGAACACATTGACACCGGTGTGTCAGACCCACCATACTTGCTCCGGACACTGCGAGAGGGCTGTACAAGCAATGATCACACGCACGGCACAGCGGACACACCAGGAACCGCGGTGTTGGCCGTCGAATGGCGCTAGCTGCGCAGCATTTGTGCACCACCGCCGTCAGTGTCAGCCAGTTTGCCGTGGCATACGGAGCTCCATCGCAGTCTTTAACACTGGTAGCATGCCGCGACAGCGTGGACGTGAACCGTATGTGCAGTTGACGGACTTTGAGCGAGGGCGTATAGTAGGCAAGCGGGAGGCCGGGTGGACGTACCGCCGAATTGCTCAACACGTGGGGCGTGAGGTCTCCACAGTACATCGATGTTGTCGCCAGTGGTCGGCGGAAGGTGCACGTGCCCGTCGACCTGGGACCGGACCGCAGCGACGCACGGATGCACGCCAAGACCGTAGGATCCTACGCAGTGCCGTAGGGGACCGCACCGCCACTTCCCAGCAAATTAGGGACACTGTTGCTCCTGGGGTATCGGCGAGGACTATTCGCAACCGTCTCCATGAAGCTGGGCTACGGTCCCGCACACCGTTAGGCCGTCTTCCGCTCACGCCCCAACATCGTGCAGCCCGCCTCCAGTGGTGTCGCGACAGGCGTGAATGGAGGGACGAATGGAGACGTGTCGTCTTCAGCGATGAGAGTCGCTTCTGCCTTGGTGCCAATGATGGTCGTATGCGTGTTTGGCGCCGTGCAGGTGAGCGCCACAATCAGGACTGCATACGACCGAGGCACAAAGGGCCAACACCCGGCATCATGGTGTGGGGAGCGATCTCCTACACTGGCCGTACACCACTGGTGATCGTCGAGGGGACACTGAATAGTGCACGGTACATCCAAACCGTCATCGAACCCATCGTTCTACCATTCCTAGACCGGCAAGGGAACTTGCTGTTCCAACAGGACAATGCACGTCCGCATGTATCCAGTGCCACCCAACGTGCTCTAGAAGGTGTAAGTCAACTACCCTGGCCAGCAAGATCTCCGGATCTGTCCCCCATTGAGCATGTTTGGGACTGGATGAAGCGTCGTCTCACGCGGTCTGCACGTCCAGCACGAATGCTGGTCCAACTGAGGCGCCAGGTGGAAATGGCATGGCAAGCCGTTCCACAGGACTACATCCAGCATCTCTACGATCGTCTCCATGGGAGAATAGCAGCCTGCACTGCTGCGAAAGGTGGATATACACTGTACTAGTGCCGACATTGTGCATGCTCTGTTGCCTGTGTCTATGTGCCTGTGGTTCTGTCAGTGTGATCATGTGATGTATCTGACCCCAGGAATGTGTCAATAAAGTTTCCCCTTCCTGGGACAATGAATTCACGGTGTTCTTATTTCAATTTCCAGGAGTGTACGTCTGTTTGTCATTTTAAAACACTCTCTTGTCAAGAACAATATTTTAGTTGATTCTAATGCCCTCAGTGATACTATCCAAAAGTAAAAGGACCCCTATTCAGCCGGTAACTACCATAAGACATCGGTTGCAGTAAATTGCCGTATTAACATATTTTAACATTTATAGCACACTTAATGTGAATGGATCCTAAAAACAAGACACTCTAAGGAACATTTTAAGTCAACAAAAATTACGCTTTTTTTTACCCTAGTCAACCCCCTTAAAGGCCGTTGGTCTGCTATACCGATGGGCCTGGGAATGGTTTTTTGCCACATTCTTCTAGGAAAATACCACTTCGGCCCCCAATCTCGCCCCAGAAAATACGATACAGTCAGACTGTGATAATACACAAAAAATACCTTTACACGATTCCCATTCAGATACCATTCATGACTTCCCAGCCACACGATGTCTTCTTTTTTTCTGTTCAACTCTACCCATACGCTCCATATTTCCAACAAGAACGCTTGCACATCTGCGGGAGATAGGCAGCTGATACCTGTGTGTGTGTGTGTGTGTGTGTGTGTGTGTGTGTTTAGTTGTGTGCTGATGCTTTCGGGCTATGTTATGTGTAGTGATGCCTTTTGACTGTGAAGATAGCGAACTCAAATATACAGAAGATTACAAAGAGAAGTCATGTGGAAATCCGCTTCCAAAGGTTATCTGAACAAAAATTTGAAATTCGACGACCTGAACGCCAAGTATAGATTTGATTTAGCGGGAACTATAAGAAAGCTAAAAAGTCTTCTGCCATATTAATATAAAAAATATAATGTCTCTCAGTAAGTAAACACAGGAGAAGCAGCCTACAAATTTATGAAAAAAATCCGGAGGCGTTAACACTGGTGTGTGAACAGGCCATTGTTTGTTCCCCGAACGACAGATCCAACAATCTTCAAATGTTAATTTAGTATGTGAAATACGTCGACCATCCGTCATGTTGGCACTACGCCGATTAACTTACATCCACTGGGATTTTTTCCAACAAATGCGGCAGCCTATTTACTTAGGAGCTGCAGATATTACACGCGCTTACAAAGTTGACACTCGGCGCGATGGCTGATGGGAGCGACAGTAAAGGCATTTCCCATTTACAGTAGCTCCCGTCAGCCACCGCGCCGAGTGCCAACTTTGTTTGTGCGTCTATTATTTTTGGCTGTTTCCCATCAATAAAATAGCGACCAATGGTAGAACTCTCGAAAAGCCCATGCCAAGCTTGACAGACCAGGCAGATCTACATCTATACTCTGCAAATCACATTTAAGTGCCTGGCAGAGGGTTCATTGAACCACCGGCGCAATACTCTATTATTCCAATCTCGTACAGCGCGCGGAAAGAATGAACACCTATATCTTTCCGTACGAGAAGATCCAAATAAGAGCGGCGCGTTATGTAACAGGGTTATTTGGTAAGCGTGATAGGGTTACGGAGATGTTTGGTAAACTCAAGTGGCAGACTTTACAAGAGAGGTGCTCTGCATCGCGGTGTAGCTTGCTGTCCAGGTTTCTAGAGGGTGCGTTTCTGGATGAGGTATCGAATATATTGCTTCCCCCTACTTATACCTCCAGAGGAGATCACGAATGTAAAATTAGAGAGATTCGAGCGCGCACGGAGGCTTTCCGGCAGTCGTTCTTCCCGCGAACCGTACGCGACTGCAACAGGAAAGGGAGGTAATGACAGTGGCACGTAAAGTGCCCCCCGCCACACACCGTTGGGTGGCTTGCGGAGTATAAATGTAGATGTAGAGCTCTGATTTCCCATATTTTATCGTGGTGATCGTTCCTCCCTATGTAGGTCGGTGTCAACAAAATATCTTCGCATTCAGAGGAGAAAGTTGGTGTTCGGAATTTCGTGAGAAGATTCCGTCGCAATGAAAACCGCCTTTCTTTTAATGATGTCCAGCCCTAATCCGTTGTTTTTCCAGTTGTCTCAGACAACGTCAATCTTCAATGTGTTGGTATTCGCACAAACTTCTTTGGTTGGTCGCACTTGCACAATCAAGCTGCCCCCTAGTGTCATGGGGATTGTTTGCTGCCGCTGATGGAGTATTACTTGCAATTATTTCAGTGCCGGGATTTTTTAAAATTATGTTTTCAAACGTACCATTCATCATACGACCGCGCCGCAGCCATAATAATTTGTCCACATTCGCCATAAACGATACCGATATCCACTTTTCCGACTGTCATATACCTTGTGAAAGTGCAAATACCTTCACGAGCTACCACAGCAGAGCACAGACTGAAGGGCTTTAACCAAACAGGTCAACACAAGGACCACTCCTTACACTTAGTATAGTAGTGAGGATATCTGCACGACCTCTTCTTGAGATGGGACAGTTGTCTGCTGCACTGTTATCTTGTTACTCTTTGATAAAGTTCTCCGTATGTCATGTCGAAGTCCTCTCGGATAACTCTCTCCAGTGTCACATACAGAGTAGTTTCATTAAAAACAATGTTTATATAACTCGGCAAATGTAAACTTTAAAAATTACTGTTTTACGTCTCAAAATTCACCATATAGTCCACTACAGCTTAACGAAAACGCCACCTCCATGTATCTACTCGTTGATATACACTGCCTGACACAAAAAGTGCAGTACCTAGAAGACATGGTCGGATGTCACTGTGACTGTACACACACACACACACACACACACACACACACACACACACACACACACACACACACTATCGGCGGAAAAGTAAATGATTAGAGTTGTAATTATGTGTGAGAATGGCACCAGAGGGCATTACCGTTGTTCGTGTGCGACGTTGTTACCAGGCCTGGTACGGTCTACAAGGTGCGCGAACAGCGTCATACGTTGAGTGATGAACTTGAAGGAGATACCACATACCCAACTCGTGTGACAATGCACTATCAGCACCTCGAAGAGTTTGGAAGTGGTCTGATTGTGGCCTTCCATTTGGCCGGCTGGTGGAATCATGCGGTATCCAGATTTCTGGGACATTCAGATGTGACAGTGGCGCTATGTTACATTGGATGGGAATGTGATGGCACGTATACTTGTGAAGGTTCTGGTCGACCACCAGCAGAGGCGATCGCCTTATTGTGCACCAAGCACACAGTAGCCGCTTCACATCTGTGCCTGCCATCCGTGAGCAAGTGATGTTCCCTCTGCAACAACGTGTCATCCCGCATCACTTGGCGGCTGGTTGGTTGTTTGGGGGAGGGGACCAGACAGCGAGGTCATCGGTCCCATCGAATTTCGGAAGGATAGAGAAGGAACTCGGCCGTGCCCTTTCGAAGGAACCATCCCGGAATTTGCATGAAGCAATTTAGGGAAATCACAGGAAACCCAATTGCGGGTCCAGTGTACTAACCACTGCGCTACCTCGCCCGGTTTCACTGGTTGGAGACTAGCATCAGTCGGTCTACGGACTTACAGTCATATGCTTAGTCTATGGCTGACACCACAACACGAACGGCCACCTTTGGAGTAATGTCATGAGCAGGAAGCACGGACTACTGACGTATGGTGTCGTATTGTGTTGAGCAATGAATCGTGCTTCTGCAGTACGTCAGGTGACCATTGCTGGCGAGTAAGGCTGTGGTCTGGGGAAGAGATCCCGTTCTTCCAATGTTACTCCCGGCGGCATGGTGTTGAGAGCCATCAGGTATGACTGCAGTTCACGGCTCTTGGTGATTGAGGGAACTCGGGCGGCACAACAGTACGTCAGGGACACCGTGCGTCCACGTGTGTCACCTCTCGTGCTACAGGATCGTGGTGACATTATCAACAGAACAATGCTACCCCACACGTGGCACGTGTGTCGATGAAATACCTACATGATGTTGATGTACTCCGGTGGCCAGCAAGATCCCCAGATCTGTCGCCAACAGAACATGTGTCCGAACAGTTCAGATGTCAACTATGTGCCAGTGCCTGGATGCGCGAGGTAAAGGAGCAATTACAATCTTTGTTGACCAGTTTGCCTCAGTAGAGGATGCGACTGCTTTAAAGCACCCTAACCAAACGAATCAGTGCATGTATCCCGCCCAGAGGGAACACAACGTCGTACTCATAAGTCGGGGGCCGGCCGCGATAGCCGAGCGGTTCTAGGCACTTCAGTCCGGAACCACGCGACTGCTACGGTCGCAGGTTCGAATCCTGACTCGGGCATCGATGTGTGTGATGTCCTTAGGTTAATTAGGTTTAAGTAGTTCTAAGTTCTAGGGGACTGATGACCTAAGATTTTAAGTCCCATACTGCTCAGAGCCATATGAACCATTTTTCGTAAGTCGGGTCATACTAAAAAGCTAATTGTAAGTTAGCATCGATATTATAGTCACTGAAATCTCAGTATTCGTCACGTACCATCTAAGCCTTGTAGTTTCGTTTCCTCAAATGGTTCAAATGACTAAGCACTATGGGACTTAACATCTGAGGACATCAGTCCCATAGACTTAGAATTAATTAAACCTAAGTAACCTAAGGACATCACACACATCCATGCCCGAGGCAGGATTCGAACCTGTGACCGTAGCAGCAGCGCGGTTTCGGACTGAAGCGCCAAGAACCGCTCGGTCACAGCGGCCGGCTTCGTTTCTTCTTCCCACCTTGGAGCTCCAGTTTTAGACTGTCGGCGTATCTGGAGTGCCTGCGTTTGCTACCTCGCGCTGTAGAGGTGTGTGTCGACATCGGATAAAAGTGGTTGAGCCCAGAAGCAGCATGTCTGAAGACTCTTGCGCTAGACCTACGGCCCTGCCTGTAAGTCTGGCTGAAGTGTCCGCTTCCGCGTATCCAGCCAAAGTGCTCTTAATGCGCCTTCAGCCCCTTTGACGGGGCGTGCAGCTCTCCGGTGGCGGTGCGGACATTTGTTTACGGAACACGTCCAAGGCTGGGGCGGGGGTGGCAGTTTCGCGCCTCGGCAGCGCCGCCGGGCCTTCTGAAGGGCCGCACCGCAGGCCGGAATACCAATGGAGGCGCGGGTAGCCTCGCCACGCCAGGGTCACCAGCAAGGGAGGCAGCCACCCCGACCCTGACCTCCGCTGCGACCCGCGGCCGCATGCGTCACTGGTACTCACCAAGTTCCAGTTACCAGCGCGACAAAATAAAGTTAATTACTTTTTTGTGTGTGTACGCGATGTCCGGGGAATCGCAATCGAGAGGTCACCGGAAAAAATGAAAATTAGTCATGGATTAGTTTTCACCGTGTTGATTTTCAATGTGACGAGGTTCCCTTCCCGCAGCGTTCCAAGGGAGGTCACAACCCCCAAAAAGAAGCGACGGAAATGTGGCAGCCGAGTCACAGCTACACTGCATCTACATAGATACTCCGCAAGCCACAGTTCGATGTGTGGCGGAGGGTACCCTGTACCACTACAAGTCATTTCCCGTTCCACTCGCAAACAGAGCGAGGGAAAAACGACTGTATATACGCCTCCATATCAGCCCTAATTCATCATATCTTATCTTCATAGTCCCTACGCGCAATGTATGCTGGCGGCAGTAGAATCGTTCAGTAATCAGCTTCAAATGCCGGTTCTCTAAATTTTCTCAATAGTGGTTATCGAAGAGAACGTCGCCTTCGCTCCAGGGATTCCCATTTGAGCTCCCAAGCATCTCCGTAACCCTTACGTGTTGTTCGAATCAAGCGGTAACAAATCTAGCACCCCCGTCTCTGAATTGCTTCCCTCCAATCCCACCTGGTACGGATCCCAAACGCTCGAGCAGCATTCAAGAATAGGTCGCACCAACATCCTATATGCAGTCTCCTTTACCGGTGAACCATTCTTTCCTAGGATTCTCCCAATAAACCTAAGTCGACTATTCGTCGTCCCTACCATAGTCTGCTCCACGACGAGCCTGCTCGTGCTGCACAACAGGCAGTTACAAAGGCTGCTTCTTCTGGCTATCAGTCTTTTAAAAGCTCCTTCCACCTCATACCGCTTTGCATCGTTACGCCCAGATAATTAAACGACTTGACTGTGTCAAGCAGGACACTAGTAGTACTGTATCCGAACATTACAGGTTTGATCTTCCTACTCATCCGCATCAACTTACATTTTTCCACTAGAGCTAGCTGCCATTCATCACACCACTGGAAATTTTGTCTAAGTCGTCTTGTATCTTCCTATAGTCACTCAACTTTGACACCTTACCGTACACGACAGTACCATCAGCTAACAACCACAGATTGGTGCCCACCCTCTCCGCCAAATCATTTATGTATACAAAGAACAACAGCCGTGTTATGACACTTCCTTGGGGCACTCCTGACGATACCCATGTCTCCTATGAACACTCGCCATCGAGGACAACATGCTGGGTTCTGTTATTTAAGAATTATTTAGCCGCCTAATCATCACGGACGAGTGTTGAATGAGTCACAAAGGCCGCGAAACAAGGAAGTAACGCGATCAGAGGCCACGTGTGCATTCACCGAAACCGGATACGGCCACGACCCAACCATCGTCGAGCAGTGTGATGCTGCTGTTTTATGGGCTGGCCGTGGTGTGGTGCTAAGAAATCAAGCTCGTAAGGGGAAAACCTTAGCAAGCTACGAGAAGCTGTCAACAGAGCACCGCGGGAGTCTACCCAAGGGGCTGTTTCTGCTCCACGACAACGACCCTGCTCGTGCTACACAAAACGCGGTCACACAGGCTGCTTCTTTTGGCTATCAAATTTTGAGGCGTACCCTTGGTATTTTCCGAACATGGCATCCAGTGACTTCTCCCTCCGTCCTCAGATGAAGAATCCGTTGCGTGGGATGCAATTCCAGACGGACTAATAGTTGATTTCGCCATGTCATCCATCGTTACGAAAAATTTGTTGCAATTAACGGTGAATTTCATAGAGAAGGACTGACTCCTCACCAAGGCTCATAGTAGCAGCATGACAACTTTACTACTATCGCTTGTACTCTGTACGCCCGCTGCTGAGAAGAAAGCTCACGACAGGATCGCGGCTGCCACTCACATGTGCACTGTGATGGAGTCTAGAGCGGTCGATTACGCGCCATTCTAAAAACAGAGCGAGATCAACTGCGCTAATAATGTGTCACTGACTTATTTACAAGCAAGCGATCTTTCTGGCGTACCGGTTGAGCCGTGGCGCGGCTGGCGCCAGTGTTCTTGCATTTAGAATGGCATCGCTGCCATCGATTATAGGGTCACCATCTTTGCCTTCCGCGATTCAGGCAGGTGGTCGGGTGGTTAACGGGGAGAGAACAGAGATAGCGGGGTGGAGAGCGTCGGAGGTGGCTTGTTGACGTTTACCGTGAGGCCTGTGGTACGACGCCTGTACGCTATGTATCGCGTTTTTCTGCTGCGAGGGCATGCATAGGTTCTTGTTACTGGCCACTGAAATTGAGATGTGTGTATGGCGTGACGGAGGAAATGTGTGATGCTCGCCGCTGTTGCATTTGAAAACGCTTCGTCTGCCTTGTGTCTGTGCAGGAAATTATGGGAAGTAAATAGCTGATACCACGGCAACGTCTTGCTCTCATGCGTTGTTGAATATATTTCGGAAATGGTGAAGATATTCCACGTGTAAAGCAAATGAAACCATTTGCGCCATACTAAGGTACTGTTTTATTCTGCTTAAATCTGTGTCAGTTATGTGTGCATTTATATGCCCTTCTTTAGTTGCAGAATTTATAGACGTGTGTAAGCAGAGAGCTATGTGGAAAGAGATGTAAAGTTGAAACCCTTCCGATAAGTGAATACACTCGAACTCTGTATTACTAAAGGTGCCTTTCGCTACCAGCACCTACCTTGGGTAATAAGTGTTATTCGGAGGTTGTCATGAAACTGTAAGTAATTATTACACACAAAATTGTTTATTCTCATTATACTAAATTGGAGATGTAAGGTCGGTTGTGTGCCGCTGTAAATTACTATTGTCTCCTCTGTGTGGCAGCCTAGCATTGTCAGTGGCTTCAATCATTATTCCTGTCATATTTCGAGTTTTGTATTCGCGGGTTTGCGTCAGTTTACACGGTTGAGTTGTAAGACCTATAAACAGGCAAGCCAAACTGAGTATTCTATGAGCTCAAGACGATATTCTATTACGTGGTACCTTAGTTTGTTATAGGTTAGAAGTATTTTACGTGTTGTTCAAATGGTTCAAATGGCTCTGAGCACTATGCGACTTAACTTCTGACGTCATAAGTCGCCTGGAACTTAGAACTAATTAAACCTAACTAACCTAAGGACATCACACACATGCATAACCGAGGCAGAATTCGAACCTGTGATCGTAACGGTCGCTCGGTTCCAGACTGTAGCGCCTAGAACCGCACGGCCACGCCGGCCGGCTACGTGTTATTAATATTCTGCTGTTTGCTTTGTCTAAAGAGGAGCTAGTTGTGTGAAGTAGTCGTTTATATTTTATTAGTGTGTTACGCGTTGTGCTTTTTCATGTTAATTGTTTTTAAGAAGTTACAAATGACTCTGTGTATGTTGCAGGTAGCTGAAACTGGCGTGTTCACGGGGGTCGCGTCCTGGCGGGGTTGATTATGGTCCTTTTTACTACGGCACATTCGGCTACCCACCTTCAGTACATTTGTCTCGCTTATATCGTTGCTACGTTTTTCGAGTGGAATTAGCGTTTACTGTAATCAGCTTATATGTTGAAGTTCAGTATCTCCCTTTGCCGGGGCGCGAACCTTCAAGGATATAGTCGTATTCTTATCTGTAAAGATTGATAGTGTTATTCATTTGTTCTCGTCACATGTATAATTATTTATCTTGTTACATTGAATGTCAGTAAGATGTGTTAGCGAGGTCCGAATTGGGACGTTGTATTCTCCTCTTGTGGAAACAAATTTAAGTTATTTTATTCCTTTTTTTTTTTAGTAGCCTTTAAATGCGTACATTTTGCCTCCATGTTTGGTGTTTTTATGGCTTCCACGTTAATTTTACAATAAAGTAAATTTGGCAACGAAGGGTTTCGTGTACTCATTAGTTGTTAAGTGGATCCTAAGTTAAGTGCAGGAATGCTACCACCAGTACTTCCGATGCAGTAACAGTCAAATTATTTGTGTGATAACGGGATCAGTAGGTGCTGGACAAATATCGCTGTGCATGCAACTGCTGAAATACACTGACCAGCCACAACATTATGACCACCTGCTTAATAGCTTGTTGGGCCATCTTTGTGACACAATACATCGCCGCTTCTACGTACCATCCATTACACTGTTCGTTGGTAGATTCGTGGAGCCATGTGGCACCGGGTGTCTACACCCAAGTCATGTAACTTCCGTAAATAACTGGCCACTGACTCTTGCACGCGCTGATGCTGTTCGATAGCGACCCTGACGGGAACCATCGGATTCACGTCAGGCAAATTTGGTGGCCAAAACGTCAGCGTAATTTCACTATCATGTTCCTCGAACCTCTGCAGCACGATTCTGTCTTCGATACACGGACAATTATGCTGCCGCATCGCTATCATGGAAACCGTCAAGCATGAAGAGATGCAGCTGTCGTCAGTTACCGCCACAGGTTTCATGCCAGCGCAGAAGACTGTCTCCCATAGCATAATACTGCTCTCGCCAGCATGGGTCCGTGGCGCGCTGCACGTTTCGACCCGGCGTTAACCTCGATGACGGCATTTGTGAAGACGGCCAGCGAGATAGTGTAGCAAAAATGTGATTCACCCGACGAGTCGACACCTTTCCATTGATCGACGGTCGAATCTCGACGGTCCCGTGCCCACTGCAATAGCAATGACGATGTCGTTGGGTCAGCATGTGAACACGTAAGGGCGGACAGCTGCGGAGCTCAACGTTCAACAACATGCGATGAACGGTGTGCTCCGAAACACATGCCTGTGCACCAGCACTGTGCTCTTTCGGCAGAGTTGCCACAGATCACCATCTATTCTACTTTACAGAGCAGACAAGCCTCCGAACCCCACGTTATGTGAAGAGTCGTGGACGTACAACCATTTAGCGTCAGGTTGTTATCAATGGAGAGACGTCTACAGACGTTAAAGTAACCTCTGGCGTGCCACAGGGGAGTGTTATGGGACCATTGCTTTTCACAATATATATAAATGACCTAGTAGATAGTGTCGGAAGTCCCATGCGGCTTTTCGCGGATGATGCTGTAGTATACAGAGAAGTTGCAGCATTAGAAAATTGTAGCGAAATGCAGGAAGATCTGCAGCGGATAGGCACTTGGTGCAGGGAGTGGCAACTGACCCTTAACATAGACAAATGTAATGTATTGCGAATACATAGAAAGAAGGATCCTTTATTGTATGATTATATGATAGCGGAACAAACACTGGTAGCAGTTACTTCTGTAAAATATCTGGGAGTATGCGTGCGGAACGATTTGAAGTGGAATAATCATATAAAATTAATTGTTGGTAAGGCGGGTACCAGGTTGAGATTCATTGGGAGAGTGCTTAGAAAATGTAGTCCATCAACAAAGGAGGTGGCTTACAAAACACTCGTTCGACCTATATTTGAGTATTGCTCATCAGTGTGGGATCCGTACCAGATCGGGTTGAAGGAGGAGATAGAGAAGATCCAAAGAAGAGCGGCGCGTTTCGTCACAGGGTTATTTGGTAACCGTGATAGCGTTACGGAGATGTTTAACAAACTCAAGTGGCAGACTCTGCAAGAGAGGCGCTCTGCATCGCGGTGTAGCTTGCTCGCCAGGTTTCGAGAGGGCGCGTTTCTGGATGAAGTATATATATATATTGCTTCCCCCTACTTATACCTCCCGAGGAGATCACGAATGTAAAATTAGAGAGATTCGAGCGCGCACGGAGGCTTTCAGACAGTCGTTCTTCCCGCGAACCATACGCGACTGGAACAGGAAAGGGAGGTAATGATAGTGGCACGTAAAGTGCCCTCCTCCACACACCGTTGGGTGGCTTGCGTAGTATAAATGTAGATGTGGATGTGATAGTTTCACTATTCTTCTTCCACTTTCCGTAGATGCTCACGACAGTAGCACGTGAATATTCGACCAGCTTCGACATTTTCGAGATACTCATTCACAGCCTTTATGTAATAATAATCTGTTCTTTGACAAAGTCGTTTATCTCGGACGATCTCCCCACTTGCAGCCCAGATCTTCGATAGGGCGATCCCCCGTCCGTGTATGCTCCGCATACATATTTCTCCAACTGTGTCACGTGCCGGCAACGCCACCGGGGGCATCCAACGTCGCGGTGGTGGTGGTGATGATGATGATGATTGGTTTGTGGAGCGCTCAGCTGCGCGGTCATCAGCGCCCATACAAAGCCCAATTTTTTCACACTCCAATGTTTTATGGAGTCCAAACTAGCCACAATGACGAATGATGATGATGAAAGGACGAGGACAACACAAACACCCAGTCCCCGGGCAGGGAAAATCCCCAACCCGGCCGGGCATCGAACCCGGGCCCCCGTGATCCAGAGGCAGCAAAGCTAGCCACTGGACCACGAGCTGCGGACAACGTCGCGGTGGGGAGTAGTCATAATGTTTTGGCTTATGCTGTATTTTTTCGTCCTCTTCCGTCAGACCACGTAGTTCCTCTTATTTACTGACGTCATGACAAGGGGGAAGGTTTCTTATCTGTTTATTGCTTACAGTAGGAGTTCGATGTCTGCATTCACATTTCGAACATTTTTCTCGAATGGCACTGAGGCAGTAAATAAAAAAAAAAAATCAGTGTCAAGGGTAAAATTCGTGTGAAATGTGCAAGCAGGCAACAAATCCCTTCGTTAGCGACAAACAGAAAATAGAAGGCCTCAGCTGACATGTTTTAAGTGAATAAAATGCCGCATGTTCGGCGACAAACGCATTTCATTTGCTCTATAGACAGCTATTACTGTGAATAAAGCATTCATTCCAATAAGTATGCATTATGCAATGCCCTTTCCTGCATATTCTGACTGAATGGCAACTACGAAACACGACATTTTATATACTGTATTATTGTCTTCTTTTGAAAATCAGTTTATTCGCTAAGATCTCTAAGTAAGCGCAATTACGGGTTACTAGTTTCGGCAATGTTTTTTTTTGTCATCCTCAGATCCATAAAACCGGGCAGTGATAGTTACATAATACAGGGCTTAAACCACTGTCTCATGAGGACTAGACAATATACATAAAAAAGGCCAGCCATTACAATGATATGCTGGCGATGTATGATAAAATACGTACAACTTTCAACACGCTTGGCAAAGTTGTACATACTACATTACAGAAAACCGGCAACTATGAATACGCCTGGCAAAGTTGTACATACTTTATGATAGAACGCCGGCATGTCACTGTAATGCCTCGACTGCTTTATGCATATTGTATGGTCCTCAGGAGACTGCGGTTTAAGCACTGCATGATGTAGCTACCATTTCCCGGTTTTATCGATCTGAGGATGGCAATACATATTGCCAACCCAGTAGATGTGTTTACATCGCGATCTTTGCAAATAAGCTGGTTCTAAAAAGAAGACTACAACACAAAATCACAGATCGCTTCTTGCACTGACTGATCACCCCGCTACCGTGACTTACACACTGGCCTATGGTCTACCCGAGTTCATGTGAAATCACTCTTTCACGCTTCGATTTTGTTCGTTATGCTGCGAATATACCAACTGTCTGAATACCTCCATGTTTTTAGCGATGTGTCCCGTTCAAGTGTGTCTTCTCGGCTATTTCTCTCTGCTAGCCAACCAATCATAAATTCACTCAAAAATATGTGTGTTTCATTCAGACCCATCTTGAATGTGTCATTCGTTCATTTACATCGCTTCCTTTGATCTTAAGTCAGTCTAGCTCGTAGTAGAGATGCACATTCCAGAAATGTAGGACAAATACTTCGAAATTTATAACGTAACAACTCCGTGTGTGAAGCACAGCTGCTAATGACTGTGACCTTTTTATTTCTCTAACGCCAATGTACACAAAAACATTAAAAAATGTTACTGACGCTAGTGGTTCCGTAAAGAAATGGTTGTCAAACAAGAGTTTGGTTCCGGTACCACAGTATTTTTCAAAGCACAGTCCTATTCGGAAGCGCTATTCTCTTGTCTCCCTTCGAACTGACTTATCTAGTCACTGATAGAACGAACTACAGTTTATCGTACGCTCCAAAAGGCAGTATAACTTGCCAAGTTTCACATTATCAGATTACTGCCAGAGGCAACAGAATCGTCAAGTGACAGAACAACTCCTTGCCCTACCAAGGATTGAACCCTGGACCTTTCGAGTTGTAAGTACTAATGCCTTAGAGGGTAAGTGTCAAGCTCAAAGGCTGAAAAACCAAAATTATGACAGCTTACTGGGCAAATTTTATAATGCAGGAGAACAGCGCGTGGTCTAAGACAGTCACTAACGGGGAAAATTGTGAAATTCCTTAAGTGTTGGGAAATGTAAATATTTTAGCTAAGGTCTTGCAGATGGGGGACAGAACGCGAGGAGAGAGAAGGATTACGGGATTAGCAGAAGCTTTAAAATTTCCGAGTTAAAAACACAGTAGAACCTCTCAGCGGACCTGGCTAAACTTAACACAAAGAGAATTAGCATAACGATATTTGCAGAATGCATAAGAAATGAGTTCGAGGGACTGTAATCCGATATAACCGCAAGAAACGAAGCGGTGTTAGTCGCGCATTGATCAGAAGGCACGACTTCAAACGAGCCCCAACAGCCACCAAAAACTTCCTCCCAGTAATAATAATCTGATTTGTTTCTCACAGCTGGAGAAACCGTGTAAGCGGCCATCTACATTTCCTACCACATTGTTTTCAGAAAGATGATAACAGCTTCCTTCCTCCCTATCTTTCTTTCCCCGCAGTGCTATGAGGAATTCAATACCATTTCCATTGGATTTATATAAGCGAACAAAATACGAACTGAAGATGAGTAAAGTAGCAGTGTTTAACAATCCGTAGAAACCAACGTCATTTGAAGTGAAGCATTAGCTTATCTCAAAAGTGACTGGCTATCGAAGTTATTATTTACACTACGCTATTAAATCTATTAGTGTGATGATTTTCCCACGCACAAGACACGTCGTAAAGTGTACATACCATAAAAAAATTACTGTAACACATTAACCTACCATGAAATTCTCCCAGCATTCTACCCATCCTTCAGAATATGCCACGACATTCGTATTATCAGGAAATTATCGCCTAATATCCTTACCCTCGATTTTTTGTAGAATATACAAAAATTTTCTGAGCTCAGGAATAATAAGGTATCTCAAACAGGATGATATCCTCCATGTCAACGAACATGGATACTGGA
Organism: Schistocerca piceifrons; assembly: GCF_021461385.2. Lineage (NCBI taxonomy): Eukaryota > Metazoa > Arthropoda > Insecta > Orthoptera > Acrididae > Schistocerca > Schistocerca piceifrons. The sequence continues at coordinate 499,408,473 of NC_060144.1, forward strand.
AACATCGGTCATGCGAAACCCAATTCACCTTTTTCAAATGACATACTGAAAGCTTTAGATCAGGCCAATCACGTAGATGCAGTATTTCTTGATTTACGAAAACCATTTGACTCAGTATCACATCTAAGTTATTGTCAAAAGTACGATCATATGGCGGAATCAAGCAAAATTTGTGCCTGGATTGATGATTTTTAAGTAGTGTGTGCTAAGCATGTTACTTTGGATGGAGAGTTATCGTCAGATGCAGAAGTAACTTCAGGTGTGGCCGAGGGGAGTGTGTTGGGATCCTTACTGTTTATGGCGTATATTAATGACTGTGCGGACAGAAGCAAGAGTAACCTCAGATTTTCTCGCAGGTGACGCAGTTATCTATAATGAAGTACTGTCTGAAAGAAGCTGCATAAATATTCAGTCAAATCTTTCACAGTGGTGCAAAGATTGGCAACTTGCTTTAAATGTTCAGGAGTGAAAAATTGTGCACTTCACAAAATGAAGAAAAAGTTAGTATCCTATGACTATAATATCAATGAGTCGCAGCTGAGACCAACCAAATCATACAGATACCTGGGTGTAACACTTTGTAAGTGTAAGAAATGGAATGATCACATTGCCTCAGTCTTGGTTAAAGCAGATGTTCGGCTTCGGTTTACTGATAGAACACTGCGGAAATGCAATCGGTCTACTATAGAGATTTATTATCACTCGTGCGACCCATTCTAGAATGCTGCTCATTTGTGTGGACCCCATAGCAGATAGGACTAACAGGGGGAACTGAACGCATACAGAGCAGGGCAGCGCGATTTGTTTGACCCGTTGGAGTGTGTGACACAGACGCTGAAGAACCTGAACTGACAGACTTTTGAAAATAGACGTAAACTATCACGAGAAAACCTGTTTACAAAGTTTCAAAACTCGGCTTTAAATAATGCCTGTAGGAATATACTACAACCCCCTACACGCGGCTCACATAGGGATCTTAAGGAGAACATTAAATTAATTACAGCAATCACGGAGGCATTTAAACAATCATTCTTTCCGCGCTCCGTATGTGAGCGGAACGGGAGAGAACCCTAATAACTGGTAGAATGGGACGTACCCTCTGCCATGTACTTCACAGTGGTTTGCAGAGTGCAGATGTAGACGTAAATATAAAATTGAGCGTTATTGTTGTCAACACCAAGTTCCGAGAGTGGAACATCCAGAATGTACCGTCGACATTTGCAATGTTGTGCACTATTTTCAGAGCAAAGCTAATTGGGAAAAGAAACCAGTAACTCTGCAACGACGTGTCGGAGGCCGTGGGTCCTTTATACCAGACTACTCAAAAGGTTTCTGTACCTCCATGTACATATACATTCAGCAAGGGACCGTATGGTGCAAGGTGGTGGGTACCCTGTACCACTACCAGTCATTTTCTTTTTTGTTCCACTCGCCAACAGAGCGAGGGAAAAACGACAGTCTATATGACACCGTACGAGACCTAACCTCTCTAATCTTATATTCGCTGTCTTCACGTGAAGTGCAGGCTGGCGGCGGCAGCAGAATAGTTGAACAACCTCTGACAGTGTCGGTGGAGCTCTACTCGACCCTGTGTTCTCCGCAACGCATTGTACTGTGCTCAGAGTTGGAGACCTCGTACTAATGTTTCTATTTTCTGTATTTTTCTATTCCTGCTTTAGTTTTCTATTCATACTAACGGGTTTGGACGGAAATTGCGTGGTTTTTCTTCCAAGAATTCCCATTTAAGTTTCCAGATCATATGTTCTGTTGCACTTCCGCATGCACTATATCCACCTGTTACAACCCTAGCAGGGCATTTCTGAATTTTTTTCATGTCTGTTCTGATGCATACTTGATCATGATTCCACACTCTGAAACAAACTACTTGTACATTACTAAAAAGGGAAGTCTGTCGGCTCGAACAAGGATTGCGTGTTCCAATTGGTTTTAGAACCTTTAGACACCACTGTGATGGTGAAAGCATTCGATCGTGTTACCTGTAAGTATAGTTCAATACATTACTACTTAATAGGAAATACCAACCACCAGAACTGTTTATAACCTATAGGCACAGTGACAAAAATGTAAATAAAATAGCTAACATATGTACATATTACAGGCCACTGATGATGCCTTGCAGAAAATAAAGGCGAAACGCGTATGGCACTAAAATTGTGTTTTATTCAGTTGCTGTCAGACGGTCCATAAGTGAAAATCATCAACATACCGTAGTATTACGCGCAACTGAGGAGGACAGGACCAAAAAATTGAAGATGTGTTACTCTCAGTTTGAACACTATCGGACTTTAGTGAACCAAATTCTCGAATTCTTCAAAATATGCAGGAGTATGTACCCTGCTGCTTGAAAAGAATATTGAGGCACAGGATAATACACTGGAGCAGGCAGCTCGTTATGAATAACAGAATGCATTTTCATTATGAAAATTCTGTTTCCTAACTTAGCGTCGAAATCACTGCAAGAGGATCCTTATGAAGTCTGTTAATCTTCTTGCATGTATTTAATATTGCTGAAAGAAATATACGTCCACAGTCTGTATGTGTTCTGTTGTTTTAGATCGAATGATCATGCTTTCCTTATCTTTATCCGCAACTGAATCATTTACTTTTGTTCTGTCCTTTTGACCACTCCAACGATCACAAAGTAGTTTGCAAAATGTTCAAATGTGTTTGAAATCTTATGGGACGTAACTGCTAAGGTCATCAGTCCCTAAGCTTACACGCTACTTAACCTGAATTATCATAAGGACAACCACACACCCCCATGCCCGAGGGAGGACTCGAACCTCCGCCGGGACGAGCCGAAGTAGTTTGCACTTCTGGCCATTTGTGACATTGTTATTAACAACATTCACAAAAAAAGGATTTTAAATGGTCTTTTGAAAGCTTCACACTTGGGCTAGCCTCGAAATGTATGTCTGGTGAAAAACTGTCTTCAATAGCCTTTTTAACTTTCGGAAAACTGTCTTCAATAGCCTTTTTAACTTTCGGGCTCAAAGTTATTTCCTGAAGACAAATATACAATTGTTTTGTTAGGTGCCCACACAATGGAAATCCGACGTCTATTGCATAACTGTGAGTTTTATTGTGTGCAGACTGGATCAAGGCAACTCTTGATTTGTGTCCATTTTTTCGACAGTGTAGTATAAAAAGTTAGTTAACAATTAAATTCACTTTAAGTCAGTGTTCCAAATACAGTGTGGCTGCATCTCAAAACCTGCAGTTTTCTGGTTTATTTCTTCGACAGAACGGACCCCTGTCCTGCGAATATCTTTGTCTTCCTGTACATCTATGGTTGTAATGAAAGCAGTGATGTGTCTACGGCACATTCTGTATTGTTTCATGAGACGTGCTATGAAAGTCACCGATCGTTTAAGCTCTCTGTGCCAATTTCTCTTGCTTTTTGCACTGCCCAAAGTTTCAGGTTGAGTAATGGACACACTGTCTTTCATTCCTTGCTATGTCAAATTGGGATAGAATGTGTTCTTTGATCTCCAATTCTCCTTGTGGTCTCGAAATGGATGTTCACAACATCTTTTTTCTCCACATAACGAAATATTACTTTGACGTTCGATGCGCTTTTTATACATGGCTGTCTGTTCAACAACGAACTGTAGGTCGCAACTTTACACGGAGATGTATGATAATGATCATAAATACAATCAAGACATTCTTCCGAAAATATTGTTAATATACTAACAGTACTGGATTTCTTTCCTGGTGAAGGTTCATAGTCACCAGAACTGTTAGTTTATGGTTGAGTAGTACTGTTTCCGCCACTGCCACTAGCACTAAATTCTTGAACACTATCAATAGCTGCTTATCGTCTATAAAGTCGTTTTTATCATCCACTATCCTATGTAACTTCAGCGGAGCAATCAAATGAATGTTCATGGCTCTGTATAATCAGATCCACCAAAAACATTGCGAAAGTGTCACCATCCTGTCCTACACCGTTGGACACCGCCTTAACTAGACAATGCTTAAAACTTTCCAAACATTAATGGTTTCAGAATGTCAAGCACCTTTCAGCCCTCTAGAAGGCTGATGCGTTAACCTCCCTCATCCCTCAACACCAAGACTGAGGCGTTATTGCGTACAAACTAAGAGCAAAACAACCACACGCTGTCGCAGGCGTGGTTAGGAATGCCAGATGGGTCTGTACACAAAAGTGTGAATGAAATCTGTTGTTTCGAGCCGAGAGGCATCTCTTAAGTGACTTTTGCGGTATCTGCTATTAGTTGAAGGCTGCCTACCTAACTACTTACAGGGGCAACAAAAATTAGATCTGTAATATTCTACGTAATTATTGGCCGAATTTAGAAAGGTGTCATAATTTACTGTTTGAGAGGTATAACCTTGTTAAAAGTTTAACAAAATAAGGCACGTACTATAATTAGAAGCTGCGTGGTTGTCTTGACATAGCATAACTGACGGCTCTCAAGTACCCGGACTATTTTCGTCCAGTATCTGAGAAAGAGCACTTAGCGACTTTCAACAAATTAAACATATAATTTTGTATCTTTATGAAACTTTTTCCTCCTGACTACCCCAAAGAATGATGAAAGGAAAGAAGTTCATGCTCACCACATGTTTGCTGTTCAAGCCGTAAAAACTTCAGCATGAATCATTATGTTTCAATTTAGAACTTCTATACTACCGACTCTGTTCGCAACACACCTTGCAAACAGTATTTAGATATATTACTGAACACACCTGGTAAATTGTAGCATTGTGCAACACATAGTTCTTGAGATACGACGTCACAAATATAGGCACTCGCCGAAAAACTTCTTTTCGCTTAAAATAGAGTGCAAATTACCCAGTCTATACTTGTTTTGTAAATAAAACTGCCTTTTCTTGCTGCTAGTTACTTTATTTATCCCATACGCGTTTCGCCTTCTCCTGTTCCAAGGCATCAACAGTGGGATCTGTAACTATACAGCTTTGTTATTTTTAGATTATTAAACTGTTCACTTCGCGATTTTTTGTAAAAAAAAAGTAATTACTTACGATTTGTTGATCTGCGTTTCCTCACATCTGGTCTTGAGGTTGCACTACCACTTTTATCACTGCCATATAATCACATCTTTGTGTTTTCGCCTTCCACACACTGTTCATCATGTTTCTCACTTTTTTTGTGGTGGACTATTGTTCTTTTGTCACTTGACACAACTATTTCGTAGTACACTGTTTTTCACAGCGTAAATATTCCGACTCCATTACGTGTTTCATCTTCTTTGGTATGTTACCTATTTGTTGCCAACCTAACGAAGTATATGTTCGACACTAACTTCTATTTATGATGTTTATACCGTGTGTGTATGAATAAGAGAGAGAGAGAGAGAGAGAGAGAGAGAGAGAGAGAGAGAGAGAGAGAGGGGGGGGGGAGGGAGAGAGCCGACTCATACACACACACGGTATAAACATCATAAATAGAAGTTAGTGTCGAACATATACTTCGTTAGGTTGGCAACAAATAGGTAACATACCAAAGAAGATGAAACACGTAATGGAGTCGGAATATTTACGCTGTGAAAAACAGTGTACTACGAAATAGTTGTATCAAGTGACAAAAGAACAATAGTCCACCACAAAAAAAGTGAGAAACATGATGAACAGTGTGTGGAAGGCGAAAACACAAAGATGTGATTATATGGCAGTGATAAAAGTGGTAGTGCGACCTCCAGACCAGATGTGACGAAACGCAGATCAACAAATCGTAATTACTTTTTTTTTTTACAAAAAATCGCGAAGTGAACAGTTTAATAATCTAAAAATAACAAAGCTGTATAGTTATAGATCTCACTGTTGATGCCTTCGAACAGGAGAAGGCGAAACGCGTGTGGGATAAATAAAGTAACTAGCAGCAGGAAAAGGCAGTTTTCTTTACAAAACAAGTATTTACATGCTTGCTGCGGAGGATGGCCACATAAACAAACTTATTAGCCAGACTATGTTCGTGCCGTAGGTGCAACCACAACGGAAGGGTATCTGTTGAGAGGCCAGACAAACGTATGGTTCCTGAAGAGGGGCAGCAGCCTTTTCAGTAGTTGCAGGGGCAACAGTCTGGATGATTGACTGATCTGGCCTTGCAACACTAACCAAAACAGCCTTGCTGTTCTGGTACTGCGAACGGCTGAAAGCAAGGGGAAACTATAGCCGTAATTTTTCCCGAGGGCATGCAGCTTTACTGTAGCATGGAGAGCTGCATCAAACCAGTCTCTGGACTACAACAACAACAACAACGTATTCATCCAATATTTCCTACTAAGAGCACTTCGTGACTTCCAACAACTATTAAGCATAATTTCAAACATTTTCTAAACTAAATCTCGTTTGCACACTTAACGTCAAATATGTGAAGTTGTTTTTGTTACGGCGGAAAGTCAGCGACGGCTGTGAGAAGAGGTTAGCCAATCGCAGGCTGACCGATCTCTTTCCAAGACGACAACGCGACAGCAGCGGCCACTAGGTGAAGAGGACATAGCGCTGCGCCCGACTGGCGGCAGCCCACTTCGATGGCAGCTTCAACGTTAGCCATTTCGTTAGCACTCTGTATGTAGCACAGACTTGTGTTGTCTATTCTGAAGAAGACTGTTCAGTTTGTATGTCGCCCTTTCCTTGGGACACATATCAAAGTTAAATAATTGCAATTGTCTTTTGTAATAAAGCTCATAAATACGAGACGGTTGATTGATTGTCTAGCGAACGAGTATGCAGGATTCCTAGACACAACAGCTTTATACATGGGTGTTGTTCTTTAAAGAATGTACTGGTACTCCGTAACTGGTCGTAGTAGCATCTTGCACGAAATTTCCGTTAAATATGCACCACACTTTCTCAGAAACCTTCCAATAAATCTGAGTTTTCCAATAGCCTTCCCTGACGCTGGTTTTACGTGATCGTACCCCCACACTTATACACTACTGGCCATTAAAATTGCTACACCAAGAAGAAATGCAGATGATAAACGGGTATTCATTGGCCAAATACACAATACTAGAACTGACATGTGATTTCATTTTCACGCAATTTGGGTGCATATATCCTGAGAACTCAGTACCCAGAACAAACATCTCTGGCCATAATGACGGCCTTGATACGCCTGGACTTTGAGCCAACAGAGCTTGGATGGCATGTACGCCTGGGCATTGTGTCAAACACAGCTCGGATGGCGTTTACAGGTACAGCTGCCCATGCAGCTTCAACACGACACCACAGTTAATCAATAGTAGTGACTGGCGTGTTGTGACGAGCCAGTTGCTCGGCCACCATTGAACAGACGTTTTCAATTGCTGACAGATCTGGAGACCGTGCTGGCCATGGCAGCAGTCGAACGTTTTCTCTATTCAGAAAGGCCCGTACAGGACCTGCAACATGCGGTCGTGCGTCATCCTGCTGAAATGTAGGGTTTCGCAGGGATCGAATGAAGGGTAGAGCCACGGGTCGTAACACATCTGAAATGTAACGTCCACTGTTCAAAGTGCCGTCAATACGAACAAGAGGTTACGGAGACGTGTAACCAATGGCACCCGATACCATCACGCCGGATGATACGCCAGTATGGCGATGACGAATACACGCTTCCAATGTGCGTTCACCTCGATGTCGCCAACCACGGATGCGACCATCATGATGCTGTAAATAGAACCTGGATTCATTCGAAAAAATTACGTTTTGGCATTCGTGCACCCAGGTTCGTCGTTGAGTACACCATCGCAGGCACTCCTGTCTGTGATGCAGCGTCAAGGTTAACCGCAGCCATGGTCTCCGAGCTGGTAGTCCATGCTGGTGCAAACGTCGTCGAACTGTTCGTGCACATGGTTGTTGTCTTGCAAACGTCCCCATCTGTTGACTCAGGGATCGAGACGTGGCTGCATGATCCGTTACAGCCACGCGGATAAGGTGCCTGTCATCTCGACTGCCAGTGATACGAGACCGTTGGGATCCAGCACGGCGTTCCGTATTACCCTCCTGAACCCACCGATTCCATATTTTGCTAACAGTCATTGGATCTCGATCAACGCGAGCAGCAATATCGCTACACGATAAACCGCAATAGCGATAGGCTACAATCCCACCTTTATCAAAGTCGGAAACGTGATGGTACGCATTTCTCCTCCTTACACGAGGCATCACGACAACGTTTCACCAGGCAACGCCGGTCAACTGCTGTTTGTGTATGAGAAATCGGTTGGAAACTTTGCTCACGTCAGCACGTTGTAGGTGTCCCCCACCAGCGCCAACCTTACGTGAATGCTCTGAAACCTAATCATCTGCGTATCACAGCATCTTCTTCCTGTCGGTTAAATTTCTCGTCTGTAGCACGTCATCTTCGTGGTGTAGCAATTTTAATGGCCAGTAGTGTACATTGTGATGTGCTCAATATGTTTCGCACCAGCCCTGTATTCGGAGACTAGTGGGTTGTCTCTGTTTGGTATAACCGTTCTCTTGAATTTATCGGTATTTAGACTGCCGTTAATTACGCCAAGTGGAAATTCTGTCCAAGTCTTTCTGCAATTCGTTGCGATCGCTGAGCGGCAGGACGTGACTGCAGTGCCGTCCTTAAACACTCTTATAGCGGCGCTGATACTATCCGACAAATCGTTCATGCCTACTGACAGCTTTAGATGTCCTGTTATCGTAACTCTTACTGTGTTTCGTGAGTGGCTCTACATTCACATGGCCAGTGATGCATCTGTGGTCTTTGTTTCCTTTAATTTGAGCTTAAAACGTAATGCACGCAAATAAATAGGTGCAGTAAATTCGGTAAGCATCGAGAATCATTACAGTTGAAAAAACAGACTGCAGGCGTGTAACTGCCAGTGAGCAAAGGGCGATGGGAACGGGAATGTGAATTGAATACCAACAGCCACGTGTTTAACCAGCGAAAATAATGCTTTTATGTCCGCCCGAATTGCTTCTAGTCTACCAGGATACAAACATGAAAGCAATTATGGTGCGACTATCTCCAGTGCGGCGCTGCTCACGAAGTTTTAGTATAACAAAGAGGCGAATGGCAGTAATCAAGAGCAGTTCGCATTTATACTACATGCTCAATCTTTTTTTTTATGTATTCGGTATTGTAAACCAATTGCACACAGGCAAGAACTGTTTGAAACTATTGATATTCAAGTGTCACTGTGGTGTGTGTGTGTGTGTGTGTGTGTGTGTGTGTGTGTGGTGGAGGTGGGGGCGTTCTACCTTTCGATGGTAGATGAAAACCTCTTAAATTTTATGCTGATGTTGCCACATGTGTAACCATACAGTAGAAGCCTAATTATTTACAGATCAGAAAAATCCATGCACTTTTCAAACCTCTCTTTCATAGTGCATTTGCTGGTTGCTGGAATAAACTCACAGACAGATGGTGTTACGAGGTTTTCATTGCCTACCATCAATTTGTGAGTGGCCTGGGTATGTTTACAAGTCGGATAATCTCCTGCTTTCGTCGTATTTCGTTGTAGATTAGAAATTACCATTAAGGTCCCGACTCTTTAAACAATCAAACACACATGTATAAAACTGCTTCAAAAGTCTGATTACCTTGAAATGAGTCAAATATTCGGAATTAAGCATGTTAGAGAGAAAAAGTTTGACTAAGGTTTGAAATTACGTTGAAAGATGATTACATCTTATAATCGTTAATTACCAAGGAATTAAAGATAAAAGAAATTTTGTTTTAAAAACAAAAATAGAGCTTTACTTGGTGCTGCGTTGTTCAGAAATGATAATTACGTGAATACCACCTTTGACTCAGACACAAGGTGTTTCAGAAAGCTTGATTCGATTTGACAAGACAGCATCTTCTACGTCAGTAAAGGTAGAAGCTTGGTGCTAATCTTAACTTACACATTGAAATTAAAAGTTTACGTTGGAGCCAGCTGTAAGTTGCCTGTACGTGTGGTTTGCGGCAGTGGTCCGTTTGGTGCAACTAGGTCACCATCTCGTTCATTATTCAATGTGCAACGCGCCAAGACGGCAATAACACAGCAAGAAAGGGCATTTTCCGTTCTCCATTTCAACAGGTGCTATTCAGTTACACCTGTGCGCCCTCGATTTGTCGAGAGTGCTGCACCGCATCCCCTGCAGTTCAAAGCATTCGGCAATGGCACCAACAGCTTCAAGGCACGTGTCGCTCATGTGCGGGGAATTACACTGAGGTGACTGAAGTCATAGGATAGCAATATGTGGTTATGCACCTGGCGATGTAGTGTCGCATACACAAAGTGTAAAAGGGCAGTGCATTGGCGGAGCTGTCATTTGTTCTCAGGAGATTTATGTGAAAAGGTGTCCCACGGGATTATGGCCACAGGAAGGGAATTACAGACTTTGTACACGGAGTGGCAGTTGGAGCTGCACGCATGGGACATTCCATTTAGGCAATCGTTAGGTAATCCAATATTCCGAGACCCACAGCGTCAAGAGTGTGTTGAGAATACCAAATTTCAGGCATTAACTCTCACAATGTACAACGCAGTGGCCGACGGACTTGACTTAACGACCGAGAGCAGCGGCGTTTGCACATAAGCACAGAAATCCATATGGGACGTACGAGGGATGTATCCGTTAAGACAGTGTGGCGAAATTTTGCGTTATTGGTCTATGGCAGCAGAAGACCGATGCGACAGCCTTTGCTAACAACACGATATTGCTCGAAGCATCTCGCCTGAGCACGAACGACTCGAGACGACTCGAAAACCACGATTTGGTCAGATGAGTCCCGATTTCAGGTGGTAAAAGCTGATGGTAGGGTTCGAGAGTGGCACAGACCACACGAAACCATGGACACAATATGCCAACGAGGCACTGTGCAAGCTGGTAGTGCCTCCTTAATAGTGTGTACTATGTTTACACGCAATGGGCTGGATCCTCTGGTCCAAATGAACTGATCATTTACTGGAAATCGTTATGTTCGGCTATTTGGAAACCACCTGCAGGCCTTCACGGACTTTTTGTTCCAAAATGGCAATGGAATTTTTATGGATGACAGTGCGACATGTCACCGGGCCATAATTATTTGGGATTGGTTTGAGGAACATTAAGCACAATTTGATAGTATGATTTGGTCACACAGATCGCCCGACATGAATCCTATCGAACATTTATGCGACATAATCGAGAGATCAGTTCATGCACAACATGCTGCAGCGGCATTACTTTCGCAATTATGGACTGCTATAGAGGGAGCATGGCTCAATATTTCTGCAGGGGACCTTCCACGACTTGTTGACCCCAAGTCGAGTTGCTGCACTACACTCGGCGAAATGAGGTCTGACACGATATTAGGATGACTTTTGTCATCTTAGTGTGTGTGAGGGGAAATCAACAGACCGCCATCACGTGCTGCTTCACGCCGCAGAGCGCATTCTGCAGAGTTCGACATGTACTCCGCAGAAGTCTACCCGTCGCGGCAGGCGAGGGTAAGCCATTCCTCATGTGTGACTGTGCGTATTTTCAAAAATGGTTCAAATGGCTCTGAGCACTACGCGACTTAACTTCTGAGGTCATCAGTCGCCTAGAACTTAGAACTAATTAAACCTAACTAACCTAAGGACATCACACACATCCATGCCCGAGGCAGGATTCGAACCTGCGACCGTTGCGGTCGCTCGGCTCCAGATTGTAGCGCCTAGAACCGCACGGCCACTCCGGCCGGCGTGCGTATTTTGCAGCGACTTCAGTGTTTCAAAACACACATTATTCGCCTGCTACAAACCTTTCACAATGATAAAGATCAATGTCCAGTTTTGTGAATTCTGGGTAGGTAGATGCAAGACAATTTCTTCCCATGTTTCGTGTTCAGTAATGAGGCTTCGTCCCATTTAAGTGGAAAAGTGAACAACGACATCGTAAGAGCATGGAGCACACTGTAGCCACATACCATAGCCGAGCACGAGACAGACTCGCCAGAGCTACATGTGTTTTGCTCCATACAGTCCAGATAGTTTGCAGATTTGAGCTACGACAGCATGTCGAAAAATTCATTTGTCAACAGGACGGAGTACCACCCGGGTGGCAACTGTATATAACAGCATCTCTTAACACTCTGGGTACCAGTGATTTGTGCCTCACACCGCCATTTTAGCAGCTCCTCTTGAAATACCGGTGTCTTTCACGTAAAACCATCGATGCTACCGCAAGCCAGAGACAAGTAGTGGTACAATGATGTACTCCTACGAATGTAATGCTTTGTAGCAGTCAGTTACGGCGTTGAAAGAAACATTCGACGCGGAGATTGTGCTACACGATTGGGCCCTTTTTTTTTTATAATGATCATTTCACACGGCGGGAGTTTTTACTGCTCGTCTTCGTGCTTGCCAAATCCTGCGCTCCCAATAAGGTCGCCGGATCTGTCGCCAGTTACTAAAGTTTGGACCATTGTGGGAAGGGCCCTCCGACCAGATAGGGATTCTGACGATCCAACGCGCCAGTTGGACAGTATTTGGCACTACATCCCACCGTCAATCAATACCAAACCGAATAACTGCTAGCATAACGGTCAGAGGTGGACCAACGCGCTATTCACTATCTCAATTTGTGAACTAGTTTCTCTTAAACAAATCATCCAATTTTTCTGAAATTGTCTATGCTGACCCAATATATTCTGGAGCTGGTACGGTAATGTTCCCGCTCGTGATTTTTCTCGATGTTTCAGTTACTTTCAAGTGCACAGGAAGAAGTTTCCCTTTCTGGCAGAAAATTGTAATTTTTCGTACAAATTAGCACATACCTCACACAGCCAGCTTCATCTTAAGTACTTTTCGTAATACATACCGGTACGAAAATACCTTTATGAAGTTGGCATGTTCTCATTTTCAAAGAAAGAAGAGGCACCAATAGTTTCCAAAATTGCAACGAATGCACCGGATGAAGGTACAAAAGAGCGCTCAAAAAGTTTTGCACAGCCGTCTATATTTTTTTATTTCCTGCAAGAGGAGAATGAAATTTTCTGTGACATTTAGATGTAAGTTGGTATATAAACGTATTTTCCTTTATTTACAGGTGAGCCATAATGGACTGTGTAGTAGATGTCAGGTTGCAACAACGGTCAGTGATGGAGTTCCTCTTCGAGATCGGCGAGAGGACACAGTGGATCGCAGCAGTATCCAGCAGTGGTTTCAGAGGTTTAAACAAAGTGATTTCTCTCTACTAGACAATGCACGATGCAGTAGACCATCGACGGCAGTGAGTGATGTGAATAAGGAGACCGTTGATCAAATCATCCAAAATGACAGATGTATGACGACATGATAGCTTGCTGAAATGACTCGTTTGTCATTGGGTAGTGTGGTATCACTTGTATAGTCACTAGGGTGCAGAAAAGTCTGTGCACGTTGAGTGCCTAGATTATTGACAAGAGAAATGGAAATGATGAGGAAGAATGTGTGCGAGGGTCTCATGAAGACATTTACTGAAGAGTGGAAACAGAGTTTTGACGGCGTCATTACCCAGGATGAAACATGGTTGTTTTTGTCCGAACCTGAGAGCAAAACCCAATCCATGGAGTGGTGTCATCGGGGCTCCCCTCGGAAGAAGGAACCAAGACTTTCACAATCAGCAGGCCGAAAGGTGATGGCCGCCTCCTTCTGGGATCAGTGTGGTGTCATTTTCATTGACTTCATGGCTCCACAATTAACCGGGACCGTTACTGTTTATCATTGCACAAGCTGCGACGTGCCATCAAGACCCACAGACCACAGTTTCAGGGTCACCTCATCAGACTATACTATGACAATGCCAAACCTCCATACAGCCATCAGGAAAATGGGTTGGAAAATTGTTTCTCATCCACCTACAGTCCAGACTTGGCTCTGTCTGATTTTTACCTCTTTGGTCGTCTGAAGGCCCACGTGCGCGGTAAAACATTTGATAGTGAGAAAGATCTTAATTCCTGTGCCAAGCGATGGTGCAAAAGTCAATCCTCAGAATTTTACCAAAGTGCATTTACATCATGGAAAGAAAGTTGGGCCAGATGCGTCACAGCTGATGGAGGCTACATTGAGTAGGCTCAATGCATATCTAAGTGTTCCAAGTATGTTCACAAAAAATTTCATTCTCCTCCCGCAAAAAAAAAAGTAGAGACGACTGTGCAAAACTTTTTGAACGCCCGTTGTATAATGAGCTGCTGCTTGAATTTATCTGCTAGAATGGTTATCGCAGCCACGACGATACCTTGACGACACGGACATTTCTCGGTGCCTTCGTGAAAGACAAAGGATATCTTTGAAACGACCGCCGACAAAGTACCTCTCGTAACATATACTGTATGTAAGAGGGGCGTTCGATTAGGTAATGCAACACATTTTTTTCTCGGCCAATTTCGGGTCGAACAATGTAGAATTTCTTGTGCGACATAGTGGAATATTCCAGCTTCAGCCTCTTTAGTTTCATGTAGTTCCGATAGGTGGCGTAGCCTTCATAATGGCGTCTGTACCGGGAGGCGTGCTCCAAGCAGAGCGGTGTCACTTAGCTGCTTTGGACTGAAAATCAGAGCATCGCAGATATTCACAGGCGCTCGCAGAATGTCTACGGAGACATATCAGAGAACAAAAGCACGGTGAGTCGTTGGACGAGGTGTCTGTCATCACTGCAACAAGGTCCCACAAACCTCTCCTATCTCCCGCGTGCCGGCCCGCACGTGCGGACACTCTCATTCGAGGTGATCGACAGATGACAAGCAGACACCTCACTGCTCAACTGGACGTCTCGTCCACCAGTTTGAGTACTCAAAGGCGTGTGCCGATGGATCCCTACTGCCTCACAGAAGACCATAAAGAGCAACGAAGGATCATCTGTGCTTGCGCGTTACGATGCTGGTGGTGATAGTTTTTTTTTCTTTTTATCGAACATCGTCACAGACGATGAAACATGAGTTCATCACTTCGACGCGGAAACAAAACGGCAATCCATGGAGCGGCGCCACACCACCTCTCCACACCCTCAGCTCGTATGACGGTGGGCTTCTGGGAGTCTGAAGGTGTTATTCCGTTTAATGTCCTCCCTCTTGGTGTAACGATCAACTGTGATGAGTATTGTGCCACCCTCAGGAAACCGAAGAAACGACTTCAGCGTTTTCGTCGCCACAGAAGTGTAAACGAACTTCTCAATGACAATGAAAGGTCTCAAATAAGGCTACGCATCCGAGAGGTTGTCTCAAAACTTCATTAGACTGCTCTTCCTCATCCACCGTACATCCCAAATATCGCAGCTTTCGGCTTCCATCTATTTGGTCCAATGGAGGATGCAGTCCGCGGGAAGCAGTTGGTGGGTGATGGGGAGGTAAGGAGGTTATTCATGCAGCAAAACGTTGGCTCGAACGTCGACCAGCAGGATGCTACCATTCGGGATTCAGGTCCTCCCTGTCAGGTGGCGTATGGCCGTCGTATTGAACGGAGATTCTGAGGAAAAATAAGGTTTTGCAGTACAAAAAAGGTAATAATATGGTATATTGGAGTACTGAAAAAACCAACCTGCTTTCAGAAAAAAGTGTTGCATTATTTATTGAACGCCCATCGCATACAAAGGTGGGTCGTATTCCGGCCGCAGCTTGCTTTCTTGCGAGGCGCTGCCGCTACTGCCAGCATCTAACAGAGTCCAGCGCTCACGGAGTATGCCGGTTAATACCGCGTCCCGGCTCTTAGCTAGTCTCTCGCAGGCCACTGAAGCCTTTAGTTATGCGCCATTGAACACTAGAATCTTGACCTTGCTTTACTACGTTCGTGATTTGGATAGCTCCCTGGACTGTTGGACACGCTGAAGACGGCTTTGCTACACTCTGCACGTTTTTTGGTTACCCATTAGCTACGTGAACTCTGTCTTCATAGACTCAAGAATCGCTTGTTTGTTCCATACGTCTTTGCATTACCATCTGTGCAACTGACCATAAATTATTTTATGCCTACTCAAGAGCAGGACAGATAAAGATACATAGAACACTGCGAAAGGTAAATGTTAACTCTGAACCCACAAAAAATACCCCAAGCTTGTGTACACGTACTTCTACAAGAACTACACGAACACTTGTAAAATCAGATGCCTCTTCTGCGAAGGCGTAAGTTAAATTTTAATCCATGTTTATGGCTTGTAGAAGACATACTCTTGTGAAATAAAACTAACATTTTCAGCCATCTTCCCCAGTGTCGTATGTCCGAATCCAACTTCGGTTACAATAAAGCCAACTCCGACACGTCCGTAGACCAGTACTTTGCATCTACATCGACTACTGCGCAACTCACACTTAAGCGAGTGACAGAGAGATCATCGAAACACCTTCAAGTTCTTTCTCTACCATTCCACCTTCTACGAGCGCGCGGTACAAACGGAAATTTAAATCTTTCTGTGAGAGCTCTGATTTATTTTATTCCGGTGATCATTTCTCCCCGTGTAGGTGGACGTCACCAAAACATTTCAGACACAAACACACACATTTCGCAATTGTAATAACCGAGCTGCTCTTCTTTGAACACACTCTGATTTCTTCCATCGATCCCATCTGCCAAGTATCGCACAGCGCGCAACAGTACTCTAGCAGAGGACGGACAAGCGTAGTTTAGGCAGTCTCTTTACTAGGCCTGTTGCATATTCCAAGTGTTCCGGCAGTAAAACGCAGTCTTTGGTTCGCCTTCCCCACATTATCTATGCGATCGTTCAAGTTTAAGTTGTTTGTAACTTTACTGCTTGGTATTTAATGAATTAACAGTGTCTAGATTTGTGTGATTTATCGTATAACCGAAATTTAACGGACCTCACATTTTTAATTGTTTTAGAGTTAATTGCCACTTGTCGCACAATACAGTCGTCTTGACTAAATCGCTTTGAAATTGGTACTGATCTTTGGCTGTACTAGACAGCAAATACGACAGCATCATCTGGGTACAATCTAAGATGGCTACTCAGGCTGTGTCTTAAATCTTTCACTGATTACAAACAGCAGAAGGCCTGTAACACTTCCATGGGGAACGCCAGGTATCGCTTTTGATTTACTAGATGAGTTAACATCTGTTACAACGAACTGTGACCTTTCTGAAAGGGAAGTCGCGAACCCACTCGCAATATTAAGCCGATACTCCATAGACAAGCAGTTGTATTATAAATCGCTTTCGAGGAATGCAGTCAAAAGGTTTCTGGAAATCTAGAAATATGGAATCAGTCCGAGATCCCCTACCGATAACAGTCATTACTTCGAGTGAATTACGGGCTACTCGTTTTTCACAAGAACGATGTCTTCTGAATCAGTGCTGAGTATTTGTGAAAAAAATAGTTTTCGTCAAAATACTTCATAACATACGAGCACAGTATGCGATTTAAAATTAGTGCAAATCGACGTTAGTGACATGGGTCTATTATTGAGAAGATTACTCCTAATTTCTTTCTTCAATATTGGTGTGATCTGTGCAACTTTCCGGTCTTTAAAAGTGCGAATCTTTCGTCAAGCTACCAGTTGTGTAAGATACTAAGTATGGGGCTATTCTATCAGCCTACTCTGAAAGGAATCTAACTGGTATACAATTTGGAGCAGAAGTCTTGCCTTTATTAAGTGATTTTGATTCGTTACACCGTGTACATCTACTTCTAAGTTTACACATGTTGGCAGCAGTTCTGGAATACTTACTACAACTTCTTCGGCGAAGAAATTTCGGTAAACCACATTTAGCAATTCCGTTTTAGTGGAACTGTCAACGGTAACATAACATTAGTGTGGCTATCGTGAACTGAGGGAACTGATTGTGCCTTGCCACTGCTGTGCTTTACATTCGATCAGAATCAGTCTGGATTTTCTACCAGATTTATAAACGGAAGCTATTGAAAGTATCTCGCACTGAAATCCGTGCTTAATTTCGAGCTTCTGTAAAATTTCTTGGAAATTTTGCGTTCTTTCAAATCTGACTTTTTTCGTAGCTTCTGCAACAGTGTTCTCACCTGTTGCGTGCACCATGGACCATCAGTTCCGCGACTGAGCACAGCAATAATAAATTACCGTACGTCACATGACGTCGGTCCTTTCCCCAGTGGGCCCAGAGGCTACGAAGCGGCGAACTGCGTGAACGGAAGTCCGTGGTGCACAACTTTGTGGAGGACGTGAGCCACGAGGGCGGAACAAGTGGGCGGATTTGAAACGAGCCGCATGAAAAATTTCGTGTCGCAATTACTGCGGCTCACGAGTTTTTGATGAATAAATTATAGGACGTCAGCAAAGGGATCGTTGTAACAAGCTCCAGTGGCTGGAAAGCGATGTGGAAAAAAGTGCTTGGGTATGGACGGGCAGCCATGCCGCAGGATGCCCGAAGCTGTTATGAATACCGTCACCGGCACCGGCTCCATCTATTAGGTAACGCATCTCAGTCACGCGCCCCTTTTTTACACTCTCAGCAACAATTGTGTTCTTTCACGTTCCTCTTACGCTCCCTCTTCCATCTGTGCTAGCACGCCCATTGCCGCCAGGGTCCATGGTCTAAATGCACTGTATCTGCAAGTAATTTCTCTCTGTTGGATCTACACTACTGCCCATTAAAATTCCTACACCAAGAAGAAATGCAGATGATAAACGGGTATTCATTAGACAAATATTATACTAGAACTAACATGTGATTACATTTTCACGCAATTTGGGTATACAGATCCTGAGAAATCAGTACCCAGAACAACCACCTCCGGCCGTAATAACGGCCATGATACGCCTGGGCACTGAGTCAAACAGAGCTAGGATGGCGTGTACAGGTACAGCTGCCCAGGCAGCTTCAACACAATACCACAGTTCATCAAGAATAGTGCCTGGCGTATTGTGACGAACTAATTGCTCGGCCACCATTGACCAGACGTTTTCAATTGGTGAGATCTGGAGAATCTGCTGGCCAGGCCAGCAGTTGAACATTTTCTGTATCCAGAAAGTCCCGTACAGGACCTGCAACACGGTCGTGCATTATCCTGCTGAAATTTAGGATTTCGCAGGGATCGAATGAAGGGTAAAGCCACGGCTCGTAACACATCTGAAATGTAACGTACACAGTTCAAAGTGCCGTCAATGCGAACAAGAGGTTACCCAGACGTGTAACCAATGGCTACCCATACCGTCACGCCGGGTGATACGCCAGTACGACGATGACGAATACACGCTTCCAATGTGCGTTCACCGCGATGTCGCCAAACACGGATGCAACCATCATGATGCTGTAAACAGAAAGTGGATTCATCCGAAAAATTGACGTTTTGCCGTTCGTGCATCCAGGTTCGTCGTTGAGTACACCAACGCAGGCGCTCCTGTCTGCGATGCAGCGTCAAGGGTAAGCGCAGCCATGGTCTCCGAACTAATAGCCCATGCTGCTGCAAACGTCGCCGAACAGTTCGTGCAGATGGTTGTTGTCTTGCAAACGTCCCTATCTGTTGACTCAGGGATCGAGATGTGGCTGCACGATACGTTACAGCCATGCGGATAAGATACCTGTCATCTCGACTGCTAGTGATACGAGGCCGTTGGGATCCAGCACGGCGTTCCGTATTACCCTCCTGAACCCACCGATTCCATATCCTGCTAACAGTCATTGGATCGCGACCAACGCGAGCAGCAATATCGCGATACGATAAACGGCAATCGCGATAGGCTACAATCCGACCTTTATCAAAGTCGGAAACGTCTCTTCCGTACACGAGGCATCACAACAACGTTTCACCAGGCAACGCCGGGCAACTGCTGTTTATGTATGAGAAATCGGTTGGAAACTTTCCTCATGTCAGCACGTTGTAGTTGTCGCCACCGGCGCCACCCTTGTGTGAATGCTCTGAAAAGCTAATCATTTGCATATCACAGCATCTTCTTCCTGTCGGTTAAATTTCGCGTCTGTAGCACGTCATCTTCGTGGTGTAGCAATTTTAATGTCCAGTAGTGTACTTTTCACAAACGAATATCAGCTAATTCTTTTTCTTCGCCTTTTCCGAATTCTCTACTGGGCTGGTATTGCCATACGGGTTTTGACAATGTCAGTGACAGGTGATGGCTGAATACCCACCCCTGGCACGAATCTCCGATCGTCCATCTGCCTGTATCTAGAGTGGATCTCACTTTCAATTTGAGGATGTTTTTCTAACTGTTTGCGTATCGTCTATCTGATGCGAAATGTGTTTACTCGAAATTTACATAGTTGGATGTGGAAAACCATCTAAAGACCACATTCAGGCCTTTCGGTTAACCAGCCATCGTAGTTAATCAGCGAATCCGATCTGGGCTGGGTCGAGTCCCCGAATCCCGGAAGTGGAACTTTAACACGCTCGGCTATCCGGCAGGGGTTTTCACAACCAAATCTGAAAGGTGTTTATTTCGGCTATAACTTTCGCTGTATACATTACTTATGTCATAACTGCTTCCAACTGCTGGATTCTATTTACATCTAAGATGGTTCAAATGGCTCTGAGCACTATGGAACATCTGAGGTCATCAGTCCCCTAGAACTACTTAAACCTAACTAGCCTAAGGACGGCACACACATCCATGCCCGACACAGGATTCGAACCTGCGACCGTAGCGGTCGCGCGGTTCCAGATTGAAGCGCCTAGAACCGCTCGGCCACACCGGCGGGCTACATGTAAGACCTGTTATAACTTGTGTCGTCATTAAAATAATGTGAATTAAAAGCTTACCTGGTTATACGTTTAAGAGACATTCTAATGGTCCTAATTTTGCCAAAGTAAATAAATAAAATCATCCTGCGAGAGGCATAGAAAGAAAATGCATTTAACAGTCATTTAATCGTGCGAGAAACATAGGTGCCTTTACAGTATTTCGCGACGATGTTTTCTCGAATTTAAACATCTCATGAGATCCTTTATGGTGTTATGATGTGGCAGATATGTGTGCTGTCTGCCGGTCGGGGTGGTCAAGCGGTTCTGAGCGCTACAGTCTGGAACCGCGCGACCGCTATGGCCGGGCATGGATGTGTGTGATGTCCTTAGGTTAGTTAGGTTTAAGTAGTTCTAAGTTCTAGGGGACTGATGACCTTGGAAGTCAAGTCCCATAGTGCTCAGAGCCATTTGAACCTTTTTTTTTTTTTTTTTTTTTTGAAGAATCGTCTTTAAGAGCTGGAGAGTGACGGAGGAAAATAAAGAAAAGCAAGTGAAGACACATTGCATCACAGGTGCTGGAGAAGTGGAAAACATTACATTATCTAGTTTACTACTAGGAACAGAAATCAAAGTTGATCGCCTGCACAGCAGAAATTAACGTAAGTTAACGTGAACAACTGAGGTGTACGGCTAGTTTGCCACATTCTCACTTTGTCCTCGATGGTGAGTGTTCATCGGAGGTGAGGGAAGTGTGGTAGGTCCGCTGTTGTTTTCTATGTACATAAATGATCTTTTTGGATAGGGTGGATAGCAATGTGCGGCTGTTTGCTGATGATGCTGTGTTGTACGGGAAGGTGTCGTCGTTGAGTGACTGTAGGAGGATACAAGATGACTTGGACAGGATTTGTGATTGGTGTAAAGAATGGCAGCTAACTCTAAATATAGATAAATGTAAATTAATCCAGATGAATAGGAAAAAGAATCCTGTAATGTTTGAATACTCCATTAGTAGTGTAGCGCTTGACACAGTCACGTCGATTAAATATTTGGGCGTAACATTGCAGAGCGGAATGAAGTGGGACAAGCATGTAATGGCAGTTGTGGGGAAGGCGGATAGTCGTCTTCGGTTCACTGGTAGAATTTTGGGAAGATGTGGTTCATCTGTAAAGGAGACCGCTTATAAAACACTAATACGACCTATTCTTAAGTACTGCCCGAGCGTTTGTGGTCCCTATCAAGTCGGATTGAGGGAGGACATAGAAGCAATTCAGAGGCGGGCTGCTAGATTTGTTACTGGTAGGTTTGATCATCACGCGAGTGTTACGGAAATGCTTCAGGAACTCGGGTGGGAGTCTCTAGAGGAAAGGAGGCGTTCTTTTCGTGAATCGCTACTGAGGAAATTTAGAGAACCAGCATTTGAGGCTGACTGCAGTACAATTTTACTGCCGCCAACTTACATTTCGCGGAAAGACCACAAAGATAAGAGAGATTAGGGCTCGTACAGAGGCATATAGGTAGTCATTTTTCCCTCGTTCTGTTTGGGAGTGGAACAGGGAGTGAAGATGCTAGTTGTGGTACGAGGTACCCTCCGCCACGCACCGTATGGTGGATTGCGGAGTACGTATGTAGATGTAGATGTCACTTTTCGACAAAGTGAAAATACAGGTTAATTCTTGCAATAAACTTAAGACAGCAACAGCCACTGTTGATGATTCACTTTATTAGGGATAAACAGCACCGTTACTGGTTTCGAACGGACAAAGTTCAGTCTCAGACGGCTGTTCATATTCGAAACCAATAACAGCTCAGTTTATCCCTCATAAACAGCGTTATCAATAGTGGTTGGGTGCTGTTTTTACTCTATTGCAAGAATTAACATACATACCGACTCTTGTTGCTCCCCCTGGTTTTGCAGCTTGCAGGCAACACTTGGCCTTTACTGCACTGACGGGACAAGCAGCAATACAAGGAGCAGCTTGTGTAAACACCCGCTAGCACCACAAACGCTGCCACACGACGCGCCGCTTCGGCACGTACGTGCCTTCGCGTAGCTGCGCCACCGCCTGTATTCGCCCGGTGGCCCAGCTGAGGCGCCATAACCTGGTTAGGAGCCGCGCGACAAACTCTGTGCAAACACACACACACAGACACACGGCCGCATATCACATCATATCACACCTACCGTGTCGGTACGTCCCACGCCGCCTTCCACTTACGCCGCTCGCCTCGCACCTCTGCACTCCTGTTTCCCTTCCATTTCTTTTCTTTTTTTTTCTCCCTCTCCATAGGTCAAGGGACGTAACAGGATTCTACTCAGTCTGCGATGGTGTGTGTGCTCAAGCGCACCTGGTCAGGAGGGAAAGAGCAGAGAAGGGGGGGGGGGGGGGGAGGTAGAGAAACCGAAAAGGTCCTCACTGTGGCCCTTTCCAGACTTAAGTGAAAAATAAACGTTACCATCTACCTCTACTATAACTTGCAACCCACTTTACGGCGTATGTCGAAGGATACATAATTGCGGCAACGACATTTTGGCCATACTGGGGTGGTTACTAAAGTGCTTAGTTTGAGAACAGTATATTTTCCGACATAATCACACATGAAATTATCGATCTGACTGTCATCGGCAATCTTCAGATAGTAAGACGAATGCAGTAGCTCACCTCAAACACAAAGAAGACTACAGCGTCAGTTATTGAAATTGTGTGGGGTCATGGCGGAAAATAAAGTATTTTAAAAAGAAACAGGATACATCTGGGTCCACCATCCCCCCTCCCCATCTCCCCGCCACATTTTCTCTGTGTCATTCGTGAATGGAGCGGTGTGATGAATTGTCGGTGATCTTCGCTATGTTCTAATTTCACTTTTCTTTCGTCGTGGTAATTTCGCGAGGCATATGTAGGACGAAGTAATACGTAGTATGGCTCTTCTTGGAAAGTGCGCTCTCGGGCTATCAGCAGTAAACCTATCCGCGGAGTTTGGTGAGCATCTCTGTAACTATCTCGCGCGGGCGAAAACCGTCCCGCGACGAAATGCGCCGCTCTTCGTTTGATATCTATCTCTCTCTCTCTCTCTCTCTCTCTCTCTCTCTCTCCCTCTCTCCCTCCCTCCCTCCCTCCCTCTCCCCTATTAATCCTACACGTTAAAGGTCACAGGCTACTTGGTAATATTTCAGAATCGCTCTTGCAAGTGTTGTAGGACACTTTTTTCTCACAACCTTCTCCATTACTTTAGAAGCAGAATTCTGTTTTATTTCAGGTCCACAGCTGACATACAGTATTTCCCGAAACAACATTTCCATAGCTACAATTCACTGTATTTGCTTTGTTTTATATGATCGGTAGTCAAATGAACACGATGCAGATGGAAAAAAGTAAGTAAGCAGTTTATTATTTCAAATGTAATCGGCGTAACTGATAATACAGGGTGATTCAAAAAGAATACCGCAACTTTAAAAATGTGTATTTAATGAAAGAATCATAATATAACCTTCTGTTATATATCATTACAAAGAGTATTTAAAAAGGTTTTTTTTCACTCAAAAACAAGTTCAGAAATGTTCAATATGGCCCACTCCAGACACTCGAGCAATATCAACCCAATACTCCAACTCGTTCCACACTCTCTGTAGCATATCAGCCGTAACAGTTTCGATAGCTGCTGTTATTTCTCGTTTCACATCATCAATGGTGGCTGGGAGAGGTGGCGCGAAACACCATATCCTTAACATACCCCCATAAGAAAAAATCGCAGGGGGTAAGATCAGGGCTTCTTGGAGGCCAGTGATGAAGTGCTCTGTCACGGGCTGCCTGGCGGCCGATCCATCGCCTCGGGTAGTTGACGTTCAGGTAGTTACGGACAGATAAGTGCCAATGTGGTGGCGCTCCATCCTGCTGAAATATGAATTGTTGTGCTTCTTGTTCGAGCTGAGGAAACAGCCAATTCTAACATCTCCTGATACTGTAGTCCAGTTACAGTAGCACCTTCGAAGAAAGGTGACGCTGACACCTAGTCAACAGCGCCTCAAGCGAACAAATGTACAACTAAATGAAACTTTATAGCTCCCTTAATTCGCCGACAGATAGTGCTTAGCTCTGCCTTTTGTCGTTGCAGAGTTTTAAATTCCTAAAGTTGTGGTATTCTTTTTGAATCACCCTGTACATTTATCCCACTGTGAGACAAGACACTCAGTGCCTTCACAGGAAAATGTCTGGCGTTGGCTTCGGACCCATGATTGTTTCCAGGCGCGGACCTCTTCTTCAGAAGCAAATCGACGGCCACAGATGTCCTCCTTGAGGGGTCATGAAATATGGAAATCACTTTGGGAGAGATAGGAACTGGTATGCAGGATGTGTAACGGCTTCGCAGAGAAACATCTGCAGCATAGTCGAAAGGACACGCACAACAACTCAAGACACGATGAGTTTTTTATTTGACTATAATGGCCCGCTGCTCATTAACTTTCCGTAACAAGGCGCCACAATGGCGCTCTGATAAACTGAAGCGCGGCATTTAAATCCAAACGCCGAGGAACGTTGACAGACGGCATCATTCTACTGCAGTATAACGCCCACCCACTTGTGCCACGGATATTTCGATTATGCGGCAGAAGTTTCACTGGGGAGAGCTTACAAATCTTCCACACAGTCCTAATTTCTCCCCATGCGATTTCCACATTTTTGGTGCCCTGAAGAAAGAAATTCGTGACTGTCGATTTGCCTCGGACGAAGAGGTGTACGTTTGGGACAGACATGGCTCCGAAGGCAAACATTTCTCCATGAAGGCATTGACCGTCTTATCTCACAGACAGATAACTGTATTAACAGTTTCGCAGTTATGGCGATACTTTTGAAATGATATACAGTTTACTTATTTTTTTCCATCTGTCTCGTTTTGATTTGACTGCCCCTTATATTTAGTACTTTGGGAGTACTTCGCGGTCTGATGTCCATTCTCAAGAGCTCATTCTTGTAAGGTCTCTACCTGGGACTTGTCACCGTGGTCGATCACAGAATATTGAATCTACTATCTCAATAACTGAGTTTTTCTTCACCAATGAACTATCGCAGATCAGCTATCGATAACATTAATTATTTATTTTACCGATGTACAACTTAATGTTAAACAAAAATAAGATCGATCGTAATTGCATTAAATTTAGCACAGGGGAAAAAGTAATGATTTCGGTCTAAATTTTTTCATCCGTTGCTTCTCAGAAACTTCCGAACACGTGTGTCACTAAACCAGTGAGATTCTATCTCTATTCCTAAGACTCCAGTGGCTAGTAAGCAGTGAACGTTTGTTACCTCCTTTGAACTCATCGCTGACAGAAGAGTTGAAACACAATTTCCCAATTTTTCCAGGTACAATGCCTCATTAACTACAGGCCAGGGCCTTTATGGGAAGTTTCACCTGCAGCCAACTGGATTCTAAGGATACTGTACATTTCCACCCCACAATCACCTTGTTGCCCGGCCGATATGGCCGAGCGGTTCTAGGTGCTTCAGTCTGGAACCGCGCAACCGCTACGGTCGCAGGTTGGAAGCCTACCTCGGGCATGGACGTGTGTGATGTCCGTAGGTTAATTAGGTTTAAGTAGTTCTAAGTCTAGGGAACTGATGACCTCAGATGTTAAATCCCATAGTGCTAGAGCCATTTTTCCACATTGTTGGAGTTTTCAGATATCTCATATGTATCAGATTCCTTTGGGTTTTAACAACAGAGCTGTCGATTCCTTTGAGTTATCGATTCTGTCCACCAGTGCTCTTCTTGCCTACCTCAGTAGGTTCAGCTGATTTCGCGGCGGGGAAGGCTGTTGATCAACTGAGGTCTCCACTTGCTAGCTACTAGAACGTCTAATCAAATTGTACGTAACGATCGTCGAAAAGTTAGAATGTTATGCATTCGAATGTGTAGTAGCCGAAGAATCAAGTTTTATGCGGCGCAACGCCAACAATATAAGATCTGATCAAAAAATTCCGAAACTTTGTCTAGAAATTTTTTTCTGCGCTTATCTTTTACTTCTCCTTCGAAGCACTCCCCACCACAACTGGTACACCGCTCCCAACGCCGTTTCCACTTCCGGAAACAGTCTTGGGACGACTCTTGTTGGATCGCGAGAATCGCCTTCTGCCAATTTTCTTTTATCTCGAGTATCGTTGAAAATCATCGTCCCTTTAACAGGGTTTTCAATTTTGGAAATACAAATACGTCCGTAGGTGCCAGGTCTAGGGAGTACGGAGGTTGAGGCGGAATAGTGATTTCGTTTTTTGCGCAATAGTCATGCATCAACAGGTGTGACCGTGCGGGTGCGTTATCGTGATGCAAGAGCCATGAATTGTCTCGCCGCATTTCCGGCCGTTTCCTTCTCACATTTTCCCACGACACGTCCCAAAAGTACCATCTATTAACAGTTTGTCCCTGTGGCACGAATTCACGATGAACTAATCCTTCAAAGTCAAAGAAAAGTACACTACTGGCCACTAAAATTGCTACACCAAGAAGAAATGCAGATAATTTCAATGGTCAAATACATTATACTAGAACTGACACGTGATTACATTTTAACGCAATTTTGGTGCATAGATCCTGAGAAATCAGTACCCACAACAACCACCTCTGGCCGTAATAACGGCCTTCATACGCCTGGGCATTGAGTCAAACAGAGCTTGGATGGCGTGTACAGGTACAGCTGCCCATGCAGTTTCAACACGATACCACAGTTCATCATGAGTACAGACTGGCTTATTGTGACGAGCCAGGTGCTCGGCCACCATTGACCAAACGTTTTCAATTCGTAAGAGATCTGGAGAATATGCTGGCCAGGCCAGCAGTCGAACATTTTCCGTGTCCAGAAAGGCCCGTACAGGACCTGCGACATGAGGTCGTGCATTATCCTGCTGAAATGTAGGGTTTCGCAGGGATCGAATGAAGGGTAGAGCCACGGGTCGTAACACATCTGAAATGTAACGTACACAGCTCAAAGTGCCGTCAATGCGAACAAGAGGTTACCTAGACGTGTAATCAATGGCTACCCATACCATCACGCCAGGTGATACGCCAGTACGGCGACGACGAATACACGCTTCCAATGTGCGTTCACCGCGATGTCGCCAAACACGGATGCGACCATCATGATGCTGTAAACAGAACCTGGATTCATCCGAAAAAATGACGTTTTGCCATTCGTGCACCCAGGTTCGTCGTTGAGTACACCATCGCAGGCGCCCCTGTCTGTGATGCAGCGTCAAGGGTAACCGCAACCACGGTCTCCGAGCTGATAGTCCATGCTGGTGCAAACGTCGCCGAACAGTTCGTGCAGATGGTTGTTGTCTTGCAAACGTCCCCATCTGTAGACTCAGGGATCGAGACGTGGCTGCACGATCCGTTACAGCCATGCGGATAAGATACCTATCATCTCGACTGCTAGTGATACGAGGCCGTTGGGATCCAGCACGGCGTTCCGTATTACCCTCCTGATCCCACTGATTGCCGAGCAGCAATGCCGCGATACGATAAACCGCAATCGCGGTAAGCTACAATCCGACATTTATCAAAGTCGGAAACGTGATGGTACGCATTTCTCCTCCTTACAAGAGGCATCACAACAACGTTTCACCAGGCAACGCCGGTAACTGCTGTTTGTATATGAGAAATCGGTTGGAAACTTTCCTCATGTCAGCACGTTGTAGGTGTCGCCACCGGGCCAACCTTGTGGCTTCAAATGGCTCTGAGCACTATGCGACTTAACTTCTGAGCTCATCAGTCCCCACGAACTTAGAACTAATTAAATCTAACCAACCTAAGGACATCACATACATCCATGCCCGAGGCAGGATTCCAACCTGCGACTGGAGCGGTCGCTCGGCTCCAGACTGTAGCGCCTAGAACGGCACGGCTACTCCGGCTGCCAACGTTGTGTTAATGCTAAGAAAAGCTAATCATTTGCATATCGTAGCATGTTCTTCCTGTCGGTTAAATTTCGAGTCTGTAGCACGTTATCTTCGTGGTGTAGCAATTTTAATGGCCGGTAGTGTATAAGCAAGTGTTTGACACTTGACCTGACGAGATTTTTTTCGGCTTGGATAACATTTCGCGACCCATTATAAAGATTGAATCTTCATCTTAAAATCATAACCGTAGATCCGCGTCTCATCACCAGTTACGACTCTCTTAAGAAACACCTCGTTCTCATTTGCGCGATCCAAAAGCTCTTCACAGAGTGCGAGGGGAAGGTCTATCTGGTCTTGACTCATGAGCCGTGGTACGAACTTGGCGGCAACACGATGCGTTTCAGGATTTCGTGACATGATCCACGTGAAATGTTACATTCTTCTGCTATCTTTCGGACAGTCAGTCTTAGACTGGGGCGCACAATTCCGTTGACGTTCCTGACACTAGCGTCGTCGGTAGATGCCGAAGGGTGTCCTGAACGAGGGACATCTTTAGCTTACGTCTGGCCATTTTTAAACCATTCGTAACATCTAGTGCGGCTTAAGCACTCATCACCGTAGTCTTCCTGCATCATTTGCTCTGTCTCTGTGAAGGTTTTCCTGAGTTTTACGCAGAATTTAATGCAGTTGTGCTGCTCCTCTAACTCTGCCATCTCGAAATTCGCAAACTCTGCGTCACAACGTTCTTCTCAATACAGCACTGAACAAAAACTAACAGACAAACAACAATGAAACATCCGTCAGTTACGCATTAAACGTAGGCGCGTGCAGGGATGCCAACGGCATTTCGCTCCCACGCATCATTTGCGCGAAATTACGAGGATCCGGAATTTTTTGAACAGACATAGTACTTGTACTAGCGCTGGCGAATAGTAAGTATCTGGTAACAGACGGCTAATGCGTCACAGCTCAGACTGTTCCCCTAGAGATTGGCGTCTAGATAACACGATACACCCGCCCTTTCTCCGACACGTAAGCATCGAGTATGCGGTAAAAGCAGGTCATGCGTGTCTGCAGACACCTTTCCAAGGTGCATAACAGCCGGCTCTTGCCTCACGCCTCGTGCGGCTAATCCGCGGCTCTAACAAGACTCTCAGGCGTGGATACCTCCACCTTGCCGAGGATTTACCGCACTGGTATTCATGACGGCAAGGCGAAAATTTCTCGGTCTGTTAGAACATATTTATCATACATCGTATCAAAGGAGATTATTTTACATCAGAACAGATTCGAGCTGTACTGCATCGGGGTCGTGTTTTCGTTGCGGTCTTCAGTTCAAAGATTGGTTCGATGCAGCTCTACAGGCTAGGCTATTCTGTGCAAGCCTCTTCATAGCTACTGCAGTAACCTACATCCATTTGAACATGCTTACTGCAGTCAACCCATGGTTTCCCTCCAGAAATTCAATGTCTAACACTTCCTCTATGACCCATTCTTCATGCTTCATGATGTGTTCTTTCAACTGACCCCTTCTCTCCTCCAAGTTGCGGCATAGATAGTGTGGTGTCACCGCCAGACACCACACTTGCTAGGTGGTAGCCTTTAAATCGGCCGCGGTCCATTAGTATATGCCGGACCCGCGTGTCGCCACTGTCAGTGATAGCAGACCGAGCGCCACCACACGGCAGGTCTAGAGAGACGTCCTGGCACTCGCCCCAGTTGTACAGCCGACGTTCATAGCAATGGTTCACTGACAAATACGCTCTCATTTGCCGAGACGATACTTAGCATAGCCTTCAGCTACATTTGCTACGACCTAGCAAGGCGCCGTATTCAATTGATAATTAATATTATGAAGCATGTACCGTAACTAGAGATGTTCTACAATTGTGGATTAAAGTTAAGTATTATATCAACTACGTACTTTATTCGCAATTCTCAAGATATTCTCCTGTTCCAGACCTCACGCCAGTCAGCGTGTAATTAAACGCGTGCATTTCGGCCTCCTCTAGAAAAATAGTGTTGGCTCCTCTGCCAACACTACAGATATGTTTTCTCCCTTACCGGTATTCATTACTTCCTTCTTAGTTATCCTATCTGGTCATGATGCCAACGACCTTGCTGCAGTGGGAACACCGGTTCCCGTCAGTTCACTATAATTAAGCGCTACCGGGCTTGGCTAGCACTTGGTGGGGTCACCGTCTGGGTCTGCCGAGTGCTGTTGGCAAGTGGACTGCACTCACCCCTTGTGAGGCCAATTGAGGAGCTACTTCGTTGACTGGTGGCATCATCGAAAACTGACAACGGCCAGCAGAGCGGTGTGCTGACCACATGCCCCTCCGTATACGCATCCGGTGACGCCTAGGGGTGAGGATGACATGGCGTCGGTCGGTACTGTTGCGCCTTCCGAGGCCTGTTCGGACGGTGTTCTTGTTTGTTTATCCTCATGTTATCTTCAGCATTCTACTGTAGCATAATATCTGACAAGCCTCTATTATCTTCTGGTCTGCGCTGTTAATCCTCCATGTCTTACTCGTGCATTAGCTACACTACAGACAAATAGTTTCGGTAAAGAGTTGGTACACTTGAATTTATTTACGATCCAATGGGCGGGCAGTGTTCAAAATCTCTCTTAAGAGACATGGTGTAATCAAATCCAGATTGCTCCTACAGTAGTTTCAAAAATGGTGCAAATGGCTCTGAGCACTATGGGACTCAACTGCTGTGGTCATCAGTCCCCTAGAACTTAGAACTACTCAAACCTAACTAACCTAAGGACATCACACACACCCATGCCCGAGGCAGGATTCGAACCTGCGACCGTAGCAGCAGCGCGGCTCCGGACTGGAGCGCCTAGAACCGCACGGATACCGCGGCCGGCGCTACAGTAGTTTAATAATGTATTTATTGTTCCGGATCTTCAGACGATGCCTATACAGGGTGGTGGTTTGATAGTGACAGGGCCAAATATCTCACGAAATAAGAATCAAACGAAAAAAATACAAAGAACGAAACTCGTCTAGCTTGAAGGGGGAAACCAGATGGCGCTATTCTTGGCCTGCTAGATCGCGCTGCCATATGTCAAACGGATATCAACTCCGCTTTTTTTAATAGGAACCCCCATTTTTATTACATATTCGTGTAGTACGTAAACAAATATGAATGTTTTAGTTGGGCCACTTTTTTCGCTTTGCGATAGACGGCGGTGTAATGGTCACAAACGTATAAGTACGTTTTATCACATAACATCCCGCCAGTGCGGACGGTATTTGCTTCGTGGTACATACCCCGTGTTAAAATGGACCGTTTACCAATTGCGGAAAAACTCGATATCATGTAGATGTATGGCTATTGTGATCAAAATGCCCAACGGGCGTGTGCTATGTATGCTGCTCGGTATCCTGGACGACATCATCCAAGTGTCAGGACCGTTCGCCGGATAGTTAGGTTATTTAAGGAAACAGGAAATGTTGAGCCACATGTGAAATGTCAACCACGACCTGCAACAAATGATGATGCCCAAGTAGGTGTTTTAGCTGCTGTTGCGGCTAATCCGCACATCAGTAGCAGACAAATTGCGCGAGAATCGGGAATCTCAAAAACTTACCATAATTTTATGCACCAGGAATTGCATGGCGACGACTTTGAACGTCGTGTACAGTTCTGCCACTGGGCACAAGAGAAATTACGGGATTTTTTGCAAGCGTTCTATTTAGCGACGAAGCGTCATTCACCAACAGCGGTAACGTAAGCCGGCATGATATGCACTATTGGGCAACGGAAAATCCACGGTCCCTGCGACAAGTGGAACATCAGCGATCTTGGCGGGTTAACGTATGGTGCGGCATTATGGGAGGATCACTGGCCCTCATTTTATCGATGGCAATCTAAATGGTGCAATGTATGCTTATTTCCTACGTAATGTTCTACCGATGTTACTACAAGATGTTTCACTGCATGACAGAATGGCGACGTACTTCCAACATGATGGATGTCCGGCACATAGCTCGCGTGCGGTTGAAGCGGTATTGAATAGCATATTTCATGACAGGTGGATTGGTGGTCGAAGCACCATACCATGGCCCGCACGTTCACCGGATCTGACGTCCCCGGATTTCTTTCTGTGGGGAAAGTTGAAGGATATTTGGTATCGTAATCCACCGACAACGCCTGACAACATGCGTCAGCGCATTGTCAATGCATGTGCGAACATTACGGAAGGCGAACTACTCGCTGTTGAGAGGAATGTCGTTACACGTATTGCCAAATGCATAGAGGTTGACGGACATCATTTTGAGCATTTAGTGCATTAATGTGGTATTTATAGGTAATCACGCTGTAACAGCATGCATTCTCAGAAATGATAAGTTCACGAAGGTACCTGTATCACCTTGGAACAACCGAAATAAAATGTTCAAATGTACCTACGTCCTGTATTTTAATTTTAAAAACCTATCTGTTACCAACTGTTCGCCTAAAATTATGAGCAATATGTTTGTGACTATTACAGTGCCATCAGTCACAAAGCGAAAAAAGTGGTCCAACTAAAACATTCATATATCTTTGCGGACTACAAGAATATGTAATAAAAAATGGAGGTTCCTATTTAAAAAAACGCAGTTGATATCCGTTTGACCTATGGCAGCGCCACCTAGCGGGCCAACGATAGCGCCATCTGGTTTCCCCCTTCAAGGTAGACAAGTTTAGTTCTTTGTAGTTTTTTCGTTTGACGTTTGTTTCGTGAGATATTTGGCCCGGTCACGATCACTGGACCACTCTGTATATCATTCGTGGTCGCTGTCATTCTTTACTGTATTACACTGTGGTGTAGATTTAGGACTCGTACTCTATGAACTGTTTGTGATTTGCTGCTGGTGCTGTTGTTCTTAATTGTCCTTTCTTATAATTTTTATAATTTGACTTTTATTGTCTGATTTGATAGACTAACCACGGATGATACACGCACATGGTCTGAAGGAGCAAACTAACCGAAATGGATCAATAAAAATAAATACGTCAGTACCATAGCAGAAATCTACATTTTATTACATAATTATTTCAATTTAAATTCCAATATAACAAATCTATCTCTTTGAAAAATACTTTTCTTGCTGTTGCCAGTCTGCATTTTAAATCCTCTTAGCTGTTGTTACTTTATTTCCTACCCAAACAGCAAAATTCTACTTTTGCAGTATCACTTACTAATCTAATTCTCTCACTATCGTGTGGTTTAATTAGAATACATTCCACTACCTTTGTTGGTGTTCATCTTGCAGCCTCTTTCCAAGGCACGATCTATTCCATTTGATTGATCTTCAGCGTCCCTTTCCGTCTCTGGATGTACTAAGGAACATCGCAAATCACCAAGTTATTTCTTGTCCCTGAACTTAAGTTACCTTTCCAAACTTTTCCTTGGTTTCTTTTACTGCTTGCTCAATGTACAGACTGAATAATATCGCAATAGGCTACAGCCCTGTCTGACTCCCTTCACAACCGCTGTCTCTTCTCTTTCCCGTCCTTCAAATCGTACCGTTATAGCATGGTATATGTAAACTAAATTTCGACATGCCACAGATAAACGTCAAAAGTACATAGAGTTTGACAAGTGGCTATTTTTTAAGTCCAGCGGATCAGTGAAAGTAACATACCTGCAAGCGATCGTGAGGAGACGATAGCAGAGAGGGGAAAGGGAAGGGTGTGCGGATGGGGATAATACACTCCCAGGAATATTTGCTGTAGGCCTTATGACTAAAAGAACAGACGGACAAGGATAATAACTTTGCTCCTTCTCTCTTTAATTCCTACATTAAAACTCCTGACAGAAGACGAGAAATTTGAAGTTAATATCAAAATACTTCGAATACCATGATGGATACGAGTCTACAGAATTACCATCTTTCAAGATAAAACGCAAAAAAACTTTAGACAACACGCTCCAGTACCTACTGTGTAGGAACAATTCTCTCACTTTTAACCCGCTACTCCTTCGCCACCTCGGAATTCTCTATAAATTTTACCATCAGCCTTTGTAACAAAGTTCCACCCTTCACCAAGAAGTGCTGTACTTGCTTTTCCATTATTTTCAAACCGTTTAATTAATAAAAGGTAATTGAAAATCACCCGTATACACGTAGCCAAGCAAACTGTAAATGATGATTTTGACATTTGAAGATAGCTGAAAATTTTACTTTCATCAGCACTATATTGCCGAAAAATGTATAATATAAACCTCGAAGTCATCCAAGTAACAGATTTTCACATTTTCTTGTACATCAGAAGGTCTAGGAGAAAAAGTTCTTCACAAGTTGTTATTCTCTCAACTGACTATTCCTCGATGAGAAATGAGCCATTACTCAAAAGTTGCAGCACCAGTTGAGCATTCTGATTAAAATTACTTGATGGTTAACGTCTGTCACTTGCCGCCACAGTGTTGCCACATCGGCTGCCGGCTACTGCTCGGTTACAGGTGACACAGAACACGGCTGGTCACTTCACACAGGCATTTCAATGTTTAACGCTGAACATGCTGCAAGCGGCCGCCGCGAGGTGTGACGGAAATGCGAGATGCTTCATCGACAGCTGGCTTTCAGTGTCCAATGACTGAACTGTCCAGTAGCTATGAATTTAAACCCATGTCCTAACCTAAACACTACCTCGTTATGTGCAATGTATCCGGGGAAACTGCAGGAAGCAATCTGCGACAGGACTGAAATCAAGATCGCTTTGTTCTTGGCGATTAAAGCTAACCTCTACGAGCGAACTCAAGTTTCGGCGCTAAAAAACTAACTGCAGTTTCTCGCTATCATTCATTAATTATCTAAAGCTATCCTTGCACTGGATACACGAACTACCGCTTCATCGATCGGTGATCAGTCCTGCTTGGCTCCTGGTTGTAGATTACAGACGATACTGGCAGATTCCAACCGATAAAAAATAATAGGAAGAAAATAACGGAAAATAAAGTGAATGATACTGAAAAAGACGCGGCAAAGCATTGAAAATTTTAAAAATAATTTTAAATCAAGTAACTGAATAAAACTAATAACTAGATATAGAAATAAAAAAACTTAGCTGTCCTTCAGGAGTTTTGAACCTACGACCTCCTACACGAAAAGTTACTGTGCTACCCGCTACGCGACGACACTACCATGCTTGAAATTGTTGCATTTGTAGCTCATATTGCTCTAGCAACGATGAATTGCAGCCTTCAAAAATTTGGTTTCACTTAATGTCATGCGAAACTTTTCTAATATAAGCCGATCTCTGTGAACGTAACAACTGTAGATGTGATGCTAAATCGCGTCTTGTGCGGAAGGATCTAGTGACGTTTAGTTAGTGCTGTGTATGAAACCCGTGTATATCGTTGGCATCGTGTGTGTGTGTGTGTGTGTGTGTGTGTGTGTGTGTGTGTTTTTTCCTTCATGATTACTGTGTGTGATGAATAACGAGATTAAAAGACCAGATCCAGGATTCGGGATCCAAACAACAAGAAACGAAGACGGACAATGTGAACTGACCAACTGTTGTGGCACTTTGGCACCGGCGAACGGTTCGTGCGTGACACTGAGCACTCTGACTTGATGAAACCATCTTCAGCCCGTGAAGTGTCGACTATCAAGTAATTTCAATCAGACTATGGCGACTGTAATGCGCGCACGCAGTTACTCACCGAGCAGTCGGCGTCGCCCACGTAGCAGAAGTCCCCAGAGGCAGACGTGGGAACCCACAGGTGGTCCCCGTTGAGCGCGCCCTCGCCCCAGTCGGGCGTCGAACGCAGAACCCTCTCCGAACCGTCGCTGCCAACCGCTTTCCTGCGAACACCGAACGCACACTCGTCAACTCGCTGCTCACACAACAAATCGGATAGCTACGGAAACTAAACACAATGAAATGTAAACGATTTAGTATCTCTTTTGTTCAGATTTTTACCATTCACCTGCCACAAAGTCACGTGTTTCGTACTGCCATTGCGTATAACGTCCGTGACAGTATAGCGAGTCAACAAGCACGTCTGAACGTTACGACGTATCTTAAGAACTTCAGCTATAGCTCTGTTAATCAGCTGCATAATACAAATGTCCAGTCCGATGCAGATCTAGTCACGGCAATCAAGAAGATGTCGCCATAAATGAGACCTGCAGACTCATTGCAGGTTGTTTGAGATCTACACCACTTCAGAAAGTTTACTGTCTAGCAGATATGCCATATCCAGATGTCTGTCGGCAGTGCTCATTCAGACCGGAGAAATCTAAGAAGCTGAATCTGAGGACCGTTTTGAAATTAAAACAAGACCTGCTAAGATAACACATTAATTTTATTTTTACATGAAAGCCTCTACCTTAATCTACTTTTCTACATAATTTGCGTCAATATTGAGGCACTT
The DNA here is from genome assembly GCF_021461385.2 of Schistocerca piceifrons. Lineage (NCBI taxonomy): Eukaryota > Metazoa > Arthropoda > Insecta > Orthoptera > Acrididae > Schistocerca > Schistocerca piceifrons. The sequence continues at coordinate 499,445,322 of NC_060144.1, forward strand.
GTAATGCTGTACCAGTTTTTGAATACCCTCCTCATAGAAGTCTACCGCCTGACTTGTTAACCTCTGTATCACCACTGTTTTGACTTCGTCATCGTCTTGAGGACGCTGACCGTCCAGGTGTTTCTTCAAGCGCAGGAACAGATGGTAGTTACTGGGCGCAAGATCGGGGCTGTACGGAGGATGATCTAGAGATTCCCATCGAAAATATGTGATGAGATCTTTGGTCTGATTCGCCACATGCGGACGGGCATTGTCTTGCAGCAAAACGATGCCCTTGCTCAACTTCCATGGACTGTTGCTTTGATTCTGGTGTGACGTAGGCCACCCATGTTTCATCGCCCGTAACAATTTGGTTTAAAATATCATCACCGTCGTTGTGGTACCGCTCAAGAAAAGTCAATGCACTGTCTAAAGGTTTCGTTTTGTGCACATCCGTCAACATTTTCGGTAACCAACGTGCGCACAACTTTCGGTAATTCAAGTGCTTGGTCACAATGCCATACAAAACACTACGAGAAACATTAGGAAAGTCATCCTGCAAGGAGGAAATCGTAAAGCGTCTGTTTTCTCTCACTTATTGTCCACTTCCTGCACCAAACTTTCATTAACGACCGAAGGACGCCCACTCCGTTGTTCATCATGCGCATCTGTGCGGCCATCTTTAAATGCTCTCACGCACTTTCTTACCATTCCACCACTCATAATGTTTTCTCCGTAAACTGCACAGATCTCACGATGAATATCGATCGCTTTTATAAAGGTCGGATTGTAGCCTATCGCGATTGCGGTTTATCGTATCGCGACATTGCTGCTCGCGTTGGTCGAGATCCAATGACTGTTAGCAGAATATGGAATCGGTGGGTTCAGGAGGGTAATACGGAACGCCGTGCTGGATCCCAACGGCCTCGTATCACTAGCAGTCGAGATGACCGGCATCTTATCCGCATGGCTGTAACGGATCGTGCAGCCACGTCTTAATCCCTGAGTCAACAGATGGGGACATTTTCAAGACGACAACCACCTGCACGAACAGTTCGACGACGCAATTGGAAACGTCTGGTCAATGGTGGCCGAGCAACTGCCTCGTCACAATATGCCAGTCACTACTCTTGATGAACTGTGGTATCGCGTTGAAGCTGCATGGGCAGCTGTACCTGTACACGCCATCCAAGCTCCGTTTGACTCAATGCCCAGGCGTATCAAGGCCGTTATTACGGCCAGAGGTGGTTGTTATGGGTACTGATTTCTCAGTATCTATGTACCCAAATTTTGTGAAAATGTAATCGCATGTCAGTTCTAGTATAATATATTTGTCCAATGAATAACCGTTTATCGTCTGCATTTCTTCTTGGTGTAGCAATTTTAATGGCCAGTAGTGTAAGTGAGTAACCTGGTTGTTGGCGCACAGTCTCAGTTCCAGACTGGCTACGTAACGGCTTCGAGGGGCAACGAAAGTTTGATTTTCAGTATTAATCATGTGGAGCGAATTACAAAATTTTAAATGCTTTCACAATCTATTCAGTAACAGGTATAATCGTAAGTATTAAAATTACAAACTGTACATATCTCTTGAGGCAGCATCACTAGTGCCGCGAAAACTCTGTTCATTCAAATTTTGAGAATAGGACCACTTGGCGACTTACAATCAGTTTTGCACATAATTTCAAAAGTTTTCGATAGTTCTTGCAGCTGGCATCGCTGTGACTCCCACCCCCGGTAGATAACTAAAGGAAAGAAGTTTATGGCTTACTAAATTTTCGAAGATCACGGAGAAGAGCTTCAGCACCAGGCACTTTTTTTTTATTAGTAACTCTCTGCGCAACATAGTTTTTTCAGACAGCATCCAGATACAGTGTGTATCCATGATTATGTTGTACAGGGATTATAGAGAAGGTTCACAGTTTGAAAAACGAGACCCTGGTCCAGAACTGATTGAGTCGAATGTTATAAGATAAAATCGTTCCGATACCTCTTCTAGTGGACCTCTTCTACTGTACGGTCTTTGCTTTCCGTATTTTGTGAGGAGGTAGTATGGGCAAAAACAAGAAAAAATATCCAGTAAACACGCGCTCTTAACTGCATTTCTGAGGAGCGATGAGCAGTTGTTCATCTTTGTTTCTGTAACCACAACTCTTCTACTGAACAACTGCTGATAGTTCTTAAGGTACGCGCTTTACAACCCATGTTTACCAGATACTGTTTTCTCGTTTTGATCCGAACTACAGCCTCTCAAAATATGAAAAGCAAAGAGCTTGCTGGGTAAGAGGTCAACTGTCAGAGGTATCAGATTTTCAAATGGCTCTGAGCACTATGGGACTAAACATTTGACGTCATCAGTCCCCCTAGACTAAGACCTACTTAAACCTAATTTAAGGACATCAAACACATCCATGCCCGAGGCAGGATTCGAACCTGCGACTGTAGCAGCAGCGCGGTTCCGGACTGAAGCGCCTAGAACGGCTCGGCCACAGCGGCCGGCAGTTAGATTTTCGCCTGTAAATCACAAGATGTTACTGCAAAGCTATTTCGTTGCACTGTAATTTTTCTGGCCTTACGGCCATCACTTTCAGCTATAGGATGCTCTTCTTAGAGCAGTTGAGAAGGTAGCAGTGGGGGATTACGTAATGTGGTGTGAAGTACCAGTGACACTTGCTTTATTTAGCAAGTGTATCTAGAGGAAGACCGCCCAAATTATGATCCTTCTCCGTGTTCGAAAGTAGCGCGCCAAAATGATGAATTTCTCTTATTAATATTACAAAAACTAAACAATGAATATATTTGCATTTCATATAAAAGCATCTCTCAATAGCACGCTATCATTCCATCATTTCAAATGTGTTAATTACCAGTAGAATAATGAACAGCTCCCAAACAAAAAGGCACACGCAGCACCTCAGCGACCTTCGTGTCGCTCCTAACTTGAATAGCGGACGAAGTGGTTCGGCTGTAAGGTAGGAGCTCGGTCGATGTCCTCTGGTTTTGTAAATACGAGAGCACTTGAGGGGGGCAGACATGTCTGCCGTGGACAGTATTGGTTAAGGGCTTAAATAGTAATCTCTGGTTTTTGAACATGTAATTAAAATCTAGTTTGAAAGTAATTACGCAAAACGTAGTTCATTATTTTGTTCATCCTCTGTGAAAGTGTGAAGAATTGAAATTATTTGTAATTCATAATGTGGATTATAACTGCGCAGCTTCTTATATTCTGCTAATGAAAAGCACCTGGGATCCTGTTTAAATAAACCAATTCAAAATATAATTATTCATACAATACCAGTTCCTCGCTAACCGTTTATTACAGCCTCAAGATAACGGATTCACCGACCTACGTGCTGCTTTCTGCGCATTGGACAACAACCATAAAAGAGTGCAGTTGGTGAACATTATACAGAACTTACGGAATCGACTCAGGGCGGTGGAAGTAACTACGTACCTCGCGTGTACTGCAGTCTTAGTGCAAATCATATCAGTGAGTTATCAAAGAAGAAAATTTTCGAGGGAGGGGATTTATCTTACACAAAACCGCTCTCACTATCAAATTGTTCAAATGACTCTGAGCACTATGGGACTTAACATCTATGGTCATCAGTCCCCCAGAAATTAGAACTACTAAAACCTAACTAACCTAAGGACATCACACAACACCCAGTCATCACGAGGCAGAGAAAATTCCTGACCCCGCCGGGAATCGAACCCGGGAACCCGGGCGTTGGAAGCGAGAACGCTACCGCACGACCACGAGATGCGGACACTCTCACTATCTCTCTCTTTCACTTTCCGTTGTGCGACTCCTAGTTCAGGGGATATATATATATATATATATTTACAGGGTGGTCCATTGATAGTGACAGGGCCAAATATCTCACGAAATAAGCATCAAACGAAAAAACTACAAAGAACGAAACTCGTCTAGCTTGAAGTGGGAAACCAGATGGCGCTATTCTTGGCCTGCTAGATGACGACGCCATAGATCAAACGGATATCAACTGCGCTTTTTTAAATAGGAACCCCCATTTTTATTACGTATTCGTGTAGTACGTAAAGAAATATGAATGTTTTAGTAGGACCACTTTTCTCGTTTTGTGATAGGTGACGCTGTGATAGTCACAAACGTATAAGTGCATGGTATCACGTAACATTCCGCCAGTGCGGACGGTATTTGCTTCGTGATACATTACCCGTGTTAAAATGGACCGTTTACCAATTGCGGAAAAGGTCGATATCGTGTTGATGTATGGCTACTGCGATCAAAATGCCCAACGGGAGTGTGCTATGTACGCTGCTCGGTATCCTGGACGACATCATCCAAGTGTCCGGACCGTTCGCCGGATAGTTAGGTTATTTAAAGAAACAGGAACTGCTCAGCCACCTGTGAAACGTCACCACGACCTGCAACAAATGATGCCCAAGTAGGTGTTTCAGCTACTGTCGCGGCTAATCCGCACATCAGTAGAAAACAAATTGCGCGGGAATCGAGAATCTCAAAAACGTCGGTGTTGAGAATGCTACATCAACATCGATTGCACTCGCACGATATTTCTATGCACCAGGAATTACATGGCGACGACTTTGCACGTCGTGTACAGTTCTGCCACTGGGCACAAGAGAAATTACGGGACGATGACGGCATTTTTTGCACGCGTTCTATTTAGCGACGAAGCGTCATTCACCAACAGCGGTAACGTAAACCGGCATAATATGCACTATTGGGCATCGGAAAATCCACGACGGCTGCGACAAGTGAAAAATCAGCGACCTTGGCGGGTTAATGTATGGTGCGGCATTATGGGAGGAAGGATAATTGGCCCCCATTTATCGATGGCAATCTAAATGGTGCAATGAATGCTGATTTCCTATGTAATGTTCTACCGATATTACTACAAGATGTTTCACTGCATGACAGAATGGCGATGTACTTCCAACATGATGGATGTCCGGCACATAGCTCGCGTGCAGTTGAAGCGGTAATGAATAGCATATTTCGTGACAGGTGGATTGGTCGTCGAAGCACCATACTATGGCTCGCACGTTCACCGGATCTGACGTCCCCGGATGTCTTTCTTTGGGGAAAGGTGAGGGATATTTGGTATCGTGATCTACTGACAACGCGTTAGTGCATTGTCAATGCATGTGCGAACATTACGGAAGGTGAACTACTCGCTGTTGAGAGGAATGCCGTCATACGTACTGCCAAATGCATTGAGGTTGACGGACATCTATTTGAGCATTTATTGTATTGAAGTGATGTTTACAGGTAATCACGCTGTAACAGCATGCGTTCTCAGAAATGGTAAGTTCACAAAGGTACATGTATACATTGGAACAAAAATAAAGTGTTCAAACGTACCTACGTTCTGTATTTTAATTTAAAAACCTACCTGTTACTAACTGATCGCCTTAAATTCTGAGCCATATGTGTGTGACTATTACAGCGTCATCTATCACAAAGCGAAAAAAGTGATCCAACTAAAACATTCATATTTCTTTACGTACTACACGAATATGTAATAAAAATGTGGGTTCCTATTTAAAAAAAGAACGCAGTTGATTCCGTTTGACCTATGGCAGCGGCATCTAGCGGGCCAACTATAGCGCCATCTGGTTTCCCCCTACAAGCTTGACAAGTTTCGTCGTTCGTAGTTTTTTCGTTTGACGCTTATTTCGTGTGATATTTGGCCCGGTCACGATCGATGGACCACCCCGTATATATATCCCTTGTTCGCTTACAGTAATGAATAGTCGGTGAAGAAGAAAAGTAATCTCGGTATTGCGCCGTAAGTGGGCTGTCGGCCAGTGACCTGGACGTATGGGGAGGTCAGTGCGCGGAACAGGCTTCGGTCAGTTGTCGTACATACGGTGACGGTGAGTGAGCGTGCAGCGCCGAGGTTTGGCAACGTGAGAGCCGAGCCGCTGCGCTGCCGCAGCCTCGGTGGGCGGACCCGCTGCTCACGCCGTGACGTGACGCCTACAGGCCGTGTCTCCGGCACTTGGGTTGCGTGCGTTGGCTGCGGCCCATGCGCGAGATGAACGCGACTGGGCCATCGCAACAGACAGTACTGCGGACAGCTGCAAGAAGGGTGAAACTACAGTCGTAATTTTTTTCCGAGGGCACGCAGCTCTACTGTATGGGTAAATCATGACGCCATCCTCTCGAGTAAAATATTACGGAGGTAAGGCGGTCCTACATTCGGACCTCCGGGTGGCGACTACTCGGGAGGGCACCATCACCAGGAAAGAAAACTGGCGGTCTACGGATCGGAGCGTGGAATGTTAGATCCCTTAATCGTGAAAGTAGGTTAGAAAATTTATAAAAGGAAACTGCTAGGTTTAAGTTAGATATAGTTTGAATTAGTGAAGTTCGGTGGCAGGAGGAACAGAACTTTCGGTCAGGTGAATGCAAGGTTAGAAATACACAATCATATAGGGGTAATGCAGGAGTAGGTTTAATAATGAATAACAAAATAGGAACGCAGGTAAGCTACTATGAACAGCTCAGTGAACGCATTATTGTAGCCAAGATAGACACGAAGCCAACATTCATGACAGTAGTAAAAATTTAAATGCCAACTAGCTACGCAGATGGAGATAATGAAGAAATATATGAGGCAGCAAAACAAATTATTTAGATAATTAAGGGTGATGAAAATTTAATTGTGATGATGGACTGGAATTCGATAGTAGGTAAGTGAATATCGACTGGGAGAAAGGAACGAAAGAGGAAAACGCCTGGTAAAATTTTGCACAGAGCGTAATTTAACCATCGAAAAAGCTTGGTTTAAGAATCATCAAAGAAGGTTGTATATGTGGAATAAATAGATCAGGAAAACAGAAAGTTTTCAAATTGATTATGTAGTGGTAAGACATTTAGAAACCAGAGTTTAAATTGTAAGTCATTTCCAGGGACACAAAATGGTTCAAATGGCACTAAGCACTATGGGACTTAACTTCTGAGGTCATCAGTCCCCTAGAACTTAGAACTACTTAAACCTAACTAACCTAAGGACATCACAAACATCCATGCCCGAGGCAGGATTCGAACCTGCGACCGTAGCGGTCACGCGGTTCCAGACTGAAGCGCCTAGAACCGCACGGCCACACCGGCCGGCGTTTCCAAGGACAGATGTGGACTCCGATCACAGTGTACTCGTTATGAACTGTGGATTAAAGCTGAACAAATTGCAGAAAGGTAGGAAATTAAGGAGATGGGACCTGGAGAACTTAGAAGAACCAAAGGTTATACAGAGTTTCAGAGGGACCTTTAGGCAACAGATGACTAGAACAAGGGAAGTAAACACATCAGAATAACAATACGAGTATATAGCTTTAGGGGATGTAATAGTGAAGGTAGCAGGCGATCTAATAGGTAACAAGAGCAGGCCTAGTAGAAAATCTTTAATAGCACAAGAGTTATTGAATTTAATTGATGAAAGAAGGAAATTTAGAAATGCAGCGAATGAAGCAGGTGAAACGAATACAAAGGTGTAAAAAATGAGGAGTCAGAAGCACATACTACGAGGGGAAAGGTAGATACCGCCTACAGCAAAATTAAAGGGGCCTTTGGAGAAAAGAAAAGCAGCTGTGTGAATATCAAGAGCTCAAGTGGAAAACCTCAGCAAAGAGCGGAAAGCTGAAAAGTGGAGGCAGGTCTATGCAAGGGAGGAATGGAACAGGACATCGATGAGGATGAGACGGGGCATATGATACGGCGAGAATAATTTGCCGAGCACTCAGAGTATTGAAACCCTAATTCGAAACGAGGTCGCCGGACTAGACTACCTTTTGTCAGAACGACTGATAGCCTTGGGAGAGCCAGCAATGACAAAATTATTCCATCTGGTGTGCAAGATGTATGAGAGACGCGAAACAGCCTCAGACTTCAAGAAGAATGTTATATTTTCTATTCCAAACGAAGCAGTTGCTGACAGGTGTGAAAATTACCAAACTATCAGTTTAATAAGTCATGGTTGCAAAATACTAACACGAATTATTTACAGAGGTATGGTAAAACTGATAGAAGTCGACCTCGCACAATATCAGTTTGGATTTCGGAGAAATACAGGAAGACGCGGAGCTTTAATAACCCAACGACTTACTTTAGAGGACAGGTTAAACAAAGGCAAACCTACGTTTATAGCACTTGTAGACTTAGAGAAAGCTTTTGACAATACTGACTGGATATTCTCTTTGAAATTCTGAAGGTAGCTGGAGTAAAACACAGGGAGCGAAAGGCTGTTTACAATTTGTACAGAAACCAGACGGCAGTTATGAGTCAAGGGGCATGAAAGGGAAGCAGTGTCTGAGAAGGGAGTGAGACAGAGTTGTAGCATATCCCCAATGTTATTCAACCTACACACTGAGCAAGCAGTTACGGAAGCGAAAGAAAAATTTGGAGTAGGAATTAAAGTTCACGGAAAAGAAATAAAAATCTTGAGGTTTGCCGGCGACATTTAATTTCTATCAGAGACAGAAAAGAACTTGTAAGAGCAGTTGAACGGAATGGGCAGTGTCTTGAGAGGAGGATGTAAATTGTACAACAACAAAAGCAAAACATGGATAATGTAATGTAGTCGAATTAAAGCAGGTGATGCTGAGGGAATTAGATTAGGAAATGATGCATTTAAAGTAGTGGGCGAGTTTTGCCGTTTGGGCAGCAAAATAAATGGTGATGGCCGAAGTAGAGAGGATATAAAATGTAGACTGGCAATGGCATGAAAAGCGTTTCTGAAGAAGAGAGATTTGTTATCGTAACATCGAATATAAATTTAAGTGTTAGGAAGTATTTTCTGAAAGGATTTGTCTGGAGTATGGAAGGGAAACGTGGAATTAACCATTGTAGACAAAGAGATAATAGAAGCTTTCGAAATGTGGTGTGCCATCGAAGAATGCTGAAGATTAGATGGGTAGATCACGTAACTAATGAGGAGTTGCTGAAGAGAATTGTTGAGAAAAGATTTTCGTGGCATAACTTGACTGACTAGATGAAAGGGATCGGTTGATAGGACACATTCTTAGACATCAAGCGATCACGATATTGGTATTAGAGGGAAGTGTGCGGGTAAGAATCGTACAGGGATACCAAGGGATGAATACAGCAAGCAGATTCAGAAGGATGCAAGTTGCAGTAATTATTTGAAGATGAAGAGGTTTGCTCAGAATAGAGAGCTTGGAGAGCTGCATCAAACCCGTCTTCGCATTGAATCCTACACCCAATGTTACTCAATCCGTACAGTCAGCAAACTTTAAATGAAACCGTAGAGAAATCTGAGAGCTAAAGTGCAGGAAGAAAGAATAAAAACTTTGTGGTTCAGCGACGACTTTGCAATTCGGCCACAAACAGCAAGGACTTGCGAAGATAAGAATGGATAATACGATGAATATCAACAAAAGTAATGGAATGTAGTCAAGTCCAATAACGCTGGGTAATCAGGAAATAAGACACTAAACGTACTAGAAGGATTTTGCTATTAGGGCAGCAGGGTAACTGACGTTGGGCGAAGTCGAGCCATAAAATGCATACTGCTAATAGCAACGAAATATTTTCTGAAAAAAAGAAACATGTTACGCTCTAATATAAATTTAAGTGTCACGAAGTCTTCTCTGAAAAATTTTGCTTCAAGCGTAGCTTTGTACAGAAGTGAAACATCTAAGACAAAAAAATGGTTCAAATGGCTCTGAGCACTATGGGACTCAACTGCTGAGGTCATTAGTCCCCTAGAACTTAGAACTAGTTAAACCTAACTAACCTAAGGACATCACAAACATCCATGCCCGAGGCAGGATTCGAACCTGCGACCGTAGCGGTCTTGCGGTTCCAGACTGCAGCGCCTTTAACCGCACGGCCACTTCGGCCGGCCATCTAAGACAAACAGTGCACATAGTAAGAGAATAGAAGCTTTTTCACCATGTTATAGCGGACAATAAGCGAATTTTCTGGCGATCGCAAGTTATTTTTATCGTTTATAGTCGACGTCGCCTTTGTTTTTTTTCTTCTAGTTGAACTATATACTTTTTCTGTGGCATTTGAAAAACTTCAGCGGCGTAACATGTAAGGGACTTTATCAAATAGTATCAAGATAACAGCGTCGCAGGAAAAGAGGTACCTCAAACGCCTACCTTACGATAACGAATGTAAACAAGCCCGAAAATTAGGTACACTTCGTATGTTTATTATTATGGCTGTCTTACCAAGTGCTCAAAATATTGAAGTTGAGCCATTGCTGCATGCTATGAAGTGATTCTGGAAAAACAATACGCCACGTTGAACTTGATCTGGAGTTAACGCTAGCTCAGGCCCGTGTTATAAGGCATGTCATGGCTTCAGGAGTCGTCGATGTTTCCTAATAGACTTGTTTTAATTTTCGCACAGATGAAGGTATAGAACTGTTAAGTTCGGTGAGTATGCTGACCACTTTGCGTTTCCTGAACGACTTTTCCAATACTCTCCTACTGTTGTCTTACGAGAGTCTGTCATTACACGTATGGAATGCAGTGGCATTAGTCATGTCGATAAAACAGTGAATGCCGTATGTCCAGTGGGATATAATCCAATAACTGTGACTACGGCGTATCTTAGGAACTCGAGATATTTCAGTGTCTTTAGATTCCCATCAATAAAAAAGGGAACAATGACGCGGATCTTGGAAATGCGCTCACCAAAAGTTGACAGACGAAGAGCTTTGTTTTTGTCAGCTACTTCTAGTCGGCGTGGCATTTTAACTGATATTATCGCGTATCGCAAAAACTTGGCCATTGTATGTAAACGAAGCTTTTTCCTTAAACAAAAATTTGCATAGATACGACAAATCACTTTGCACTTTTCGTAGACGACATTTGTGGAACTGTAATCAATTTTGGAAGGCACTGCCGTGAAGGTGTGGATGCAGCGAAATGTGAAGGCGATGAAATGCGTCGGAATGTAGTGTTCGCAGAACACTCGTTTGCTTGATCCGTCTCTTATTTCAGAGATCTCTCTTAGTGACATGTGCATTATCTGTTACTGCTCCAAAAGTTTCATTTCTTTCCAACATGTGAAGGACGTAGAACTTTTAAGGTCTATTCCTGTGAATAATTTTATTTAATTTGGTTATGCGAATGAAAATATTATGACATTTGCTAGTGCTACTGCCAGGGTTGGTTGCCTTTGTTAACAACATTACCTTTCATTCGCATGTAATATAGCTGCAATTCCGCACAGAAACGTCGGACGTAATCGAAACGAATTCCCGCCTTCCGTCTATTTTCTGTCGTCTCAACGCCATTACACATTCATCGTCATTTCAATGCAGGTTTGTACAAAGCAACTGGGCAGTGCGAAATACAACAGAGCACGGTTTTAATAGCGAGTGCAACACTTATTGACAGTGGTAAAATGTACTAACAGTAGCAACACGGTAAGTAGCACAACCCGATTTACCAGAAACTTCGCTAAGTGACAGATGGGCCAGAATAGATGAACAAGTATCTCGGCTTAACCTTAGATCCTCGACCGTTTCTGAGAAAATGACGGTCAAAGTTTTTGAAATACTCGTACTTTATGCGCCTTTTGTCAACGGCCTTGCCGCAGTGGTAACACCGATTCCCGTCAGAAGTTAAGAGCCAGCGGTCTTTGGCTGCATTTGGATGGGTGACCGTCCTTGTCTGCTAAGCGCTGTTGGCAAGCGGGGTGCACTCAGTGCTTCTGAGGCCAACTGACGAGCTACTTCAATAAAAAGTCTGCAAACTTAGCTAAATGCTTAGTGATTGCTAATACGAAAAACTTAAAATTGGAACACTGAGATCTATTGGCAGAACACACAGAAAATGTAACAGGTTTACTAAAGACACTGCTTACACTATGTTTGTCCGAGCCCTTTTGGAGTACTGCTGTGCGGTGTTGGATTCACATCAGATAGGACTAACGGGGGGCATAGAAAAAAAACCTAGCATTTATAGACTTAGCGAAAGCTTTTGGCAATGCTGACTGGAATACTCTCTTTCAAATTCTAAAGGTGGCAGAGGTAAAATACAGGGAGCGAAAGGCTATTTAAAATTTGTACAGAAACCAGATGGCAGTTATAAGAATCGAGAGGCATGAAAGGGAAGCAGTGGTTGGGAAGGGAGTGAGACAGGGTTGTAGCCTCTCCCCGATGTTATTCAATCTGTGTATTGAGTAACCAGTAAAGGAAACAAAAGAAAAATTCGGAGTAGGTATTAAAATCCATGGAGAAGAAATAAAAACTTTGAGGTTCCCCGATGACATTGTAATTCTGTCAGAGGCAGCAAAGGACTTGGAAGAGCAGTTGAAAGGAATGGACAGTGTTTTGAAAGGAGGATATAAGATGAATATCAACAAAAGCAAAACGAGGATAATGGAATGTAGGCGAATTAAGTCGGGTGATGCTGAGGAAATTAGATTAGGAAATGAGACACTTAAAGTAGTAAAGGAGTTTTGCTATTTGGGGAGCAAAATAACTGATGATGGTCGAAGTAGAGAGGATATAAAATATAGACTGGCAATGGCAAGGAAAGCGTTTATGAAGAAGAGAAATTTGTTAACATCGAGTATAGATTTAAGTGTCAGGAAGTCGATTCCGAAAGTATTTGTATGAAGTGTAGCCATGTATGGAAGTGAAACGTGGACGATAAATAGTTTTGACAAGAATAGAAGCTTTCGAAATGTGGTGCTACAAAAGGATGCTGAAGATTAGATGGGTAGATCACATAACTAATGAGGTGGTGTTGAATAGAATTGGGGAGGAGTTTGTGGCACAACTTGACAAGGAGAAGGGACCGGTTGGTAGGTCATATTCTGAGGCATCAAGGGATCACAAATTTAGCATTGGAGGGCAGCGTGGAGGGTAAAAATCGTAGAGGGAGACCAAGAGATGAATACACTAAGCAGATTCAGAAGGATGTAGGTTGCAGTAAGTATTGGGAGATAATGAAGCTTGCACAGGATAAAGTAGCATGGAGAGCTGCATCAAACCAGTCTCAGGACTGAAGACCATAACAACAACAACAACAACAACAACAACAACAACAACAGGGCAGGATACACGAATTGGGGTGGTAATCATTAAAACAAAGGGCTTTTTCGCTGCAGCAAGACCTTCTCATGAAATTCCAATCACGAACTTTCTGCTCGTAGTGTGAAATTTCGTTGGCGCCTAACTGCATAGGTAGGCATGATCGTCATAATAAAATAAGAGAAATAAGAGGTCGCACGAAAACATTCAAGTTTTCGTTTTTCCTGTGCGCTGTTGGAGAAGGGAACCGTGAAGAAGTTCCTCAAAGGTGGTTCGATGACGTCTCTCAGGCACTTATAAACCGCAAAGTAATCATGCAGATGTAGATGTAGATGAAGTGGCAGCTCCAGTCACAAAACCTGAGAACGACCGGGAGAGCGGTGTGCTGACCACACGCCCCTCCGTTTCTCATCCGGTGACGGCTGTCGGCTGACGATGACACGACCGTCGGTCGATACCGCAGGGCCTTCCGAGATCTGTTCAGAGGCAGTTTTTCGTGTGCCTTTTAGCGAGTAAGTAGTTCAGTCGAAGCGGTGACGCAGTGAATACCGTCATGCCTTTACACTTTTGCACTCATCTCTATTTTTGTTTTTAGTTTATCTAGCCACGTCCGCAAAACATTACTACACGCTTTTTGTCCAATGTGTACAGACCTAACGTTATTCTTATTCGTCTAATTGTTTATCTAGTGAAAGAATTAAAAAATGATTGAAAAATTACTTAAAATAGTTTTCGGCAAAATTCCTGTAGTGTATCTTGATTCATAATCAATTCCAAGCGGCAGTATTCGGTAAAATGATGCGCTATGCGTGGTTTGTCGCGAAATTATCGCCAACGCGTGAAACCTTTAGCAATGTTAACGACGTTTCTTTCCAGAGAAAGATTCATATGAAGAAATCTCGCTGTGACGAACCTGCCAGCGCGCAGTACTCTTGGTGTTTCGAATTTCTGTGGCTTCTAATGTTTCTACGGTCGGTGTCATCAAATCTTCCAGGAGAATAAATTTGAGACCAAACTATAAGAATTAATATAAGAATTCAAAGGATGTGTATGAGAATTTTTAAAAATGTAACTCCTGACAATGTCATACACACACATATGGCGTTTTCGGAAATTCTCGTTCTTGTCCAGGGGAGTGCAGAAGATTTATAGGAGGAACCCATCCAGCGAAGCTACAAGCGTCAAAGTTAGAAGTTATAGGCGCCGACTCCTTATATATATATATATATATATATATATATATATATATATATATATATATATATGAAAAAGTACGGCACGATTTACAAAACGGCAAACTTCAGATACCTCGGTGAAACACTACAAATGAGCAGACATAACAGAGGCTCAAACGAAGAAAGAAAAACTAAACTGGATAAGGCGTACAATAAGAAGCCTATCTCACAAAAGGCCAAATTACGCCACTACGACACGGTGGTGATCCCCGAGGCACTATATGGAGCAGAGACCACACTAATCCTAGGGCGTACACGTATCAGACAACTAGAAAAAGTAGAACGGAAAATACTTAGGAAAATATTTGGCGCAACTAACAACAAAGGAATATGGATCAAGAAACCTACAGAGGAACTATACAAACATACGGAGACAATCACAGAAAAGATTAGAAAACGCAGACTACAATTCTATGGACACCTATACAGAATGCCATCACACAGACTGACCAAACAGATCTTTGAACTGGGTAACCACTAGAAACAACAAATGGGTGGCAGAGGTAAAAAAAAGAAAAAACCTGAAGCACCATAACAGCAGACACAATAAACGACAGAATAAAATTCAGAATCATCATTAAGAAAAGTAAACTACATGAGACACACTGTGACAAACGAACAGGCGTAAAATGGACCGAAGAACGCAAGCCAGCTCACAGCCGGAAGATAAAAGAAACATGGGCAACCAAAAAGGCAATCAAGATGAAGCAGAAGACACGAAGCCGACAAGAAGCATGGATAGAGGACCGGAAACAGAAACACAGCGAGCGAATGAGGGAAGTTTGGGCAACAAGGAAGGCAGCAGAAGTAATTGGCCACGTAGTTTAGTCCAACTGCGCTCTTTAAGGGCAAAACACCCTGCATTGTATGCAGGGTGATTTCACGGTGATGTTACAGACTTTCTAAAATGATGGAGATGGACAAATGTATCACTTTGAGGTAGGGACCCTGTACCAGAAAAGAACTAGTCGAAAGTTATAAGCGAAAACTGTTCTGATTCCTGTGACAATAGAATACATGTACCGGGACAGCATGGGCAAAAACAAGGAAAAATGCCCACTAAACACGGACTCTGATGATCTATGAGCACTTGTTTATCGCCTTCACTGAAAAATTGCTCATAATTCTTAAAATATGCGTTTTACAGCTCATGTTTACTAGACTTTTTTCTCATTTTGGTCCACACTACAACCTCTGAAAGTTGCCTTCCCTACAATCTTAGCAACAACAGTACCAGCACATCTATTCCACTGTCAGAGGTAGCACAACGGTTTTCGCTTTTAACTTTCGCCTTGTTCGTATCCGGTACAGCCACCCTCACCTCAAATTGATACATTTATCCTTCTCCATCTCTCCTGAAAGTCTGTAACATCGTCAGGGAATCACACTGTATGTAAACATACACAGATGCCGGGGCCAATAACTCTGACGCTCTGTAGTGTCGTTGGCTGACATTTCCGGACATGGGTTCCTATTCAGAATATTATGCACTCACTTCCCTCTAAAAGTCCCAGAACTTTGCAACAATAATTTCCGAATACACTGTATAATACATAGAGGTGACGCTTATTATGAAACACAGTTGCAATTTTGCAGTTAATATAACGCCCTTGTACCGCCTAACTTGATGAGAAACATTTTGTAGTAACCTTCTACGGTCATGGGTAGGTAAATGAAAAAATTAAATCAGATAAATAAAAACAATAGTCGTGTGTTTCGAAAACGGGGAGCGAAAGTAAGAGGTCGCGATGTAAGCCACTGTAACACCGTTTCGGCCGGGAATACCGCGCGCTAAAATGCTTCTAAATTACGTCGAAAACTTTAAGCTTCGTTCTCTTAGAAACGGTGAGTATCTACGGATAAACCGATACACTTCTTCGCTTATTTTTCCTCTTCCACTGTGCGAAGCTTCTGGGAAATCAGGTTATGGAACTTTCCCATATTCTCCTTCTCGTGCACGAACATGTTATTTGTAGCAAGCGCCAGGCGTATGTCGGCAAAATGACGTACAATAAAATGGCCACTGGCTGTATTTATTCATTTGAAAGTGTCCTTCCTCCTTTAGCCCGGACGTAAGTACAGTGTTATTACAAATGATTGAAGCGATTTCACAGCTCTACAATAACTTTATTATTTGAGATATTTTCACAATGCTTTGCACACACATACAAAAACTCAAAAAGTTTTTTTTAGGCATTCACAAATATTCGATATGTGCCCCTTTAGTGATTCGGTAGACATCAAGCCGATAATCAAGTTCCTCCCACACTCGGCGCAGCATGTCCCCACCAATGAGTTCGAAAGCATCGTTGATGCGAGCTCGCAGTTCTGGCACGTTTCTTGGTAGAGGAGGTTTAAACACTCAGTCTTTCACATAACCCCACAGAAAGAAATCGCATGGGGTTAAGTCGGGCACATAACCCCACAGAAAGAAATCGCATGGGGTTAAGTCGGGAGAGCGTGGAGGCCATGACATGAATTGCTGATCATGATCTCCACCACGACCGATCCATCGGTTTTCCAATCTCCTGTTTAAGAAATGCCGAACATCATGATGGAAGTGCGGTGGAGCACCATCCTGTTGAAAGATGAAGTCGGCGCTGTCGGTCTCCAGTTGTGGCATGAGCCAATTTTCCAGCATGTCCAGATACACGTGTCCTGTAACGTTTTTTTTCGCAGAAGAAAAAGGGGCCATAAACTTTAAACCGTGAGATTGCTCAAAACACGTTAACTTTCGATGAATTGCGAATTTGCTGCACGAATGTGTGAGGATTCTCTACCGCCCAGATTCGCACATTGTGTCTGTTCACTTCACCATTAAGAAAAAATGTTGCTTCATCACTGAAAACAAGTTTCGCACTGAACGCATCCTCTTCCATGAGCTGTTGCAACCGCGCCGAAAATTCAAAGCGTTTGACTTTGTCATCGGGTGTCAGGGCTTGTAGCAATAGTAAACGGTAAGGCTTTTGCTTTAGCCTTTTCCGTAAGATTTTCCAAACTGTCGGCTGTGGTACGTTTAGCTCCCTGCTTGCTTTATTCGTCGACTTCCGCGGGCTACGCGTGAAACTTGCCCGCACGCGTTCAACCGTTTCTTCGCTCACTGCAGGCCGACCGTTGATTTCCCCTTACAGAGGCATCCGGAAGCTTTAAACTGCGCATACCATCGCCGAATGGAGTTAGCAGTTGGTGGATCTTTGTTGAACTTCGTCCTGAAGTGTCGTTGCATTGTTGTGACTGACTGATGTGAGTGCATTTCAAGCACGACATATGCTTTCTCGGCTCCTGTCGCCATTTTGTCTCACTGCCCTCTCGAGCGTTCTGGCGGCAGAAACCTGAAGTGCGGCTTCAGCCGAACAAAACTTTATGAGTTTTTCTGCATATCTGTAGTGTGTCGTGACCATATGTCAATGAATGGAGCTACAGTGAATTTATGAAATCGCTTCAATCATTTGTAATAACCCTGTATATATTTCCGTTGTTTCATGCTACAAGGACGGATGACGAAATACGTGGGCCCTGAATCGTGCTCATACCAATACAAACACACAGCCTGACAGCGACCCACATTATTAGCGACTGGAATCGTGGAGGTCAGGAGTGGTTTCCGTGAAGGCCGGCCAACACGGGATGTGGTCAAACGGGCTCCAAATAACCCACAAACTTGTCCTCACGGCGAAAAAGGCGACTTGACGCGCGTGAGATTTCGACACACAGAGAGACGGACCATACCTTTAAGTCTCAGCGCATTGTTTAAAACAGTGTCAGTTGCACAGGCGAGCATGAACTCAAATTAAGCTAGCCGTCGACGACGAGATCATTACAAACGGAGTTCTAGTTCGGATTGGAAATGTTTGTGGAAGCAAATTTGCCATGTGATTGGAAAAAAACAAAATACCGGCTTTTGTGTTACATGGTTTACGGAAACCATGGAGAACTTTTATGTCCAATCTCCCTAATGCGAACCCAGCACCACGTCGTTCGTTAGATTAAGCCCGATGAAAGGGAGGTTAGGTGTACTGAAAGTTATTACAGATTCTACGTAACAGCGCAGCAGAATTTTACATGAACTGCAACAACAAACGGTCACTTACGAAATAGTAGGGTACCTTATTTTCATTAACTAGTTTTCGCGCCATTTCCGGGGCTATTGTTCATACTTTGAGCATTTTTCTGCGCAATGGAAAATGCCTAGCTGTGACAAGAAACACCTGTATCGTGCTGTGAGGACCGGGCGTGAGTCGTGCTTCGGTAGCTCTGATGGTAGAGCACATGCCCGCGAAAGGCAAAGGTCCCGAGTTCGAGTCTCGGTCGGGCACACAGTTTTAATCTGCCAGGAAGTTTCACATCAGCGCACACTCCGCTGCATAGTGAAAATCTCATTCTGAACACCTGTATCAGCTTGTGTGGTATTTATTTGACAAGTTGCATCGAAAGACGAATTTATTTATTTCCTGCTGTAGTACGGGCGCTACAGGTGCCAAAATTCCACTTCCGCGTTCCATTCCCATTGCATGTCAGTCTGAGACATTATTCACTATCACTACATGTCGCTGTGCGTTATTTTGTAAACACTCTACGTCAGAAAGCGGCCAGCATGAGCTTCACAACTCAGTACAGTACAAAGATCTCCGCTGAAAGATATAACCACTGTGAGAGCAAAAACATTTGACTAAAACACTGTTAACATTTATGGTCAATTATTGCGTTAAGGGAAACAGAGTTTGATCATCGCAGCTATTACCATGTAATATATGAGTATTAAATTTAGCGGACACCAATTCACGTGATGAACTTACTACATTGTAAGAATTTTTAGCATATTGCAGCCCCATCAGCAACTGTGAAAGACTAATATTTTGAAGAATCAGCCTCAGTTGCGCAAATTTTCTGGTCTTTACCAGGTTTCGGCTACATTAAGCCTTCTTCAGAAGCATAAAATCACTATAACATGCCAGAGTAAGGCACAGTCAACATTAATTTCTGAAGAAGGCTAGATTAATTTAGCCGAAAGGTAGCAAAGACCAGAAAATTTGCGCAACTGAGGCTGATTCTTCAAAATATTACTACACTGTCTCTAAAACTGACAGGATAGTTTTGCACTGTCTGCCTGAATATATACGTCGTCAGCTTTTTAAAAGCATTAAAACGCAAGATCTTTTAGCTTAAACCATTAAATCATAAGCCTTATTTTTCAAGATTACATGCTAATAAAATAGTTGCATAAAGAATTAATAAGCAACAAGGGAGAGACGGCAGACTTAACTGAAAACTGGGAGTGTTGGAAATTACACTCTTGCCATTGTGCAGGACATTAGAGACCGAGCACTACCTCAACTGGACAACATTGATGGGCACGTAAGTGAGAGGAAACGCAGCCTTAGATGGCCGAGTATTGGTTAGGAGGCCAGTTGAGGACCTGCAACCAACTCGTTTACGTGCTAGGCACACTGGATCTACATCTTGAGTTACGGTCTAGGTTGCCATTTCGTATGACACCAGAAGATCTCTCATGGTTATTCCACGCACCTTAACTGCAAATTTGCACTTCAGTCTGATGATTCTACCTGTTTTGCTGGGAGGCGGGGCTACGCTCGCCCACTACCGCTGTTGTAACCCAACATGCTCCACAGAGTGTCGTCATGTTGCCTTGGCCTACTCGACCACCAGATCTGTCTCCTGTACAAGCACATATGGGGCATCGGACGGCAGATCCAGCGTCATCCACAAACAGCATGAACCGTGCCTGTATAGACCGACCAAGTGCAACAGGCATAGAACTCCATCCCACGAACTGACATCCGCCACCTGTTCAACACAACGGATGCGCTTCTGCATGCTGGCATTCAACGTTCTGGAGATTACACCGCTTATTAATATACCAGAATTCTACATTTACAATGACTTATCTCGCGCTTATCTTGTGATATTGCAATGTCAATCACTTAAATTGTTACCTAGACAAATGTATTTCCCAAATTTCGTTACTCTACATTAATCATTCCGTAGAAATGTTGGAACACGTGAGGCAATACTGACCCTACGACTTATCTTAGAAGAAAGATTAAGAAAAGGCAAACCTACGTTTCTAGCATTTGTAGACTTAGAGAAAGCTTTTGACAACGTTAACTGGAATACTCTCTTTCAAATTCTGAAGGTGGCAGGGGTAAAATACAGGGAGCGAAAGGCTATTTACAATTTGTACAGAAACCAGATGGCAGTTATAAGAGTCGAGGGGCATGAAAGGGAAGCAGTGGTTGGGAAAGGAGTGAGACAGAGCTGTAGCCTATCCCCGATGTTATTCAATCTGTGTATTGAGCAAGCAGTAAAGGAAACAAAAGAAAAATTCTGAGTAGGTATTAAAATTCATGGAGAAGAAGTAAAAACTTTGAGGTTCGCCAATGACATTGTAATTCTGTCAGAGACAGCAAAGGACTTGGAAGAGCAGTTGAACGGAATGGACAGTGTCTTGAAAGGAGGGTATAAGATGAACATCAACAAAGGCAAAACGAGGATAATGGAATGTAGTCGAATTAAGTCGGGTGATGCTGAGGGAATTGGATTAGGAAATGAGGCACTTAAAGTAGTAAAGGAGTTTTGCTATTTGGGGAGAAAATAACTGATGATGGTCGAAGTAGAGAGGATATAAAATGTAGACTGGCAATGGCAAGGAAATCGTTTCTGAAGAAGAGAAATTTGTTAACATCGAGTATAGATTTAAGTGTCAGGAAGTCGTTTCTGAAAGTATTTGTATGGAGTGTAGCCATGTATGGAAGTGAAACATGGACGAAAACCAGTTTGGACAAGAAGAGAATAGAAGCTTTCGAAATGTGGTGCTACAGAAGAATGCTGAAGATAAGGTGGGTAGATCACGTAACTAATGAGGAGGTATTGAATAGGATTGGCGAGAAGAGAAGTTTGTGGCACAAATTGACTAGAAGAAGGGATCGGTTGGTAGGACATGTTTTGAGGCATCAAGGGATCACAAATTTAGCATTGGAGGGCAGCGTGGAGGGTAAAAATCGTAGAGGGAGACCAAGAGATCAATACACTAAGCAAATTCAGAAGGATGTAGGTTGCAGTAGGTACTGGGAGACGAAGAAGCTTGCACAGGATAGAGTAGCATGGAGAGCTGCATCAAACCAGTCTCAGGACTGAAGACCACAACAACAACAACAACACAATCATTTTTTGGTGTTTCATTTTTTTCCGATAGTGTGTGTTATTACTCATGTGACAGTACCGTGGTGCCATTTTCAACAGGGCAATTCTCGTTCTCCGATGGCACGTGCCTGTCAACTGCCTGCGTGCTGTAGAGGTTCTCCTGTATCCAGTAGGATCTCCTAATCTGTTTCCGATATAATATGTGCAGGACAAGCTGCCACTGCCACTGTCAGGATTCAGGATATCAAGGACCACTTGCAACAGGTTGTGGGCCAGCTTGACTCAGGATAGGATACAACAGCTTTATGGCACCCTTCACAATCGAATCAGTGCACCCATTCAGGCAGAGGCGGTGGAACGTGATGATGTTAAGCCGCTCACACTGCTAATTTCTTTTTAAATTTGACTCGATTTCTTAATCGTTCAAACAGACTCTCAGCCCGTGAAGTTTCATTTCGTTTGCTCCTCCACTTCAGGATGTTTCACTTTTTTTTTTTTCGGGCAGTGTAGTTGAATGTGTCGATGCTGTCAAGAAAGACGATTAAGAGAAAACGTTGACGAGAAAAGCCACGTGCCAGCGAGAGTTACGTTACATACAGTGAACAAAATAGCCCTTCTGCGCTGTTACATTAACATCCACGGAAATCCACAAACTGCTCCTTTTCACAAAGTGGCAATTGTTAAATAGCTAAACGTAAGTCATCATATCACCGACACTATTTTACCCCTTCTATCGTCTACGATTCTGTAGTATAGTTGAGATGCTGCTTAAAGCAAAGCAAGTGCTGTGTCGTGTGGCGGGACTCACCGCAGTTCAGTGCTAGTAGCGCCACGTCACCTTAACGCATCTGTGCGTAGCGTGTAATTATTGCACTACAATTTAGTATGAAATTAAAAATCAAAATTTGTGTTTAAAACTATGTTAAAATATAGTTTAGTGTTATAATATTCCAAATACCAAGTCTTTATGTTCTAGACTTGATAGTGTATACGTAAAAATGCTGTTTTAAGAGAAAAATTTTTGACGCTAAATAATAAAGCTAGAAAGCCAGAGCCGGCCGTAGTGGCCGTGCGGTTCTAGGCGCTACAGTCTGGAACCGCGTGACCGCTACGGTCGTAGGTTCGAATCCTGCCTCGGGCATGGATGTGTGTGATGTCCTTAGGTTAGTTAGGTTTAAGTAGTTCTAAGTTCTAGAGGACTGATGACCACAGCAGTTAAGTCCCATAGTGCTCAGAGCCCACTTTTTTTTTTTTTTTTTTTTTTTTTTTTTTTTTTTTTTTTTTTTTTTTAGAAAGCCAGAATTTGGTCAGATTGTGTCTTTATAACTCATAAATAAGTGGTGCAGGTTTCCAAAAACATAACAAAAGTAACAACGGAATCCGCGTTTTTAGCAAAAATCAGAGGCGCTAAATATGGGACTTAGAAACGTGAAAATTTGTTTTATGCTTCAGTTCATCCCAACAATAATAACTGAAAGCCCACGTTAAGCTACCTCTTATAATTTTTGAGTAATTAAGTAACAACCAATTTTGAAACTAAAATGTACCCAATTGTTGTAGATTAAGTACCTATAATTTTAATGATAGAGAATTTTGGTTAATGTGGATCATAAAACATACCAAGTGATGGAGCTATACCAAATTTGAGAGTTGTAGTATTAATAACTGCTGACACAAGTTCTAGTAAAGATATGGTTCAGAGGTAACGATCTACTGTTAGTTCCACTATAAAAATTCTAGAAGGCGAAGTTGTCATTCTATCGAGCTGAAACTTTTTCTATGCTTTCAAACAACTTAACGGAATACAAAAAAAAGTAACAGGTTTCTGAAGTAATTTGTAACTATATTATTAAAGATTAGGTCACCGCAAAAGCGGTCGTTCGGAGGCTGCTGCAGTATGTAGATAGCCATAGACAACAGATGTTACCTACCTAGGCCGTCCGCTCCAGCACCTATATAAATATAGCCCGAGAGGCAGTAAGAAGGTTCACTTTGCACTCAGCCACTGTAAGATCCACGTCTGTCAAACGTCGGATCGCGCTCTGCCTCGGATGACGTCAGAGACGGACTGTGACAAGGCGCGTATTTCGCGGTAAAAACGGATAGTGAACTCGCGGGGACTGTACACCGTTCTGGATCGCTTAGAATTCGCCAGAGTAACTGTTGTTGTGCCGTCCGTGTGATTACAACTCCGCGTGGAAAGTGGTGACTTTATTTACACTTTTATGGCGAGCATTAATTTTGAACATTTATTGCAAACTTTCATTTGAGTAATTTTAGACATGACGAAATACAATCTGGTAGGAACGTACCGTTGAGGTCGCCTCTGAACTGCTAAATGTGCTGTTAGAATAGAAAGACTTGCTTTCAATTGACAATAGTGAATTAGCAAGTGTTGTATGTGAGAAACTTTACGTAATAAAATTTGTGACTGGAACTTTATACTTTTATTAAAAATCATAGTCCTGATCCCGCAAAGAAAGAGGAGAATAGAAAATTTTCTTTCAGTAGGCTGGACCAGAATGTGGTCGTGCAGACTCGAAACTAAGGTCAGTATGTTTCCCTTCGCTTTCTGGCTGACCACAAAATTAGTTGCCAGGCTCGCGTGAGTAAGACGGTATTATTTATATTACCCGCCGCCCCCATATGCTCTTGTAGGGAAACAAGACGCGGTTGGGACGAAGTATCTGCTTTATTTTAGTTTGCTGTCAGATACGGTCGCGGGTAGACACGCAGTACGTCTGTGGTCTCGAATCGAGTGCCTAGCCTTATACGGTCGGTCGACCATGCGAAGCAGCCTCCGAGAACAAAGCTTTCCCTGGAGCTGCAACTACTGCGAAAAGCGCCCCGCTTTCCGCCGAATGGGAACTGTTAGGGCGAACATGTGCACCACAACCAACATTTCACTGGCGTTTCTTCTCTGACTCGGTTCCTATACAAACTAAGCAAACTGGATCCGCTAGCGAGTTAACCACACTCCCTGCTACGAGTCCGAAACTGCACAAAATGTGTACTCTGAAATAACGCTAGTTGTCTTCCCATACGTACTCCTTAAATCGGCGAGGCAACTGGCTGTGAGTCGAGTGGCTTGCTTAGTTGTACGTGCGCGCATTTCCACTGCGTCTCCGTTAGTTTGCGGTTTTGCGATGGCTGAATCGAAAGAGCTTCGTGCGTGAATGAAGAGGGAACCCCACTTCACAAACACACCAAATGTTGAAGCAAGTGTTTCGGGACAGTGTTTTAGGCCGGACACAGAATTACGAGTGGTGTCAGCGTTTCAAAAACGGGGAATGTCGACAGATTATGACGAGAGTTCAGGTCGGCTGGCATCACACGAGAGAACGTTCAGAATGTAAGCGATCTGATTATGCAAGACCGCACACGAAGACATCAACGACCTCCGCAACACATTGAAAATAAGTTATCATACATATGAACGTTTTCTGTCCGAAGAATTGAAAGTGAGAAAGCTGGCGATGAAGCTTTTGGCACGACTGCTTAAAGACGATCATAACCAACATGGCGTGGAAGTCTCCACGGAATTAAACAATTGCTTCAAGACGATCTAAACGTTCTGTAAAGGGTTGTTACCGGTGACGAAAGTTGGTTTATGGCAGTCTACATGTAAATATACATCCATACTCCGCAGTCTACCGTTCGGTGCGTAGTGGAAGGTACCCTGTACCATTGCAAGTAATTTCCTTTCCTGTTCCATTCGTAAACAGAATGAGAGAAAAGCGACTATCTATATGCCTCCGTATGAATCCTAATTTCTATCTTCGTGGTCCTTACGCGAAATGTACGTTGGTGGCAGTAGAATCGTTCTGCAGTCAGCGTCAAATGCCGGTTCTCTAACTTTTCTCAGTAGCGTTCCTCTAAAACAACGTCGCCTTCCTTCCAAGGATTCACATTTGAGTTCCCGAAGTATGTCCATCACACTTGCGTGTTGACACCCTAAAAACTATTAGACAGTCGTCACGATAGAAAAACTCCTTCACCTCCTTTGCACTGGATTGTTCAGAAAGATGCGCCCCTTCCTCAAATCGTTCAAATGGCTCTGAGCACTATGGGGCTTAACATCTGAGGTCATCAGTCCCCTAGAACTTAGAACTGCTTAAACCCAACTAACCTAAGGACATCACACACATCCATGCCCTAGGCAGGAATCAAACCTACGACCGTAGCGGTCGCGCGGTTTCAGACTGTAGCGCCTAGAACCGCTTGGCCACCCCGGCCGGCCTTTATTTCCTCATTCGCCCACTCGTCGATCTGTCTTTGAAACAATACACATTATTAATTATTATATTGCTTACCAAAAGAGTATCTACAACCTGTCATCTTCGTAGATCCTACGCGTGAAACTTCTGAACGCAGTTATTAACAAAGCTAAACGGTATTTCCATCGCCCAGCTAGCCGTCAACAGAGCTGACTGGAAGTGGTGTTGAATGTGGCTGCGGAGTATCGAGGGGAGACTTAACATACAGAGGCAAGTATTGCTCGATCACACATCTTCACCCTTCGTGGATAATTTTGGCTGCCCATCAACAACAACCTGCTCTCTGGGGAACGTGGCCTACCCATTCGTATACATGTCGTCAATATTTCTGGTTATTGCAGCGATACTGCGGCAGTGATGATGGCAACACTACTGCAGCAACTACCATATTTTACGGACTATCAGACTAACTTTTTTCTTCGAAAAATTGCCTAAAAAATTCAGGCGCATCTTATACTCGAAATTAATGTAAAAATGCCCAGTGCTTGATTTTAAATTATCGACAGTCTAAAAATGACTGTATATTCGATCTTTATCTGGCAACACTGGAGTCAACTGGCAGCAGAAGTGCACCGATGCGACGAACAAGAGTTTCTGTAATCCATAAGCTTGCTACGGTAACACTGTGTTCCCTCCCGCCTAACCATCAGAAATCCAGAACACTGTCTAATCTATGACGCTTCATTGCAGTCTATGGTGCCAGAGAACTTTAAATTGATCTATGTTATCGGTAGTAGTACAATATTTTTGTTAATAGCTAGTTTCGTAATGGAAAAAATGTAATTTTTTAAAAAATTGCTTAAAAATTGAAATGCGTCATAGCCCGTAAAATACGGTGACTGCCCGTGTAAACGCACCTCTAGAAGTCATCCGTTTTGATGCCTAAACAACCGTTCAGAGATTTGGAAACTTCATACGAACGGTAACTGCGGCCAGAAAGTCTACACAATACTCTCCATTAATACCAGTGTATTGCTGTCGTGGTCTACAGTCCAGAGACTGGTTTGATGCAGCCCTCCAATCAGCTCTATCAAATGGTTCAAATGGCTCTGAGCACTATGGGACTCAACTGCTGAGGTCATTAGTCCCCTAGAACTTAGAACTAGTTAAACCTAACTAACCTAAGGACATCACAAACATCCATGCCCGAGGCAGGATTCGAACCTGCGACCGTAGTGGTCTCGCGGTTCCAGACTGCAGCGCCTTTAACCGCACGGCCACTTCGGCCGGCAATCAGCTCTATCCTGCGCAAGCTTCTTCATCTCCAAGTAACTACCGCAACCCACATCTTTCTGAATCTGCTTAGTGTATTCATCTCTTGGTCTCCCTCTACGACTGGACTCGCATTCGGGAGGACGACGGTTCAATCCCGCGCCCGGCCATCCTGATTTAGGTTTTTCCGTGATTTCCCTAGATCACTTCAGGCAAATGCCGGGATGGTTCCTTCGAAAGGGCACGGCCGATTTCCTTCCCCATCCTTCCCTAATCCGAGCTTGTGCTCCGTCTCTAATGACCTCGTCGTCGACGGGACGTTAAACACTAATCTCGTCCTCCTCCTCCTCCTCTACGATTTTTAGCCTCCACGCTGCCCTCCGATACTAAACTGGTGATCCCTTGATGCCTCGCAATATCTCCTACCAACTGATCCCTTCTTCTAGTCAAGTTGTGCCACAAATTCCTCTTCCAGTTATTCTGGTTTGTTAACTTAAAATTTACACCCTGTATATGAACGGTAAAAAAGAATGGATCCGCGAAGTTACAGACCAGTATCCTCAACATCTGTTTGCTGCAGAATTCTTGAACGTATTCTGAGTTAGAATACTGTATGATAAATTTCCTTGAGAGGGGAGAGCTACTATCCACAAATCAGCACGGACTTAGAAAGCATCACTAGTGTGAATCTCAGCTTCTCTTTTTCTTACATGATGTACTGCGAACCATGGATGAAAGGCAACACGCACATTCCCTATACCTATACTTAAGGAAAGCTTTTGCCACTGTGCCTCACTGCACAGCATACCGATGAGCTTCCACGATATGTGGGTGGCTCCAAGACTTCTTAACGAATAGAATCCAGTACGTTATCCTGGATGGCGAGAGCTCATCAGAGACAAGGGTACCATCAGGAGTGCCCACGAAAGTGTGATAGGACCACTCTTACTCTCAATGTAAGTAAACGCTCTGTCGGACAGGGTGAGCAGCAGTCTGTGGCTGTTTGCTGATGAAGCTGTGATGTACGGTAATGTGTCATCACTCAGTAACCGTAGGAACATACAAGATTACTTGGTCCAAATTTCTAGTTGGTGTGGCTAATGGTAGCTTGTTCCAAACGTAGAAAAATGTAAGTTGTAAGGTGGCAGAGTAAATGAAGGTCAATATCGCACCTTACATAAGAGTTTTATACATCGTAAAGGGAAGATGAATATGACACCTAACTTGCTGCGGTAGTAATGAGCAGATTAGCCTGTAAGTATGTAATGCAAATGGGACGACAATCTATGGTATTAACACGCCACTCCTATATAATGCATGCCAATGAGCAGAAGGTGAAACAAGCAGTGAGAGGAAATTTTTTGTGTCGAAGCCAGTGCGGGCAGACACAGAGGCCACACCCCGGGAGGCACTACAGAAAGATCTTAAGGGGGTATATGCCGCAGTGGGCGTCAGCGACCGGACAGGTGATGCATACTACAGGGCGAGTAACGGGCCACCAGAAGCAGGACATAACGAAGCTTTAGAAAACTGCATTTCCGATTTCCAAATGGATATGAACAAAACCAGTGACGCAGTTGATCACCTGAACAGCGAATGGTACACATGTGAGTGGGCACAAAACGAACTAGGAAAGAGTAAAGTGCCGAGATTTCGACGCAGTTCAATGGTAGGGTCCTTGCGATTGGTAGATAGTGTTTCCACAAAATAAGAGAAATGCTCCTAGTGGTCGAGGAAAGTCGTGATGTGGAGAACGAAAGAACCCAGGTGGGGAGAGTTCTGCTATGAAATGGAAATTTCAGGGGACTTGTCAGGAAGTCATTTCTGAAAGTATTTGTATGAAGCCTAGCCATGTATGGAAGTGAAACATAGACGATAAATAGTTTGGACAAGAAGAGAATAGAAGCTTTCGAAATGTGGTGCTACAGAAGAATGCTGAAGATTAGATGGGTAGATCACATAACTAATGAGGAGGTATTGAATAGAATTGGGGAGAAGAGGAGTTTGTGGCACAACTTGACTAGAAGAAGGGACCGGTTGGTAGGGCATATTCTGAGGCATCAAGGGATCACCAATTTAGTATTGGAGGGCAGCGTGGAGGGTAAAAATCGTAGAGGGAGACCAAGAGGTGAATACACTAAGCAGATTCAGAAGGATGTAGGCTGCGGTAGGTACTGGGAGATGAAGAGGCTTGTACAGGATAGAGTAGCATGGAGAGCTGCATCAAACCAGTCTCAGGACTGAAGACCACAACAACTTCTCTGAACAGGCGTCAAGTGCAGAACGGAGCGCATAACGCTCTGTACGACGCAGAGTAGTAATTTGTGTGAACACTGCGCTCATAGCGCCTGACCTCCAGCTAGAAATTAGCTGCAGCATCGTTGAGCTCGAACTGTGAAGAAACGAACCAGTCAGTTAGTTAATTGCTCCAGTTATGCGCGTGTATATCGCCATAGTCTGAAACTAGGGATGGGTTCATGTTTTCTCGCATAACGAGAAACATTGGGAGAGATTCTGCTCGAAAATTCAGCAAAGGCTTCATTAGATTTTATAGGAACTTCGGTGGGCGAGAGCAGCCATGGAGACGACAACTCATCGCAGCTAAGGTAAATACCGTGTGCAGAGGCGTAAACTTGTTGGTTCACCAGCTTGCGTCCACTGTAAACTCGAGCGACCTTTGGTAACCTGTTCCTCGACTTGCCACAGATCTAACTATCCTATGGAGACTTGATTGTCATCCTACAAAATAGTACCGGACCTAGAAAAGGAATTAGACGATTTATCGCACTACTGGCCAACATCAAATGCAATCATAAGAAGTATTTTGTAAAGAAACTTCTACTTAAAATTTAGCATTGTTGTGTTTAGGATTATTTAACTTTCTGAAGGTTGAAATTTAACACTATTGTGTCTAGGTTTAGTTCACTTTCAAAGGCCAAGATGCGTTATTTTGACAACTGTCTTAACATTGTCACATTGTAAACTGTGTAAAAGTATGTATGTCCGTGACAAAATTGCAATATTAAACAATGTCATTACAGCTTACGCAGTTGTGTTCAGTCATAGAATAAGATACCATCTAACCATAACCTTATAAAGTTAATGCAGATGAGTAGGAAAAACAATCCCGTTATGTTCGAATACAGCAATTGTGGTGCTTGGCACAGTCATGTCGATAAAATATCTAGGCCTAACGTCGCAAAGCGACATGAAATAGAACGAGCACGTAAGGTCGGTAGCAGGGAAGGCGAACATCGGATTAGTGAGAGAATTTTAGAAAAGTGTAGCTCATCTATAAAGGAGATCGTGTACGTAACACTAGTGCCATTCTTTCTTGTGTACAGCTCAAGCGTTTGGGGTCCACCCCTTAGTTTAGATTAGGGGAAGACACAGAAGCAAATCAGAGGCGCCCTGTTAGATTTCTTACTGTTAAATTCGGTCAGAACGAGAGTGTTACGGAGATGCTTCCTAAACTCAGATCGGAATATCTGGAGAGAAGGACACAATTACGAGGGCAGTCCAATAAGTAATGCAACACTTTTTTTCTGAAACAGGGGTTGTTTTATTTAGCATTGAAATACACCAGGTTATTCCCCAATCTTTTAGCTACACAACACTATTTTTCAACGTAATCTCCATTCAATGCTACGGCCTTACGCCACCTTGAAATGAGGGCCTGTATGCCTGCACGGTACCATTCCACTGGTCGATGTCGGAGCCAACGTCGTACTGCATCAATAACTTCTTCATCATCCGCGTAGTGCCTCCCACGGATTGCGCCCTTCATTGGGCCAAAGATATGGAAATCCGACGATCGGGGCTGTAGGGTGCATGAGGAAAAACAGTCCACTGAAGTTTTGTGAGCTCCTCTCGGGTGCGAAGACTTGTGTGAGGTATTGCGTTGTCATGAAGAAGGAGAAGTTCGTTCTGATTTTTGTGCCTACGAACACGCTGAAGTCGTTTCTTCAATTTCTGAAGAGTAGCACAATACACTTCAGAGTTGATCGTTTGACCATGGGGAAGGACATCGAACAGAATAACCCCTTTAGCGTCCCAGAAGACTGTAACCATGACTTTACCGGCTGAGGGTGAGGGTATGGCTTTAAACTTTTTCTTGGTAGGGGAGTGGGTGTGGCGCCACTCCATTGATTGCCGTTTTGGTTCGTCGCCTGTAACAATCTTTGACAAGAAATTGTCACCCTCAGCCACATGACGAGCAAGCAATTCCGCACAGATGGTTCTCCTTTGCTCTTTATGGTGTTCGGTTAGACAACGAGGGACCCAGCGGGAACAAACCTTTGAATATCCCAAGTGGTGAACAATTGTGACAGCACTACCAACAGAGATGTCAAGTTGAGCACTGAGTTGTTTGATGGTGATCCGTCGATCATCTCGAACGAGTGTGTTCGCACTCTCCGCCATTGCAGGAGTCTCAGCTGTGCACGGCCGGCCCGCACGCGGGAGATCAGACAGTCTTGCTTGACCTTGCGGCGATGATGGCACACGCTTTGCCCAACGACTCACCGTGCTTTTGTCCACTGCCAGATCACCGTAGACATTCTGCAAGCGCCTATGAATATCTGAGATGCCCTGGTTTTCCGCCAAAAGAAACTCGATCACTGCCCGTTGTTTGCAACGCACATCCGTTACAGACGCCATTTTAACAGCTCCGTACAGCACTGCCACCTGTCGGAAGTCAATGAAACTATACGAGACGAAGCGGGAATGTTTGAAAATATTCCACAAGAAATTTCCGGTTTTTTCAACCAAAATTGGCCGAGAAAAAAAAGTGTTGCATTACTTATTGAACTGCCCTCGTATTAAATACAAGTTGCGTCTATAAAGTTCGGTGAATGGTCTCAGAAAATAAAGGAAACAAAAATTACAAACAAAATACCTTCACTAGCCTTCAACGTAATCACCATTTGCTACCACACACTTCTGATAACTGTTGGAAAGTATCAGTAAACGCTTCTTTTGGAATCGCTCGAAGCACAGTGGTCACGAGTTGTTGCATATCCGCAACGTCAGCGAATGTTCGCGAAGAACAGTGCTTCTACTGCCTATGGTTATCTTTGTTGTTCTGCTCTCATTCTCAAAGACCCGTCGCACTCGTTCGATGTTGCTTGCTCGGAATCTACATCTACGTGATTACTCTGCAATTCACAAAGTGCCTGGCAGAGGGTTCAATGAACCAACTTCAAGCTGTCTCTCTACCCTTCCACTCTTGAACGGCATGCGGGAATAACGAGCACTTAAATTTTTCTGTGGGAGCCCTGATTTCTCTTATTTTATCGTGATGATCATTTCTCCCTACGTTTGTTGGTCGCAACAGAATGTTTTCGCAATCGGAGGAAAAAACTGGTGATTGAAATTTCATGAGAAGATCCCGCCGCAACGAAAAACGCCTTTGTTTTAATGATTGCCACTCCAATTCACGTATCATGTCTGTGACACTATCTCCCATCTCCCCTACTTCGCGATAATAGAAAACGAGCTGCCCTTTTTGGACTTTTTCGATGTAATCCGTCAGTCCCACCTGATGCGGATCCCACACTGCACAGCAATACTCCAGAACAGGACGGACAAGCGTGGTGTAAGCAGTCTCTTTAGTAGACCTGTCGCACCTTCTAAGTGTTCTGCCAATGAATCGTAGTCTTTGGTTTGCTCTACCCACAATATTATCTATGTGATCGGTCCAATTTAGGGTATTTGTAATTGTAATCCCCAAGTATTTAGTTGATTTTACAGCCTTCAGATTTGTGTGACTTATCGCGTAATCGAAATTTAGCGGATTTCTTTTAGTACTCTTGTGAATAATTGCACACTTCTTTATTCAGGGTCAACTGCCACTTTTCGCACACGAATAGTGCGTCTTGACCCGAAAGTGGCTCAACCTCGACGTCGCACTTTCTGTGTCTAAAGCGTTTAAACCGCACAGACACAACATTTTTACTCATTGTTTCAACGTCGCTGTTTTTCTTAATCCTACAACAATAAAGGGCGGAAAATGTTACAAAGCTACTAAACCATCCCAACGTGTGCTGCTTCACATTTTATTCAAAGGAAATCATCGTTTATAGGTTATGCACTAATTAATTACAATTGTTAGATCTCCAATGGGATGTTACATACCAAATTAACTATAAAATGTTCTGTTTTATAACCAGCTGCAACAATAAATTTTACGAGGATTTAGTAATCTAAAGTTAATCTGAAGCAAAACGCGTTGCTCTTTTTTGCGCTCTGTTTTGCAACGAGGTGAGTACGGTAGGTGCTTGTGGATGTTGAGCGGTTGTCGTTGGGAATGAGTGCACAAGAGCTGAAGATAAGCAAAGGCAATGTAAACACTATTGAACACGAACAATCGCATAGGTTGC
This sequence comes from Schistocerca piceifrons, assembly GCF_021461385.2. Taxonomy (NCBI): domain Eukaryota; kingdom Metazoa; phylum Arthropoda; class Insecta; order Orthoptera; family Acrididae; genus Schistocerca; species Schistocerca piceifrons. Next base: position 499,478,591 of record NC_060144.1, read on the forward strand.
GGATATTCAACAAAACGTGACAACGGTGCTTCTTTGAAGGCCAGTAAAGCTGTTTCGTTCGTAACCCTTGTTCCCTTTATTTTCTGAGACCATTCGACGAACTTTTCAGACGCATCTTGTAAACTGAGTCACCACGTTAGAGCATCAACAAGGCGTCGTGCTGCTACAGTCCGTAGGGGCTGTTGATATTTTGAAAACTATCGTGAATCCGATATATCGATGGAGAAAATATCGACATATACATGCTTATAAAAATATCGGCTTCACATTGTCAATATACGGCTGGTTTTAGTGTTGTGTATTTACGTATTGATTTATTATTAGATATTCTGTACACCAATAAGCTAGCAGCCTGCCTATTCCCCTTAGAACAAGAATCGAAAGAAAAACACTTAATTTGATATTTTGTAAGTTAATAATGGGACTTTGTGCAGATTAAAATCTTATATTACGATACTTTTTTGTCAACTTACGTCGTTAATGAACAAACTATGTACATGGTGCATTTTCATGCAGTAATTCATTCCGGTTAACCTCTCATGCCTTATTTTCTTAATTTGTCATTGGCTACAAGTAGAATAAACCACCTTTCACGCTGATTGAGGAAAACTGCTCGGTACAGCTACACGTTGCAGTTTCTGTGCCGGCCGGAGTGGCCGAGCGGTTCTAGGCGCTACAGTCTGGAACCGCGCGACCGCAACGTCGCAGGTTCGAATCCTGCCTCGGACATGGATGTGTGTGCTGTCCTTAGGTTAGTTAGGTTTAAGTAGTTCTAAGTTCTAGGGGATTGATGACCTCCTCAGTTAAGTCCCATAGTGCTCAGAGCCAGTTTGCAGTTTCTGTTGGTAGCGCCAAGCGCCGATTACGTCAGCATTTCCGCTCAAACGTCTCCACTCGCTCTAAAGATCAATCTTATCATTTAGAATTTTGTTCATTGTTTTTAACGCGACTGGTCTGCTGTTTTGTTCACAACGGAAATTTGTATTTAATCTACTCCGCCGCCAGTGCAATCGTACTGCTACTTTGTGCCACCTTTACTTGCTTCACTGTCAAAGAGAAAGACTGGACGTGATGAAAGTAGTACGACTCCTTCATACAGTAAAAGTTATTCTCTACAACAATTTCAAAATAACAATTTTACATATTTACCGAAAATTGTGAAAAAAACATAAAATAAAAATATCGGCACTCTATTTTGATATCGGTATATCGATACATCGGTTAAGAGTCGCCAATCTCGATATTTTCCGTGGGAAATATCGATACATCTATATTTTATCAACAGCCGTCGTAGGCGTATTATGTGAGGGGGAACCATGACGCTGTCTCGTGCTTGGCCTTGCTGGCACATAAGGGTCTGCGTGTAAGACGTTCCTTCAGTTCGCTTCGCTGGCAGCTACAAGTAAGCACGAAGAAATGCATTCTCGAATGTCATTTCTCCGAAGAATGGAGCACAAATGTAAATTGATACTTACATTCATCGCCGAGAGTTTACTGCTCATCTTGAGTGAGGCAGAGTGAACCACAGTTTGCGATGCGTCTTAAAGACGCGATGGACGGAATGATTTCGACCGATGAAGAGAAACAGATTGTTTTGTACCTTCTACATTGTGCTTGTTAAGCTGACCTTCTCGAAGCATACCGCAGTGCCGATTTAGTGACCTAAGACATGCCATCTCTTGTCTTTCACTGGATGAAAACTATTTAATAATTCGGCGAGACCACATTCAGCATTTTCAAATTTGTTGCTCGCGTCCAAGCCAGAGTGTCATACCACTAACAGCGTGGATCTCTGCTTCAGTACTTTTTTTGTGCTTGGTTTAGCTAGCTACACGAAAAAGCGTTGTCAGTGCAGTTAAATATTCCTTTTAGTATCCGTCAGCAGTGTGGGAAACGGTTTAATTCCTTTATCTGTTTGTTAATAAAGTCGATAAATGAATGTCTTGTGCCTAGCGCCTCCCGTCGGGTTGACCGTTCGCCGGGTGCAACTTTTTCGATTTAATGCCACTTCGGCGACTTGCGCGTCGATTGGGATGAGATGATGATGATTATTATTATTAGGACAAAAAAAACACCCAGTCCCTGAGCGGAGAAAATCTCCAACCCAGCCGGGAATCAAACCCGGGCCCTTAGGACTGACATTCTGTCGCGCTGACAACTTTTTTTCTTTTTTTGTTCGTTGCATCTGCTCGGGGCGGACGTCGTAAGACACCCATTTAAGTTCGTTGTTGATCTGTCAACTCAGTTTTTTTATTACAGAGGGCACGTTACCCTCTGACCGAACACGCTGAGCTACCGTGACGGCACCACTCAGCTACCGGGGGCGGAATAAAGCCCATGAATTATAAATTGTAGAGTGTAGCAATCAGTCGTCCTTTATTAGATTTTATTACGCATTCTCAATGCACTATTTTCTATTCTCGACGCATTTAAGTCCCTGTCGTTTGGGCGTCAGTCACATTTCTTTGAATCAGTGTGACTGACGCCCGAACACCAGAGATGCATCAAGAATAGAAAATAATGCATTGAGAATGGCTAGCCACTAGCCGAAATCTCGATTTGCGTAATAAAATATAAAAGAGGACGACTGATTGCTGCACTCTATAATTTATAAGCCACATAACAGTCGCCGAGTGCACCCACTTTCCGAATGGAAGGTAACCTGAAGTCGATGAATGCTACTTCTACGGCATAAAAAAAAAACAATACAGCCACGATGCAGTTTTAACGGTTATTTTATTTGATTTTATCTTTATGACCGTTGCCTACACGTGCATTTAGAAAATATATTCCAAATGCAGATTTCACCCAGCTTACTACACTGTCCACTCCAATAGTATAACAATCATGAAAAGCTCAATTATGTTTGGTTTAAAGAAAACAGTGCTGTTCAAATATATCTTTTACCTTTGTCTCTGAAAACACAATATAATCACATTGCCTTTCACAACTTTACACAAGGGAGACTGAGACATACCCAAACGTTTCTCATTGAAGACTGTCTCGTTCCTCCTGCATTTAGAAACAGCGAAGAACCTATACATACGTATATTACAAATCTGTCTCTCAGTTTTCACAGATTTATGATCCACAAAAAGCACTACTCTTTGGCGGTTAATTCTGTTTAAGTAATCGTACTATTTGTTCTGCTGATTTAAATTACAGATCGTAAGCTGCCATATGTCGGCCAACAACTGCATTCCGTCCTCCAACACTCCCTTCGAAACTACAGACATTTCCCACAAAGCGCCATCAGAATATGTCTCATCGTTTTGTTTGGCTGGCGCGAACCATGTAGAGTTGTTCATGGAAGAAGCAGGAGAATACATATCAAACCCATTCTTATAGGACAAAGGGAGGAGGGGGGGGGGGGCGCAGCTTGTTAGAAAAAGAAAAGTAATAAATGTGAGCAGAGTACACTGGTCCCCTCAAAGGCTTGAGCTATGTTAACGACGGCTACAAGCCCAGTGGCGAAACACGCAACTTAATTGATATGTTGTACGTAAAGTTCAAATGGTTCAAATGGCTCTGAGCAGTATGGGAATTAACTTCTGAGGTCATCAGTCCCCTAGAACTTAGAACTACTGAAACCTAACTAACCTAAGGACATCACACAACATCCAGCCATCACGAGGCAGAGAAAATCCCTGACCCCGCCGGGAATCGAACCCAGGAAGCCGGGCGTGGGAAGCGAGAACGCTACCGCACGACCACGAGCTGCGGGCTGTACGTAAAGTCCGGGAACACTTTCAATTATTTATTGCCCAAGAACCAAACACTGTACAGATATCATACAAAGGTAATTTGGAAGAGAAACCCTCAAAGTTTCTTTTCGTGTATACCGCCACAGAGTAGTAAATTTGCCGATAGTCAGAGCTAGCCGCAAACATTGCGAGTTCAGGTGCGGAGTGAGCTTTCTTTGTGCTGGAGTTAGACTAAAACAAGTGTGCTACAGTTGTTCAACTGATGTTTAGAACCAAACACGGTAAGAAGCCACCAACAAGGAAGGTCATTTACCCACTGGCACAACAAATCCGTCACGACGGGTTGCTTGTGCCCGGCAAAGAGAAGCGGACGTCCCAGTGTGAGTGAAGTGAATGTGGAGCGCGCACGAAAGACGGTTATGGCAATAATTCGATTACCATATTGAAGATTAGATGGGTAGATCACATAACTAATGAGGAGGTATTGAATAGAATTAGGGAGAACAGAAATTTGTGGCACACCTTGACCAGAAGAAGGGATCGGTTGGTAGGACATGTTCTGACGCATCAAGGGATCACCAATTTAGTATTGGAGGGCAGCGTGGCTGGTAAAAATCGTAGAGGGAGATGATGAAGCTTGCACAGGGTAGAGTAGCATGGAGAGCTCCATCAAACCACTCTCTGGACCGAAGACCAAAACAACAACATTGACGTCTGCCGGGTCACTCACTCATGGTTCGCATATCGAATGTTTGTAAAAAACTTTCAGAGTTTCTCTTCCAAATGCAATATTTATGACATCTATACAATGTTTAGCTCTTGTGCAATAAATAATTGAAAGTGTTCCCCGACTTTATGTACATCCCGTTATAATTAAGCTACTGATCGTGGAATACGTGTTGGTAAACTTGTTTTAGTCTCCAGCAACGTACGGCGCTACGATCACGGAAGTTCAGACGACTAGCCGCGTTTTGTAAACAAACCACCGGTTGGTGAAGGTTCCGTTCGGAGACGCCCCTTGTGAGGTAAGCGCGCTACGAGTCGGCAACAGCGCAGTCGCGGATTCACGGGCGTGCCACTCTGCTGGCACACCCACAACGGCATTTTTCCGCTGAACCTTGGGCATTCCCAACTGCTGCTCGGCGTCGCCGTAAGACATGCTACCTGCTTTCTGCTACCGTACTCACAATCGGCTTGTAATCAAATTGCGGACGTCTGGAATATCGTCTCAGCTATGCGACTGGATTCGTGTTTCCTGTCACAGTACGTAGTAATTGACGAAACGTCATCGAGTAAAACAGAAGTGCCTGCCGCTGTGGCCTAGCGGTTTTAGGCGCTTCAGCCCGGAACCTCGCGGCTGCTACGGTCGCAGGTTCGAATCCTGCCTCGGGCATGGATGTGTGTGATGTCCTTAGGTTAGTTAGGTTTAAGTAGGTCTAAGTTCTACGGCACTGATGATCTCATATTAACTCCCATAGTGCTCAGAGCCATTTGAAAACAGAAGTAGTGTTGTAGGCCCTTGCAAAACGATTTAGGAAAGACATCTGTGTGCGCGAAAATTGGCAGTTGACCCTAAATAACTAAAAGTGTGAGGTCATCCACATTCTAAAAGGAATCCGTTAAACTTCGGTTACACGATAAATCATTCTAATCTAAAGACCGTTAATTCAACTAAATACAAGGTGTACAACTTTGCTTCCGCCGTTTGCCGATAGGTGGCGACGACAGTAAGTAGCGGTCGAAAGAAACAGATTGCAGACATCAGGTAGTTAGCTTCGACCTCGGGCAACATAACCTCATTCAACATTAGTCGATTTGTGTCTGTATCATAAAGTTGTTCTTGATTGAAAATGTCAATTTACGAGCCTAATTCTCGTTATTTCCGGTAGCTGTTAATGTTTTGTTTCAATATGAAGAAAACAGCGGCTGAGCCTCATCATATGCTCTCAAGTACGTACGGTAAGGACGGTATTAGTGAAAGAATGTGTCGTAAGTGGTTTAAGCGCTTGAAGAACGGTGATTTTGAAGTCGTAGACCGGCATAGTGGTGGAAGAGGAATGTTTTCGAAGATGCAGATTTGGAGACATTGCTGAGTGAAGACTCGCGTCAAAAGAAGAATTGACACGATTAGTGGGAGTGACACAGCAAGCCATTTCAAAACGTCTCAGGGCTATGGAGATGATACAGAAAGAAGGAACTTGGGTCCCGTGTGAGCTGAATCCAAGAGACGTTGAATGGCGTTTGCGTGTTTCTGAACAGTTGCTTCAGAGGCAAAAACGGAGGGATTTCTGCATCATATTGTGAACAGGTACGAAAAGTGGATTCATTATGATAACCCTAAACGCAAAAAAACCTGGGTATATCCCGGCGATGCTTCCACGTCGACGGCAAAACCGAACATTCACGGCTCCAAGATCATGCTCTGCATTTGGTAGGACCAGCTCGGCGTCGTATACTATGAGGTGTTGAAACCAAGTGAAACAATCACAGGTGCTCGTTATCGAACGCTATTAATGCGTTTGAGAAGAGCATTAAAAGACAAACGGCCGCAATACAGCGAGAGGCACGATAAAGTGATTTTGCAGCACGACAACGGTCGACGCCAAGTTGCTACAGAGGAAACGTTAAAATGGGAGGTCCTACCCCACCCGCCGTATTCTCCATTGCTCCTTCTGACCATCACCTGTTTACATCGATGGCGCATGGCCTGGCTGACCAACACTTCCGATCTCATGAAGTCACAAATTGGATCGATTTAAGGATCGCTTCTAAAGATGAACAATTTTTTGGACGCGGGGTTCGTACACTGCCCGAAAGATGGGATAAAGTAGTCGCCAGCGATGGAAAAATCGGTACAAAACTATCACTTTTCAATATAATCTCCCCCACGACCAACGCAAGTCCTCCAGCGCTTACAAGCTGCATACATTCCTTCAGCAAAAAATTCTTTTGGTAGTCCGCGCAACCACTCATGCACCGTGTGGCATACCTCTTCATCAGAACAGAACTTCTTTCCTCCCATTGCGACTTTGAGTGGTCCAAACACATGGAAATCACTGGGGGCAAGGTCTGGTGAGCATGGTGGATGAAGAAGACGCTCAAAATGCAGGTCTGTGATTGTTCCAACTGTTGTATGGGCAGTGTGGGGCCTTGCATTGTCGTGTTGCAAAAGGACACCTGCTGACAGCAATCCACGTCGCTTTGATCTGCAGGCTGCAGATGATTTTTTAGGAGATCTGTGTATGATGCACTGGTGACAGTGGTCCCCCTAGGCATGTAATGTTCCAAAATGACGCCTTTTTCGTCCCAAAAGAGACTCAGCGTAACCTTCCCTGCTGATGGTTCTGTTCGAAACTTCTTTGGTTTTGGTGACGAGGAATGGCGCCATTTGTTCGTCGCTCTCTTCGTTTCTGATTGGTGGAAGTGAACCCAGGTTTCCTCCCCAGTAACGAGTTTTGCAAGGAAGCCATCAGCTTCTCGTTCAAAACGCCGAAGAAGTTCTTCACAAGCATCAACACGTCGTTCTCTCATTTCAAGAGTCAGCTGCCGTGGCACCCATCTTACAGAATGTGGTGTTCTGACCCATGACTAATCTGTAAACATGCTGCAATGTCATTCGGTGTCACTCGGCGGTTTTCCTTCACTATGGCTTCAACTGCTGCAATGTTCTGTGGAGTCACAACTCGTTGTGCCTGACCTGGACGAGGAGCATCTTCCACTGAAGTCACACCATTTGCGAACTTCGTACTCCATTCGTAGACTTGCTGCTGTGAGAAACACGGATCACCGTACTGAATCTTCATTCGTCGATGAATTTCAATAGGTTTCACACCTTCACTACGCAAAAACCGAATAACAGAACGCTGTTCTTCCCTGGTGCAAGTCGCAAGTGGGGCGACCATCTGTATACTGATACTGCGACGGTATGTGTGGCTGGGTGTTGTGTGCTGTCCTTAGGTTAGTTAGGTTTAAGTAGTTCTAAGTTCTAGGGGACTGATGACCATAGATGTTAAGTCCAATAGTGCTCAGAGCCATTTGAACGGTATGTGTGCATCTGCGCTATGCTGCCACTTACAGGCCATTCTGTACGCTGTTTGTAGCACGCTTACCAACTTACAGGATAACGGCGCGAAATTTCGATTTGTTATTAAAAATTTAAGGTTTTCATTTGACTCACCTCTTATATGCCTCGGTACAAGTTCTAATGTCTTTAATCTTTTCTTCGAGGTCCTTAAGCGAAATGTACGTTGGTGACCTTAGAATCGTTTTGCAGTCAGGCTCAAATACCGGTTCTCTAAATTTTCTCAATGGAGGTGTCTGGAAACTTATCATTAGACAGTGTGATAGGACTACCCAAGGTGCTCCACGTGGAAGAAAGCTATTTCTTTCTAATGTTTCACATGGCGTTTTACTCTTGACGCCCCATGTTTGTCCGACAGGCATATCTGAACCATACGTTTAATTTTCGAAGTTAGTAGCGGTCTCGGTATTTCCTCGTTTCTATCTTCGCCTCCACTACGGTTGAGCTGGATTTACTGTCCCACTTGTCTTGGCTTCGCGCAGTTCGGTGCATCGCGCCCTCCCCAGCTATCAGCGGCGGTCGTCTTTGTTCCCGGAGCTAAGGCGCCCCGGCACCCAACTTCAGCCATCCCGACTGCTAACCGGTCGTTAGGCGCGGCCTTAGCCAAGTCCTCCTTTGTCGCGCGAGTTACATATTGTCTCGCAAGTCTGGCTGGCGGCTAGTTCTTGCTTCCATTAGCGGCCTATTGAAACGCAAATTGCCACAACGCCTTATGTTAACGCCCGGCACATTCTAGAGTACTGTTGTTTCAAACTCTCGTTTACGAAGGTACACTGTAGCGTGAACTATTTTCGTTTACCTACGATGCAGAGAACTGGCAACGAAAGCGCTGTCGCGCTCAGCTGCGTAGCCTTCAAGGCTAAACATTCGTCCGAATGGAAATATCAGGAAGTCGAGAATGCGAATATATCACCTAAAAAATGTTGTTGGTGTTAGGACAGCAACCAGCTCCAAATTTACTTTCAGTTCCTTTATTCAAAGGGTACCGTTACCGGTTTCGAATCGTTGTGATTCATCCTCAGACGGTTTACACGCTTTCTTTATGACATGTGGTGTGTTTTTTACAGATTAATTGTCCTAAAATATAAATAATACATAATTATAAACACGCCACACACAGATGGTTGCGTTACAGACTTTCGTTGCATGTGACTTATATGTGAAACGTCGGTTTGGAGTGTTTGTTTTCATAACATTCGTCCAACAGATGTTAATACATTCCCACTGCATTCTTATTGTTGCACACGTAAATTGTTCTCAATGAAACTTTAGATTTGTCACTGAGAAGTTTTCTACCACGCACCACATGTTTTGATACATACGAAGAGCTTACAAACATACGAGTATCAAAGATGCTATGATATATCGTAACATTTGACGATGATGTCCTATGTTTGGAAAGGATCATATATTCATTTATGCAACTGTAATGCCTTTTACACTAGTACAGAGACATTGAATTTTTGAGTTGATATTATTAAATTTAGGACAATCTATAAAAAAACACACCATATGTCAAAGAAAGCGTGTAAACCGTCTGAGGATGAATCACAACGATTCGAAACCGGTAACGGTACCCTTTGAACAAAGCAACTGAAAGTAAATTTGTGGCTGGTTGCTGTCCTAACACCACCAACGTTTGTCTTCAAACAACAGCCACGGTCTCCATCATATGACAAAACCCATTCACTTAAAAAAAGTCTCAAAAAAATGTTAAAATTCCAGGGTATTCTTAAGGGACCAAACTGCTGAGGGCTGAGGTCATCGGTCCCTCGACTTCCACAGTACTTAAAGTAACTTATGCTAAGAACAACAAACACAACTATGCCAGAGGGAGGACTCGAACCTCCGGCGGGAGGGTCGCGCAATCCGTGACATGGCGCCTCTAACCGCGCGGCCGGACACTCCGCGCGGCACAGAAGTCTCATTGTGACATTCCACCATCGCTCTATCGTCTCATTGTCTGTGTAACATATCTAGAAAAAATAAATACCTAAGATCGTACGTACCCAACAGCATGAAGAAAGCACGTTTTCCAAGTGCGTAATTTTAAAATTTATGTCCGCCCCCGTTAGCTGAGTGGTCAGCGCGGCGGAATACCACGCCAAAGGGCTCGGGTTCGATTCCCGACTGAGGCAGGAGATTTTCTCTTCTCAGGGACTGCGTGTTGTGTTATCATCATTTCATCCCCATCTCCGACGCGCAAGTCGCCCAGTGTGGCGTCGAATGCAGTAAGTACTTGCCCTCGGCGGCCGAACTTCCCCTAATGGGGGACTCCAGGCCCACGATGCCGTACGCTCATTCCCATTTCAGAATTTATGAACTGCTAACTTATAGCTACAACTAATACCTCCCTCCTTGTTCTTTCACTCTGATATTCGCCAATCAATGCTTCGTAAACAAGACAAAGAACCTGTCCATTGTTCAGTCACAAGCTCAAATGGTGTACTAATGGAACCTATCACTTTTTACATACCTTGACGTTATATTACGAGTGTATATGAGATGGAAAGGACAGGTCACATCAGTAGAAGAAAATGCGAATGATGGGCTTACATTTGTTTGATGAAGTCTATGGGAAATGCAGTGGAAACTGCTTACGTGACGCTAAAGCAACCCATTCTGCGGCTCCAATATTTTGAGTCGTTATTAATTAAATCTCACAGCATCCGTCGAATGATTTCAGAGATGAACTGCTACGACCGTAATGAGTGGATATAGTCCATACGACTCTATAGCAAGGACGCTAATTTATCATTTTATTTCAAAGTTAAAACGGTATTATTAATGTAAAGGAGAAATTAAAGTCTTTACTGTAGTCAAAATAAAGCACCAAAAAGATCAGGGTTTACTTAGCTTAACACTTCGAAAAAAGAACTTTACCAACTACTGCTGCAAAAAATATTGTTTTAAGATCTAATAATTATTAATATTTTATGTCTTTCGACTCGCGCTTCTGCATAAATTTACACTGCATCTCCTTTACAGTCCAGACATGTTCCCAGCCAATGTTCTTTGAGTGGAACGGTTTAGTTTACCACTTATGCCCAATTTTTCATAAAAAAAATTTTCTCTGACCCATCATTTCGTCTTCATCTGCTGATACTGCGGCAAAATAATCATCACTGAGAGCGTTACTTTCTTCAGTACTTAACAGTTCACTGAACTCTTTATCAGACGAGCTCGTGGGAATACGAAACATTATGTCCTTCTTAACGGTGAGAAATCTTCCAACGTGAAACTAACTACGCGCGTACACCACGGGAGTGTTCCAGGACCATTCCTGTTCACAATACATACAGGTCGTTAGTGGTGTGGGTGAAGATATTTCTGTTGGTATCTGAGGACAGTGTGCTCAACAACATTGCATCAGTATTTACTTCATTTGCGAGTAGTGTATTTTTCCGGTTGGTTAGTATCTCCGAGTACGCATTCCACTAGCACCAACTAATGTTTATCTATCCCTGAAGAGCAGGTCAGGTATTGAGATGTAGACGCGTCCACGCAAAACGAATAGTCTATACTGACAAGCATAGTCCACGACCGTGCAGGAAACATGTGGTAGTAAATTATGTGATGTGTTTTCCCAAAGACTCTCACATGCAGAGAAGAAACAGCTAACACGCTTAAGTTGGTGTGCATACCCTTAACACACTGTCCAAGTGACTAATGGAGATCATCAGCACCTTCATGAGGCAATTCGCAGATGGTGCTGTTGTACACACAAGTTACGACACGTAGGAAAGGCAGATGCAAGACAGATTCATCGCAAAAATCTTCATTGTAGTCCGTTCATGAAGTAGGTTGCTCACAAAATCTTAGCTCTAGCAACGCTAGAGTACTGTTTCTCAGTCTGGGACAGCTGTCAGGTAGGCCTGATAGAGGAAACAAAGAAGGTCCAAATAAGTGTGCTTCGTCGTTGGTTGGTAATGCTCATCCGACTTTAGTGGCAGACGCCGGAAGAGAATAGTTCTGCATCAGGGCGTGCTTTACTGTTAAAGTCACGAGAGCAGTCTTACCTAGGAGAGTCAACCAATACATTGCTTTCTTCTACGTAGATCTTGCGAACAGATGATTCGAGCATGACCGGAGGCGTCCCAACATCGTGCTTTTTAACACCATTCGCGTCTGGACCAGGCAGTGTGGGAAGTGTGAAACGTAAAGTAATCTTGCCAAACATTTTAAGATGGCTTCTGGAATACAGATGTAGATGTAACACTAGATAATTGGTGCACAGTATGACACTATAATGAGAATGCAGATGTTCGCAGATGAACCATCGCTGAATGAGATAAAGCGTGCAGAGAGAATGCAAAAGTATGATTCATTTTTAAGTGCGCTTTACGACTCACAAGGGGAGGCCGCCAATTGTGAAATTCAGATTCGATTCATACTGCGCATAATAAAAGCTCATGGCCAGAGGTGTAATGTGGCAAAGCACCAAGATGCACTTCTCAGCCGTTGTCGAGAAAATCGACAGTTAAAATAAACCGTTGCGGTGAAATGCTCTCTACGGTTAATAGTTTTATACAGCGTCGTGGCGCAGCGGTAAGCGCTCGGGTTTGTAATCGGAAGGTCGGTCACCGGATCGAATCTCGCGCCATGCAACATTTTTTATTATTAGTTTTTTGTAATTCATATATATATATATATATATATATATATATATATATATATATATATATATATATATATATATGTGTGTGTGTGTGTGTGTGTATACACACATTTGAATAACAAACAAATACTAAAAAAAAAAATTGCATGACGCGAGATTCGATCCGGCGACCTTCGGATTACGAACCCGAGCGCTTACCGCTGCGCAACGACGCTGTCGATAATTATTAATTGTTGAGAGTATTTCACCGCAACGGTTTATTTTAACTGTCGATTTTCTCGACAACGGCTGAGAAGTGCATCTTGGTGCTTTGCCACATTACACCTCTGGCCATGCGCTTTTATCATGCGCAGTATGAATTGAATCTGAATTTCACAATTGGCGGCCTCCCCTTGTCAGATTAAAAACATGGGCATAAACTTTAAATATACAGTACTATATTTTCAGAACGCAAGGCACGCCTCTGCTAAAAGACGAAAGTATGTTCCTTTGACTGATTTACTTGTGAAGCTTTCTCAGCAGAATTGTGTGTGGTTTTTTTCTTAACAGTTGTGGCGCGGATGAACTGTATTTATTCAGCACGTGCAATCCAGGATGTTCCGTTCTCGACACTTGCATGCACATTTCACTACATACACTCCGTGATTCAACGTGTGCGTACTGTCTGTAGTTACGCCAACTGAAACAGTCTAGAGCACTATCACAAGCACTAATTACACGCCCGTCTGCAAGAACGCGCAGAGTTCCCTCCTACAAACTTTTTGGGGGGTTAGGAAGTTGTGGGGAAACCGCAGCATAAATACTCTGACCGACAGAAACAGGGGCGCAGTGCGTTTTTGCTGGGAGCGCTGTTGCCAGTACACAAGAGCCCGCCCCCCTGTTCCGTGTTGGCGGAGAACAGGACCTAGGCGGCTGTTAATACTCCCGTGAAGCTCTGTGGTAGCGCGTCCACAAGACCGGCTCATTAGCGAGTTACAAACACAGCCCTGTGCTGCTGCTGCTGCTTTTGCTGCGATCCTTGAGCAGACGTCTCTCACAGGCGCACTGCACTGATAAATGAATGGTATAGCGAACGCTGGTCTTAGTGCTAGGGAGGGGGAGGGGGAGGGGGAGGGGGAGGGGGAACGGGGGGAGAACGCAGGAAAGAATAATAACAGTAAGGGCAGAAGGATGAAGTTAAAGAGCAAGACTGGGAGAGTGAAAAGAAGAGAGAAAGGAAGGCGAAATGGTGGAGGGGGAGAACGATAGCGAATAAGGATGTTTTGGGAAGACGATAGGAAGGAGGGGGATTATAATGGTATAAATGAAGAGGAAATTTGAAAAGCGAAAGAAAGGAAGTCACAGACCGAAAGAAAGGCGAAAGAAACAGGAAGTCACATGCCGAAAGAAAGACGAAGAGAGGAATCGAAAAGAAAGGAGGGTAATCTGAGTAATGTTAAGGGAGAGGAAATGGGAGGGCAAAGTGGAAGGCGAAGAATAGCAGGGAGGAGAAGGGGGAGGGGGAGGGGGAGGAGGAGGAGGGGGGGAGGGGGAGGAGGAGGAGGAGGAGGAGGAGGAGGAGGAATTAAAGGGAGACGCTGAAATTCGCCGAGATATCTTCAGGAAATTGGGAAGACCAGGCGCACTGACCAATATAATGAATCCCGCCAACTGAATATTAACTCCATGCAAGGTGATACATTAATATTACTGACACAGTGAAGCAAACTGCAGGGCAAAGCGTCATCCTGCAAGCGTAAACACGCAGACTTCTACCTGCTTCATACCGTAAAACACTGCAGACTTAACAGAACTTCGAGCATACTGAACAGGTTCCCAAATAAGTGTGTGGTTCGAAGACTTCTGATGTAATAGAACCCAGTACATTACTCTCGGCGGCAAATGTTCATCACAGACTAGGATATCATCAGGAGTGCCCCATGGAAGTGTGATAGGCCCGATCTTGTTCCCTATATACAGTACATAAATGATTCGACGGATAGGATGAGCAGCAATCTGCGACTGTTTGTTGATAACGCTGTTGTGACTGTTCGGGGATACAGGATGAGGTAGACAGAATTTGTATTTGGTGTTGTGAATGGTAGCTTGCTGTAAACGTCGAAAAATGTTAAGTTATTGCAAATGAGTAATGAAAACAATGCTGTAACATTTGAATACAGCATTAGTGGTGAACTGCTTGACATAGTCATTTCGATTTAATTTCTAGGTGTGACGTTGCAAAGGGGAGTGAAGTGGAACGAACACATTAAGTAAGTTGCAGGGAATGCAAAGGTGACTTCGGTTTATTGAGAGAATTCTAATAAACTGTAGCTCATCTGTAAAGTGATCAGGGTACAGAACACTTGAGCAACCCATTCTTGACTGTTGCTCAAACGTTTGGGATTTCGATCATGTTGGATTAAATGTGTTCTCTGGCGTGCAGCACACGCACAGCAAGACCATCATGATCGCTTTGGCTGGACAATATAAAGAGCTCAGCAAGGAAGTGACAGTGAATTTTATCTCTATGTAGAGTGTGAAACTGAACATGGCGGTCCATCTGTTGCTGAAGCACTGAGAGGCAGTGAGAAACGAGTGACAGTGTTGATTTTATCGTTGCTCGGTAAAGAGGTGGAGAAGAAGAACAAAAACAAGAAAAACGTTGTAAAATTTTATGCGTTCATAACTTATAGAGCAAAAGATATGGTCGTGGATGGTTTCACACTTTATCTTCGTATTTGATGAAAGACGATTTTTTTTTAAAATTCAGTATGGTATTATCAAATGATTCACGAAAAATGTACGTCTCTCCTTGACTTCATTTTGTGTGATTTAAGCAGAAAAACCCGTCACTCAGAATGGCTGCAGGACGAAGGAATGGCTTTTGTTTCTTTTAGGGTACACAAATTTATTTTAACTAGTTAATAATACAGTGAAGAGCCAAAGAAACTGGTACACCTGCTTAACATCGTGTAGGGCCCCGCGAGCACGCAGATGTATCGCAACACGACGTGACATGGACTCGACTAACGTCTGAAGTAGTGCTGAAAGGAACTGACACCATGAATCCTGCACGGCTGTCCATAAATCCATAAGGGTAGGAAGGGGTGGAGATCTCTTCTGAACAGTGCATTGCAAGGCGTCACAGATATGTTCAAGAGGAAGTGTTTAAACTCAGAAGAGTTTTCCTGGAGCCACTCTGTAGAAATTCTGGGCGTGTGGGGTGTCGTATCGTTCAGCTGTAACTGCCGGAGTCCGCTGAAATGCACAATGGACATGGATGGATGGATGCAGGTGATCAGACAGAATGCTTACGGACGTGTCACCTGTCAGAGCTGTATCCAGGGGGTCCCACATCTCACTAACTGCACACGCCCCACAACATTACAAAGCCACCAGTTTCGTACATTTCTCTTAAGTTATTTGACAATATCGTATTGTGCGCCGGTGAAGTTTCGAACCGTTTTGGTAGACGGCTGAGCCGTAGTACAGTGTCAAAATGGCATCTCCTTTCGACTCACGTTACAAGCAATGTGCTGTTATTGAATTCTTGTTTGCAGAAAAAGAAACCGTGGGGAACATCCTTAAGCGTTTGTGTGCAGTGTATGGCGATGCTGCAGGTGATAGGAGTACAGTTGGGCGACGGGTGAAGAATGCTATGGTCTTAGGAAATGCAGAAACAGAGTTCCATGGTCAGCCACGCTCGGGACGTCCTGTCACAGCCACTGCTCCAAACGTGCTGAATCGTGAGCATGCTTATTCGTGCCGACCGGTACATCACAACTCGACAATTAGCTCACCAGTTGTCGTTAAGCATTGGAAGTGCGTCTGCAATGATCGAGACTCTCGGATATTCAAAGAGGTGCTCACGATGGGTTCCATGAATGCACACAGCGGACCACAAGATTCAAAGAAAGGTCATTTCATCTAAATTGTTGGAGCTTAAAGATTCTCAACGGGGAACACACACTGAAGATGACGAGAGTTTCAGTCATGCAGTGAAAACATGGCTACGACTACAGGATAAGAGCTTTTATCAGCAGAGAATACATGGTCTTTCGCAACATTGGCGTACGGCCATAGATCTTGACGGAGAGTAGGTAGAAAAATAGGCCACGGACAAGACATGTTGATGTATACAGGGTGGTCCATTGATCGTGAGCGGGACAAATGTCTCACGAAATTAGCGTCCAACGAAAAAACTACAAAGAAGAAAACTTGTCTAGCTTCAAGGGGGGAACCAGATGGCGCTATGGTTGGCCCGCTAGATGGCTGCCGTAGGTCAAACGGATATCAACTGCGTTTTTTTAAATATAGGAACCCCCATTTTTTATTACATATTCGTGTAGTACGTAAAGAAATATGAATGTTTTAGTTGGACCACTTTTTTCGCTTTGTGATAGATGGTGCTGTAATAGTCACAAACAGATGGCTCACAATTTTAGACGAACAGTTGGTAACAGGTAGGTTCTTTAAATTAAATTACAGAACGTAGGTAAGTTTGAACATTTTATTTCCGTTGTTCCAATGTGATACATGTACCTTTGTAAACTTATCATTTCTGAGAACACATGCTGTTACAGCGTGATTACCTGTAAATACCACATTAATGCACTAAATGCTCAAAATGATGTCCGTCAACCTCTATGCATTTGCAATACGTGTAACGACATTCCTCTCAACAGCGAGTAGTTCGCCTTCCGTAATGTTCTCACATGCACTGACAATGCGCTACCGCATGTTGTCAGGCGTTGTCGGTGGATCACGATACCAAATATCCTTCAACGTTCCCCACAGAAAGAAATCCGAGGACGTCAGATCTGGTGAACGTGTGGGCCATGGTATGGTGCTTCGACGACCAATCCACCTGTCATGATATATGCTATTAAACCGCTTCAACCACACGCGAGCTATGTGCCGGACATCCATCATGTTGGAAGTACGTCGCCATTCTGTCATGCAGTTGAACATCTTGTAGTAACATCGGTAGAACATTACGTAAGAAATCAGCATACATTGCACCATTTAGATTGCCATCGATAAAATGGGGACCAATTATCCTTCCTCCCATAATGCCGCACCATACACTAACCCGTCAAGGTCGCTGATGTTCCACTTAACGCAGCCATCGCGGATTTTCCGTTGCCCAGTAGTGCATATTATGTCGGCTTACGTTACCGCTGTTGGTGAATGACGCTTCGTCGCTAAATAGAACTCGTGCAAAACATAAGTCGCCGTCCCGTAATTTTTCATGTGTCCAGTGGCAGAACTGTACACGACGCTCAAAGTCGTCGCCATGGAATTCCCGGTGCGTGGAAATGTGGTAAGAGTGCAATCGATGTTGATGTAACATTCTCAACACCAACGTTTTTGAGATTCCCGATTCCCGCGCAGTTTGTTTTCTACTGATGTGCGGATTAGCCGCGACAGTAGCTGAAACACCTACTTGGGCATCATTTGTTGCAGGTCGTGGTTGACGTTTCACATGTGGCTGAGCAGTTCCTGTTTCTTTAAATAACCTAACTATCCGGCGAACGGTCCGGACACTTGGATGATGTCGTCCAGGATACCGAGCAGCATACATAGCACACGCCCGTTGGGCATTTTGATCACAATAGCCGTACATCAACACTATATCGACCTTTCCCGCAATTGGTAAACGGTCCATTTTAACACGGGTAATGTATCACGAAGCAAATACCGCCCGGAATGTTACGTGATACCACGTCTTATATGTTTGTGACAGTTAAAGCGCCATCTATCTCAAAGCAAAAACGGGGTCCAACTAATACATTCATATTTCTTTACGTACTACACGAATATGGAATAAAAAATTGGGGTTTCCTATTTAAAGAAGCGCAGTCGATATCCGTTTGACCTATGGCAGTGCCATCTAGCGGGCCAACCATAGCGCCGTCTGGTTTCCCCCTTCAAGCTAGATGAGTTTCGTTATTTGTAGCTTTTTCGTTTGATGCTTATTTCGTGAGATATTTGACCTGGTTACTATCAATGGACCATCCTGTATCGTCACCAAATTCTGACTCTTAGCAATAAATATGTTCTGAGAAAAAAAAAGGGGCGTTACTTATTGAACGACCCTCATGTGTGTGTATATTCCGTAATCTACAGGTCCTGATAAAAGCGCTGCAGAATAAGATTCATAACTTATAAGTACTGTCTCTCTTAAGTGTTTTGCAAGAATTCTAGGAGATTCGGAAATCAACACAACTGCTGTTAAACAAAGCAGCATTTTACCACAGCAGGTGACGTTCGTATTACTGATTGCAATTGCTTGGCAAATCGCTCGTGCGTGGGGTGTCGAGGTGAGCGACCGATTGCAGGCGTTATCGCGTGCGACGGATCGCTGCGATCTGTCGCTCTTGTGCGGGACCTTTAGTGTGCGTCAGTTTCGTCATCGTCGGCGATATACGAGCGACGGGACTGCAGCACAGACGCAACGTTCTGGCCTCCTTCGGGACACGACAAGGCCTCGCAGAGCGGCAACTGGCGCGCCTCCAGGTTCCCGTGGGAGCCGGCAGCCAGACAGGTATAAGCACGCCCACCCCGCCGCCTTTGTGCTATCCGACTCTTTCCAGGAACTGCCAGTCTGCGTCCGGGAGGCGTACGGTTGAGCGTCCACTGGCACCGCACCCGTCCGACTACCACACTAGTGGCC
Organism: Schistocerca piceifrons; assembly: GCF_021461385.2. Taxonomy (NCBI): domain Eukaryota; kingdom Metazoa; phylum Arthropoda; class Insecta; order Orthoptera; family Acrididae; genus Schistocerca; species Schistocerca piceifrons. The sequence continues at coordinate 499,497,649 of NC_060144.1, forward strand.
ATTAAAATTGCTACACCACCAAGATGACGTGCCACAGACGCGAAATTTAACCGACAGGAAGAAGATGCTGTGATATGCAAATGATTAACTTTTCAGAGCATTCACACAAGGTTGGGGAGGGTGGCGACACCTAAAACTTGCTGACATGAGGAAAGTTTCCAACCGATATCTCATACACAAACAGCAGTTGATCGGCGTTGACTGGTGATAGCTCGTGTAAGGAGGAGAAAAGCGTACCATCACGTTTCCGACTTTGCTAAAGGTCGGATTGTAGCCTATCGCGATTGCGGTTTATCGTATCGCGATATTGCTGCAATATCCAATGACTGTTAGCAGAATATCGAATCGGTGGGTTCAGGAGGGTAATACGGATCGCCGTGCTGCACACCAACGGCCTCGTATCACTAGCAGTCGAGCTGACAGGCATCTTATCCACATGGCTGTAACGGATCGTGCAGCCATGTCTCGATCCCTGAGCCAACAGATGGGGACGTTTGCAAGACAACAACCATCCGCACGAACAGTTCGACGACGTTTGCAGCAGCATGGACTATCAGCTCGGAGACCATGGCTGCGGTTACTGATGAATCCAGGGTCTGTTTATGGCATCATAATGGTCGCATCCATGTTTGGCGACATCGCGGTGAACGCACATTGGAAGAGTGTATTCGTCAGGGCAATACAGGCGTATCACCCGGCGTCATGGTATGGGGTGCCACTGGTTACACGTCTCGGTCACCTCTTGTTCACATTGACGGCACTTTGAACAGTGGACGTTACATTTCAGATGTGTTACGACCCGTGGCTCTACCCTTTATTCGATCCCTGCGAAACCCTACATTTCAGCAGGATAATGCACGACCGCATGTTGCAGGTCCTGTACGGGCCTTTCTGGATACAGAAAATGTTTGACTGCTACCCTGGCCAGCACGTTCTCCAGATCTCTCACCAACTGAAAACGTCTGGTCAATGGTGACGAGAAACTGCCTCGTCACAATAAGCCAGTCACCACTCTTGATGAACTGTGGTATCGTGTTGAAGCTGCATGGGCAGCTGTACCTGCACACGTCAGCCAAGCTCTGTTTGACTCAATGCCCAGGCGTATCAAGGGAGTTATTACGGCCAGAGGTGGTTGTTCTGGGTACTGATTACTCAGGATCTGTGCACCCAAACTGCGTAAAAAGGTAATCACATGTCAGTTCTAGTATAATATATTTGTCCAATGAATGCCCGTTTATCATCTGCATTTCTTCTTGGTGTAGCAATTTTAATCGCCAGTAGTGTAGTTGGACGGCCGTATACGGCTGCACGCGGCCGTCTATTCCCGAGGGATATAGCGGCATTGGTATGCGTATACTGCGTACCAGTTGTGTTAAGAACATCTCGGATCTCTGTTCACAAAATACTTATTGCGCATGGTCTCCTTCGAAATACTCTCCTCCAGAACTGATACGTCGCTGCCAACGCCTTTTCCACTTACGGAAGCAGTCTTGGTACACTCATGCTGTATCGCTCGAAGCGCCGTCTGCGAATTTTGTTTTATCTCGTCTATCGTTGGAAATCTTCGTCCTTCCTACGGGAACTTTGAAAATAAGAAAAATTCCGCAGGGGCCAGATCTGAAGAGTAAGAAGCCTGACATAGCACAGTGATTTAGCTGTTTTTGCAATAGACATGCAACAATAGGGATGAATGTGCGTGTGCTTCATAGTTATCCAACAGCCATGCACTGTCTCGCCACATTTCAGGCCCTTTCCTTCTTACATTTTCTCGCAGGCGTCGCAAAATTTCCCGATTGTACCATCGATTTGTCCCTGTGGCACTAATTCATGATGAACTGATCCTTCAAAGTCAAAGAAAACTATCAGAATAGCTTTGACATTTGACCTGACCTGACGAGCGTTTATTGGTCTCTGATAACCTTTCCAAATCCACTGTGAAGACTGAATCTTGGTCTCAACATTATAACCGTAGACCCACGTCTCATCACCAGTTATGATTCTCTTAACGAACATCTCGTAATCATTTGCGCGATGTAGGAGCTCTTCACGGATTTGCTAGGCGAAGGCCCTTCTGGTCTTGACTCATGAGCTGCGGCACGATCTTGGCGGCAACACGATACATTCCAAGACGCTGTGTCAGGATTTCGTGACATGATCCAACTGAAATGCACATTGTTCTGCAATCTCTCGGACAGCCAGTCTTCGATTGGCACAGAAAATTTCGTTGACGTTCCTGACATGAGAATCGTCGGTAGACGACGGGAGGCGTCCTGAACCAGGGTCACCTTTAACTTCCGTCCGGCCAGAAGGTTCAAATAGCTCTGAGCACTACGGGACTTGACTTCTGATGTCATCAGTCCCCGAGAACTTAGAACTACTTAAACCTAAGTAACCTAAGGACATCACACACATCAATGCCAGAGGCAGGATTCGAACCTGCGACCGTAACGGTCGCGCGGTTCCAGACTGTAGCGCCTAGAACCGCTTGGCCACACCGGCTGGCCCCGTCCGGCCATTTTCGAACCATGTGAACCATTCGTAACTCCAAAAGTACGGCTTAACAGCTCATCACCGTAGGCTTCCTGCATCGTATGGTTGGTCACTGTAAAGGGTTTCTTGAGTTGAACGCAAAATTTAATGCAGACGCGTTGCTCCTCCAACTCCGCCATCTCGAAATTCGCAACCTGTGCGACACAGCGTTTCACTCAGAACAGTACTGAACAATAACTAACAGACATACAACAGTGAAACTTCCGACAGTTACATATTAAACACAGGCGTGTACAGGGATGCCAACCACATTTCGCTCCAATGGATGTTCCGGAATTTTTTGAACAGACCTCGTACGTCCAAATCTGCAGCATATGGCCGTGCACGGCCGACGTACGGACAGTTCCCATTGAAATGGGATTGGTCAGAGGTAGACAGCGCAAAGAAGCACTTGTTGCTGTTTGTGTCTAGGCGTGTTTTGTGCTTACAGGGTGGCGCAAAATAAGTCTTACAAAGTTTTTGTTTGCTAAGACTAATAAAAAGTGATACTTCCGAGTTATAAATGCTGTCCAGAATGAGATTTTCACTCTGCAGCGGAGTGTGCGCTGATATGAAACTTCCTGGCAGATTAAAACTGTGTGCCCGACCGTACTCGAACTCGGGACCTTTGCCTTTCGCGGGCAAGTGCTCTACCAACTGAGCTACCGAAGCACGACTCACGCCCGGTACTCATAGCTTTACTTCTGCCAGTACCTCGTCTCCTACCTTCCAAACTTTACAGAAGCTCTCCTCCGAGCACTTGCCCGCGAAATGCAAAGGTCCCGAGTTCGAGTCTCGGTCCGGCACACAGTTTTAATCTGCCAGGAAGTTTCATATCAGCGCACACTCCGCTGCAGAGTGAAAATCTCATTCTGGAAACATCCCCCAGGCTGTGGCTAAGCCATGTCTCCGCAATATCCTTTCTTTCAGGAGTGCTAGTTCTGCAAGGTTCGCAGGAGAGCTTCTGTAAAGTTTGGAAGGTAGGAGACGAGGTACTGGCAGAAGTAAAGCTGTGAGTACCGGGCGTGAGTTTATAAATGCTGTACCAGAAAACCTGAAATTTAGCACAGAAGGATTTCAAAGTCGTTTCCGTCTACAGAAATGTGTGTACATAGCATTGAATTGAATTCCATTATGACTTCCTGAGGAACATTATCTTTGGCTGCACGGATCTCTCTGGAAACTTGCAGTCCGAACATCTTGGAGCGTTGCAGGAACATCTTTGAAGACTCTGTCCTTCAGAAAACGCTATAATAAACAATCACATGGGTTGACACCGTGACTGTAAGGGTGCACTTTCAGACCATGTCCAATGAATGCTATGGTATCCAGGGCGACGATCCGATGTCTGAATGTCGGCTGAAGAAAGCGGAAGACGTCTTGAGTAAGGTGCGGACGCGCTCCATACTGCATGAATCAGTAGTTTCGGAGCATTCGGCGGCGCCGTGCAGCCGGCAGAAATTCGAATTCCAGGATTGGTCTGTATTCGTCTTCTGTGACGACGATTTATCATTTAGCTACAATATAGCAGGTTAGCAACTGGTAGCAGTTAATTCCATAAGTTATCTGGGAGTAGGCATTATGAATGATTTAAAATGGAATGACCATATAAAATTAATCATCGGTAAAGCAGATGCCAGACTGAGATTCATTGGAAGAATCCTAAGGAAATGCAGTCCGAAAACAGAGTAGGTTACAGTACACTTGTTCGCCCACTGCTTGAATACTGCTCACCGGTGTGGGATCCGTACCAGATGGGGTTGATAGAAGAGATAGGGAAGATCCAACGAAGAGCAGCGCGCTTCGTTACAGGATCATTTAGTAATCACGAAAGTGTTACGGAGATGATAGATAAACTCCAGTGGATGACTCTGCAGGAGAGACGCTCAGTAGCTCGGTACGGGCTTTTGTTGAAGTTTCGAGAACATACCTTCACCGAGGAGTCAACTAGTATATTGCTCTCTCCTAAGTATATCTCGCGAAGAGACCTCGAGGATAAAATCAGAGAGATTAGAGCCCACACAGAGGCATACCGACAATCTTTCTTTCCACGAACAATACGAGACTCTAATAGAAAGGAGAACCGATAGAGGTACTCAAAGTACCCTCCGTCGGGTGGCTTGCGGAGTATGGATGTAGATGTAGATGTGACATGTTCCTCAATAGAAATGGGCCCAATAATGCGTTGTGGACAGTTTTTTTTCGCTGTTCCAGTACTAGTGCTTCCATTCTGAAACGTGAATTGACACATCAGTGAGGGAACTATAGAATCTTTGAGCTACAATACAATACTACAAGGAGAATCATTTACGCTGTACGATTAAATCACAGTTCACAAACACTTCGTAACACGTATTTTGCGCCACCATGTAATTGCCAACTACGGACGCAGAGAAGCTTGTAAGAATTGTGAATCAGAACAGTCCACTGCATTGATGCAAATGACACTGTCCCCCAAGGTGACTCCGGCTATCTACCTGTAAAATTTCTCAGAAAACAACAGTACAAATTCATAAACGAAATGTTTTATCTGCTCTGTGTAAAATGTATGTAAATACTGTAACAAATTCTCCATTGTTACACATTTTCGTAAACTATTTTCAACTGCACTCGATGAATATTGTCACAGCACTCTACAGATTCTTTTTTTTTTTTAGAACATTAACTGTATGTGCAACTTAGCCTGAATATTAAGGCCAAAATGTTCCTCAACGTTGTATATTTTCCCTGAAATTCAACCATTTCCTAATTGGGTGCTGAATAGCTGTAAGGGGACCATCCATCAATTACATGAGCTCAGAAAGGGGGTTTGGGTGGAAGATGTCGGCAAAATCTCACCAAATATCTCACCAAATGTCATGCCGACAAGTTGAAACACACGTGTGAGCAAGAACTTAATCGTTTCTGGATGGGAACTACGCTGATGTTCAGCGACAAGAATTCTTAGTGATCATTTAAATCAAGAGATTGAAACCTACGTAATCATATGTTTCAGAGGAAGGTACAAACGATTTTGTCTTTCATCGGCAAAATAGATGAAGATTGACATTTAAGGTGTATAATATACCAATAAGAGGTCAGTTTCTTAGAGATCCGTGAAAACTTCTTTTTTTTTTTTTTTTTTTTTTTGTCATCAGTCTACTGACTGGTTTGATACGGCCCGCCACGAATTCCTTTCCTGTGCTAACCTCTTCATCTCAGAGTAGCACTTGCAACCTACGTCCTCAATTATTTGCTTGACGTATTCCAATCTCTGTCTTCCTCTACAGTTTTTGCCCTCTACAGCTCCCTCTAGTACCATGGAAGTCATTCCCTCATGTCTTAGCAGATGTCCTATCATCCTGCCCCTTCTCCTTATCAGTGTTTTCCACATATTCCTTTCCTCTCCGATTCTGCGTAGAACCTCCTCATTCCTTACCTTATCAGTCCACCTAATTTTCAACATTCGTCTATAGCACCACGTCTCAAATGCTTCGATTCTCTTCTGTTCCAGTTTTCCCACAGTCCATGTTTCACTACCATACAATGCTGTACTCCAGACGTACATCCTCAGAAATTTCTTCCTCAAATTAAGGCCGGTATTTGATATTAGTAACTTCTCTTTGCCATAAATGCCTTTTTTGGCATAGAGAGTCTGCTTTTGATGTCCTCCTTGCTTCGTCCGTCATTGGTTATTTTACTGCCTAGGTAGCAGAATTCCTTAACTTCATTGACTTCGTGACCATCAATTCTGATGTTAAGTTTCTCGCTGTTCTCATTTCTACTACTTCTCATTACCTTCGTCTTTCTCCGATTTACTCTCAAACTATACTGTGTACTCATTAGACTGTTCATTCCGTTCAGCAGATCATTTAATTCTTCTTCACTTTCACTCAGGATAGCAATATCATCAGCGAATCGTATCATTGATATCCTTTCACCTTGTATTTTAATTCCACTCCTGAACCTTTCTTTTATTTCCATCATTGCTTCCTCGATGTACAGATTGAAGAGTAGGGGCGAAAGGCTACAGCCTTGTCTTACACCCTTCTTAATACGAGCACTTCGTTCTTGATCGTCCACTCTTATTATTCCCTCTTGGTTGTTGTACATAATGTATATGACCCGTCTCTCCCTATAGCTTACCCCTATTTTTTTCAGAATCTCTAACAGCTTGCACCATTTTATATTGTCGAACGCTTTTTCCAGGTCGACAAATCCTATGAAAGTGTCTTGATTTTTCTTTAGCCTTGCTTCCATTATTAGCCGTAACGTCAGAATTGCCTCTCTCGTCCCTTTGCTTTTCCTAAAGCCAAACTGATCTTCACCTAGCGCATTTTCAACTTTCTTTTCTATTCTTCTGTATATTATTCTTGTAAGCAGCTTCGATGCATGAGCTGTTAAGCTGATTGTGCGATAATTCTCGCACTTGTCAGCTCTTGCCGTCTTCGGAATTGTGTGGATGATGCTTTTCCGAAAGCCAGATGGTATGTCGCCAGACTCATATATTCTACACACAAACGTGAATAGTCGTTTTGTTGCCACTTCCCCCAATGATTTTAGAAGTTCTGATGGAATGTTATCTATCCCTTCTGCCTTATTTGACCGTAAGCCCTCCAAAGCTCTTTTAAATTCCGATTCTAATACTGGATCCACTATCTCTCCTAAATCGACTCCTGTTTCTTCTTCTATCACATCAGACAAATCTTCACCCTCAGAGGCTTTCAATGTATTCTTTCCACGTATCTGCTCTCTCCTCTGCATTTAACAGTGGAATTCCCGTTGCACTCTTAATATTACCACCATTGCTTTTGTTTTGACTTTCCTGTATGCTGAGTCTGTTCTTCCGACAATCATATCTTTTTCGATGTCTTCACATTTTTCCTGCAGCCATTTCGTCTTAGCTTCCCTGCACTTCCTATTTATTTCATTCCTCAGCGACTTGTATTTCTGTATTCCTGATTTTCCCGGAACATGTTTGTACTTCCTCCTTTCATCAATCAACTGAAGTATTTCTTCTGTTACCCATGGTTTCTTCGCAGCTACCTTCTTTGTATCTATGTTTTCCTTCTCAACTTCTGTGATGGCCCTTTTTAGAGATTTCCATCCCTCTTCAACTGTACTGCCTACTGCGCTATTCCTTATTGCTGTATCTATAGCGTTACAGAACTTCAAACGTATCTTGTCATTCCTTACAAGGGAACCTCCCCATCGCACCCCCCTCAGATGTAGTTATAAGTTGGCACAGTGGATACGCCTTGAAAAACTGAACACAGATCAATCGAGAAAACAGGAAGAAGTCGTGTAGAACTGTGAAAAAATAAGCAAAATATACAAACTGAGTAGTTCATGGGTAGATAAGCAACATCAAGGACACAGGGACCGCAGGAGCGCCGTGGTCTCGTGGTAACGTGAGCAGCTGCGGAGTGAGAGGTCGTTGGTTCTAGTCTTGCTTCGAGTGAGAAATTTAATTTTTTTTTGTTTTCAGACGATTATTATCTATCCGTCCGTCCGTACGATGCGAGGTAAACTGCGCCGTAGTATCGGGCAAGGTAGAAGAATCTTTTTACCCATTCGCCACGTGTACAAGTTAGGTGGGTCGACAACTTATTACTGTCATGTGACGCACATGCCGTCACCAGTGTCGTATAGAATATATCAGACGTGTTTTCTTGTTGAGGAATCGGTTGACCTATGACCTTGCGATCAAATTTTTTCGTTTCCCATTGGAGAGGCACGTCCTTTCGTCTACTAATCGCACGGTTTTGCGGTGCGGTCGCAAAACACAGACGCTAAGCTTATTACAGTGAACAGAGACGTCAATGAACAAACGGACAGATAATAACTTTGCGAAAATAAAGAAAAAAATTTTTATTCGAGAGAAGATTTGAACCTAGGATCTCTCGTTCCGCAGCTGCTCGCGCTAACCACAGGACCAAGGCACTCCTAAGCCAGTTCTGTCCTTGATGTTGCCTATGTTGTGCATGGACTTCTCAGTTTGTATATTTTGCTTATTTTTTCATAGTTCCACACAACTTCTTCCTGTTTTCTCGATTGATCTGTGTTCAGTTTTTCAAGGCCTATCCACTATGCCAACTTATAACTAAATCTGAGGGGGGTGCGATGGGGAGGTTCCTTGTTAGTACTTCCGTATCCCACTTCTTTGCGTATTGATTCTTCCTGACTAATGTCTTGAACTTCAGCCTACTCTTCATCACTACTATATTGTGATCTGAGTCTATATCTGCTCCTGGGTACGCCTTACAATCCAGTATCTGATTTCGGAATCTCTGTCTGACCATGATGTAATCTAATTGAGATCTTCCGTATCTCCCGGCCTTTTCCAAGTATACCTCCTCCTCTTGTGATTCTTGAACAGGGTATTCGCTATTACTAGCTGAAACTTGTTACAGCCGGCCGCGGTGGCCGTGCTGTTCTGGCGCTGCAGTCCTGAACCGCGAGGCTGCTACGGTCGCAGGTTCGAATCCTGCCTCGGGCATGGGTGTGTGTGATGTCCTCAAGTTAGTTAGGTTTAAGTAGTTCTAAGTTCTAGGGGACTTATGACCTAAGATGTTGAGTTCCATAGTGCTCAGAGCCATTTGAAACTTGTTACAGAATTCAATTAGTCTTTCTCCTCTTTCATTCCTTGTCCCAAGCCCTTATTCTCCTGTAACCTCTTCTTCTACTCCTCCCCCTACAACTGGATTCCAGTTGCCCATGACTATTAGATTTTCGTCCCCCTTTACATACTGCATTACCCTTTCAATATCCTCATACACTTTCTCTATCTGTTCATCTTCAGCTTGCGACGTCGGCATGTATACCTGAACTATCGTTGTCGGTGTTTGTTTGCTGTGGATTCTGATTAGAACAACCCGGTCACTGAACTGTTCACAGTAACATACCCTCTGCCCTACCTTCCTATTCATAACGAATCCTACACCTGTTATACCATTTTCTGCTGCTGTTGATATTACCCGATACTCATCTGACCAGAAATCCTTGTCTTCCTTCCACTTCACTTCACTGACCCCCACTATATCTAGATTGAGCTTTTGCATTTCCCTTTTCAGATTTTCTAGTTTCCCTACCACGTTCAAGCTTCTGACATTCCACGCCCCGACTCGTAGAACGTTATCCTTCCGTTGAACTATGAATACTATTTTCGTGGAGCCTTTCTGACTGTCTTTCTGTCCTAATACTACCCAGCGTCGGCAAGTTGTTCAATATACTTTATAAATAAAACATGGTTTTATGAATGTTTGAAACAAATTTTAAAAATCATTTTTACGTGTTTTTACCCATCTACGAGGTAAACCTCACGTGTGGAGTAGGGGGGCGGGGTAGGGGAAGGCCCCTACCAATCTTACCAAATGTCACCAAAGGGGGAGGGAGGGGTTCAAATTTTAAAGAAAACCGCTCACTTGATTAATGACCGTCCCCTCAGAATATTCAGAAACGTTTGGATATTAATCTTGCAGTAGCTGAAAAAGTTTCTCGTCTCTCTCTTCAGTTCTTCATCGAAGTGTGAAATTGTCCTACTTTGCGAAGTACAGGACCGACCTAGATTTCCCTTCCCTTGATTTTGGTTCCTGGGCTCATGAGGCATGCGTTTTCTAGGAAATACATATCACTGTCCCTTGCACAATCAAGCAGTTCCGTTGCCAGTGGAAGAGCTTCAACAGTCGGCGGTAGCTGTACGAACCTACACGGACAGCCTGTTGTCAGGTGAATACGGCCCTAAAGGAAGTCCAAGCTACGATGGAAGCGCCAAGTATCTGCCGAAATTGTGCGCTGCCATTGATTGCACTTCGTTCTTCCGATATACGACATCAGGATTAAGTTTACACACAGTGTCTAATGTTGTACACCACGACTTCATATTAAACACACTTTAAAGCCCCTGATAACGGTCAAACTTGTTTGTCAAATTCACTGTTTCCTGTCGACAAAATTGACAAACAAACGCACAGTCGTACTAACAAACCCTCAGTCTATCGCAAAGTATTTTGATACTAGTGGAAATGATTACCAATGCAGACAAACCAATTCTTTCATGAACTTTAGCACTGTGTGTAAAAAACAAAAAGGAAACAAGACGCTGGTCCAGGGAGTAGTTGAAATTAAAGAGACAAATATACCCATGAAAATCTAACGAAAAATCATGAAACTACCACGGAGTGGGAACGTATGTGTCGTACATGGAAGAACCGAAGAGCAATTTTCTTTCTTTTTTTATTGCACTCCGGCTCGTGTGTTGTGCGTAGAATATTCATTTTCTTCTTAACTACTGTCTGCGTAATAAATGAGTGGGAAACGCGCAACACCTATACCACTCTTGTAACTGCCAGTGTTCTTTTGTTTTCTACCCTTGGTCGTAGTTTCCGAAAATGTGGAAACTCACGGCACAGTGATATAAATTGTAACAAACTCTCTTTGTAGCTAAACAGGGGCGACGAACGAAGCAACACAAACAACAACCGTCCATTTTGTCAAATCGGCCGACAATCAAAATTTCTTTGAAACACGCCAAACACAATGTATGTTTACAAACACGCTTAACACAACTGCACACTGCCAAATAATTAACAAAACTTGTGAAGTTTGACAAATTGCTTCCTCGTTTACAGGTGCCAGTAGTTTTTGTACCAGTTACACAGAGGTGTGTGTGAGTGTGTGTGTGTGTGTGTGTGTGTGTGTGTGTGTGATGTAACCAGTGCTGAAGTCGGTCTTACTGTCAGGTGGAGAGCTTCGTGAGAAAGGTTCCCAGTAGACAATGACCCCTCTTCCTTCTGCCACGGAATGTCAGGCTGCGCTGACGTAACGCTGGGACACAGGTGCAGCTTCCCCTGCCGTCGATTGTGGCGCTACGCTGCGGCCTTCGCAGAGGACCAACTAACTACAGCTCAGCCCACTCTCTGGTATTCTCTCCCAGTCTCTCACGGAGTTCTGGGCCCGCGCGCTTACGTCACGAAGCGAGAACAACAGTGGCGCTTTCCGACACGGACTGCGTGACCTGATGAACGACTTCGGAACAGCGCCGCACACGACCCGCTTTCCATAACTGTGAGGGACCCGCATAGCGCCAACAGCTATACAGAAATAATAGTACACGGGCACGAAAGTGCATATTATGTTCTGTGACTTCGTACTACAGCATTAGGCATATCCTGGTATCATTACGCCTGCATTAAACGGGGATTTCCATGTCATTCGACGTACATACGGAGTGCTTCAGAAAGATTTCAAAAAATGGCTCTGAGCACTATGGGACTTAACGTCTGAGGTCATCAGTCCCCTAAAACTTAGAACTACTTAAACCTAAGGACATCACACACATCCATGCCCGAGGCAGGATTCGAACCTGCGACCGTAGCCGCCGCGTGGTTCCGGACTGAAGCGCCTAGAACCGCTCGGCCACCGCGGCCGGCTCAGAAAGATTTACCCGGGACTGTACTCTTCTACATGAATGAGAAAAATGACGCGAGATAAATTTTAACTTGAGCATCAAAACTGAAAGTTTACGTCGGCGCCAGCTCAAAGACGCCAGTTCCTGGTGTTGCCATACGGGTCTCCCAGACATAGTTCGCCCGATCCTTCATTACCCAATGTGCGTCTAGTCGAAATGGCGAAAACAGAGCAACACAGGGTGCTTTGTCCTCTCCCTTTCAACAAGTACGATTCATTTTCTGTGTGGCGGGACTTTTTTAAGATTTAGCTGCCCGGACGATGCATCATCTGTAAGAGATGTACGGATCTCTTACTGCCTCACTGGTCTCCGACATTTCCTATTCTACTATACGCTGTTTTTTTTCTCATTTTGTGGAAGAATCCGTTTATGTACGTCTTTCCCAATAACTACGGCACCGCGAGTAATAGCAGTCAAGGCATTAACTCCAGGCATAGTCGCGACAGTATCCGAAGAATTTTTTTACTATCATCTGGGTGTTTTCCGTGCTTGCGGTGGAGGGCACATTGTGTTTTAGTTAATTAACTGGCTCCCCGAATCTTTTTAGTTTCACTCGCTACTATTACAGCCAAACGTGTGGAAAGCGACTTTAGATTGTGTGAACGACCATAGTTCGACATCTCCAACAACTTCGGTTTCGAAAGGGCCGTTAAAACCCTTACCATACTGTCCTGTTTATGTAATTCCAGCCTCCATTGTACGCGAATTCTGGATCTTTTACACCCCACCTAAAGTGCTTTCTAGCAGGATATATCGATCCGGCGCGGAACTTCCCAAGTATAAGGAGCAGTAAAATTAAAGAGAGACAGATGGAAAAAAGTACGTAGGTTGTTTATCATTTCAAAACTAACCGCCATAACTGTTAATACATTTATCCCACTGTGAGATAGGATGTGTAAGTAGGCTGTTTAGTATTTTATGTTGGTAACGCCACGTAGCGCTCTGTATGAAAATCACTGACTGTGCTGTGTGCAGTCTGTGGCTGGTTGGACTCGTTGTTGGAATATTCTCTATTGTAGTGTTGGGCAGTTGGATGTGAACAGCGCGTAGCGTTGCGCAGTTGGAGGTGAGCTGCCAGCAGTGATGGATGTGGGGGAGAGGTGGCAGAATTTTGAGAGCGGATGATCTGGACGTGTGTCCGTCATAAAAAGGAAATTTGTGAGACTGGATGTCATGAACTGATATATATTATGACTTTTGAACACTATTAAGGTAAATACATTCTTTGTTCTCTATCAAAATCTTTCATTTGCTAACTATGCCTATCAGTAGTTAGTACCTTCAGTAGTTATAATCTTTCGTTTAGCTGGCAGTATTAGCGCTCGCTGTATTGCAGTAGTTCGAGTAACGAAGATTTTTCTGACGTAAGTGATTCATGAAAGGTATAGGTTATTGTTAGTCAGGGCCTTTCTTTTGTAGGGATTATTGAAAGTCAGATTGCGTTGGGATAAAAATATTGTGTCAGTTTAGTGATGATCAGAATAAGTAAAGGGAAAACTATTTGAGTACTTTGAGTTTTGCACAGCTGTTTGAAAATCAAATAATGTAAGAGTTGTATGAGCACAGTCATAATTTTTCAAAGGGGACGTTACAAAAAAATGGTTCAAATGGCTCTGAGCACTATGCGACTTAACTTCTGAGGTCATCAGTCGCCTAGAACTTAGAACTAATTAAACCTAACTAACCTAAGGACATCACACCCATCCATGCCCGAGGCAGGATTCGAACCTGCGACCGTAGCGGCCAGAACCGCACGGCCACTCCGGTCGGCGCTGGGACGTTACAGAAGGACAGTTCCTTCAGGTAAAAAAAAAATTCGCGGCTGCCTCGCAACCGCGCATATGTTGCCAAATTAGTTTCGACTACGCTGCAGAAGTTTCGCTGGGGAGCCATTACACATCATCCATACAGTCGCGAACTCTCCCCATACGATTTCCGTATTTTTGTGCCCTGAAGAAAGAAGTTCGTCGCCGTCAATTTACTTTGGACGAAGAGATGCATGCCTGGGTACAATAATGGTTCCGTAGCCAATCAAACATTTTCCCATAAACGCATTGACCTTCACTATTTTCATCTATCTCGCTTTAATCTGCTTGCCTCTTATAATGCAAGTGCTGCAGCGTTCACAGTTATCTCAAGTACTGGAAAAAAAAAATACATTACGTTTGCGGAGACGGTAATTGGCTTCTTATAACGTATTATTTTCTTATTTCCGAAACAATCACTTCTTTTATGATACTGTAACCGGTTTCGGTCTACAATGGCTATCTTCAGATGTTATGGGCGGTACTTGGTAAACTAGTTTTCATGCATTGTCAACGTATAGCATGAAACCGGTTACGATTGTATGTGAAAAATATGATGGTGTCAAAAACAAAAAACAATACCTGATGTCTTAAGTACTCTATAGTTTACAATACAATGTAACTGAGCGCCAAATACTTCAACAAAAAAATCTCATTTCTTTGCCTGACTTACAAGCCTACACGAAGAAATGTCAAATTTTCCATTGTGATCAGAAAAATAGTACACTGCTGGCCACCGTAAATGCAACACACTGAAGGAAGCATCCGATTCAAGTGAATTTTACACCATGGGTTTGCAGCGATGAGATATGTAACTGATTAGAATTTCAGAGCAGACGCACATCACGCGCGCCTGTGGCGCCACCTCATAGCGCCATTTAAGGCTTGGCGATTTCGACGAGTGTACGTTCGGCACGTGTGTTTACCTTGTGGTTGTTTCACAAGACGATCAGTTATGCCTCGTGGACAACAGCGAACATCTTTTGATCAAGTATCCGAGTTCGACAGAGGAAGGATAGTGGCTTACCGAGATTGTGGATTATCATACAGGGAAATCGCTAGTCGTGTTGGACGAAACCAAACAACTGTAATGCGGATATGTGACCGTTGGATGCAGGAGGGTACGACGGACCGACGTGGTCGATCGCATTCACCTCGGTGCACCACTGCACGTGCTGATAGGCAAATTGTGCGCATGGCAGTGACGGATCGCTCAGTGACATCCCGAACCATAGCACAGCACATTGCGTCTGTAACGCATCATCCAGTGTCTGCGCGTACCATTCGACGCAGTTTACAGCAGAGTGGTCTGTCCGCAAGACGTCCATTGCTTCGTCTACCATTGACGCAGAACCACAGACGTCTCCGTCGCCAATGGTGTGATGACAGACGGATGTGGACGGCAGAATGGAATGACGTTGTCTTTATTGACGAGGCACGCTTCTGTCTGCAGCACCACGATGGTCGGATTCGAGTGTGGAGACACCGTGGAGAGAGGATGCTGGACAGCTGCATTATGCACCGCCACACTGGTCTTGCACCGGGTATTATGGTATGGGGCGGTATTGGATATTACTCTCGCACGCCTCTAGTACGCATTGCCGGTACTTTAAATAGCCGGCGCTACATATCCGAGGTGCTGAAGCCATTTGTCCTTCCTTACCTTCAGGGCTCGGCCACAGCCATATTTCAACAGGATAATGCGCGACCACACGTGGCACGCATTGTCCAAAGGTTCTTCGTCAATAACCAGATTGAATTGCTTCCCTGGCCCGCTCGCTCTCCGGATCTTTCGCCGATAGAAAACATGTGGTCCATGGTTGCTCAACGAGTGATCCAGATTACATCCCCAGCTGCCACACCAGATGGTCTTTGGCAACGTGTGGAAGCTGCTTGGGCTGCTGTACCCCAAGAACACATCCAACGTCTCTTTGACTCAATGCCGAGACGTGTGGCAGCGGTAATCTCCAACAATGGCGGCTACTCTGGCTACTGATTCTGGCAGGAACCACATGTCACAGACGTCTGTAAACGTAATCATTTGATACTTGGTCAACTTGTTATCTACAAAATAAATTTTGTTGTGCTACCTCTTGTCTTTCTTGGTGTTGCATTTACGGTGGCCAGCAGTGTATTTTTCATTACAACGACATCAGTTTTGTGTGTGTCTCTTGAGAAACTCGTAACGACGAAAGAGTGATGCTCGGATGGCCAACGCCTGGGAGGAAGGCGGCTGAGTGACTTAGAGAGATGCTGACCGAAGGCCAACATCGGGGTGCCTTGTACAGCACCCCCAGCGGCTGTTACGGCAGAACGTGATCCGCATGCGACAAGTCAGCCAACCCGGCGCTACTAGAAGCTCACCAGGGAGCCGAATGAGCGAACGAGCCACCTGCTCGTCTCCCAGTAGACTGGCTGCACCTCTACATAAAAGCAAGTGATAGACCTGTCCACAAGGTACTGACAATTAGTTGTTACGTGAGAATGGCAATATGCCACTCATTACTCAAGTACGCAACACTGACGCGACACTCAGCACAATCTGAATACCTAAATAACAATTGCGTCATGGCTGTCCGTGGTCCTACCTTCTAGCTTAGGGACACAAAATCTACTAGTTATACGCCATATTCAGCAGCACTATCAAATTTTTTGTTTACGTTGAACGCATTTCCGAACTACGGCTCCATTCGCGATTTTGGGCGTTATATCACCTTCAGATCATTTTCTAATAAGCAAATGGTCGTTGTTATTGTTGTTGATGTCGTGGTCTCCAGTCTGAAGACTGGTTTGGCGCAGCTCCCTATGCTACACTGTCCTGTGCAACCTTCTTCATCTCCGAATAATTACTCCAACCTAAAGTTTTCTCAATGTATTGGATTCCCTCTATGACTTATAGCCCTTAAACTTCCCTCCAATTACAAATTGGTGATACCGTGATGTCTCAGAATGTGTCCTACCAACCGAACCTTCCTTCTCGTCAGGTTCTGCCACAAATTTCTTTTCTCCCCAATTCTATTCAGTACCTCGTCATTAGTACGAGATCTGCCAATCTGATCTTCAGCATTCTTCCGTAACATTGCATTTCAAAAGCTATTTTTTTCTTGCCTAACCTATTTATTGCCCACGTTTCACTTTCATACATGGCTACACTCTATACAAATACTTCCAGAAAAGTCTTCCCACTTAAATCTATATTCGATGTTAATAAATTTGTCTTCTTCAGAAACGCTTTCCTTGCCATTGCCGGTCTACATTTTATATCCCCTTTACTTCGACCATCGTCAGTTATTTTGCTGTCTAAATAACAGAACTCATCTACTACTTTAAAGTTTCTTGTTTCGTAATCTAATTACCTCAGAATCACCTCATTTGATTCGACTTTGTACCATTACCCTTGTTTTGCTTTTGTTGACGTTCATCTTATATCCTCCTCTCAAGACACTCTCCATTCCGTACAACTGCTCCTCTAAGTCCTTTGCTGTCTCCGACAAAATTACAATATCTTAGACAAACCGCAAAGTTTTTTTATTTCTTCTCCCCGATCTTTTTATTTATTTTAATTGGCTTTCGGGCCGTGCCCATTCAGCCATATCAGCAGCGAAATGTCAATTACGACGATACGAGCATAAGGAGAGCTTAGCACCAAGTTCTCGAGCGGAGAAAAATCTCCAACCGGGCCGGGAATCGAACCCGGGCCCAGTCGCTTAGCAATCCGATGCGCTGACCGCGCGTGTGTGTGTGTGTGTGTGTGTGTGTGTGTGTGTGTGTGTGTGCGCGCGCGCGCGCGCGCGCGCGCTTTCTGCCTCCTAAACCACGTTGTTGGGAAACGAAACGTCGGAAAATGTTTTTCATGTTACTTCTTCCTAGGACTTTAATTAAAATAACTATATATTAATGTCTTTAACTTCGAACAAAAATGTAATGAAAAGGGTAAAGAGAAAATTACTTCACACATAACTCTATTGTTAGTGGTTACCTCCGTTTTGCTGTACTGTAACAGAGATGCTTAGGGAAATAAGCTGGGAGTATATGGAAGGAAGCCGTCGCTTTTCCCGCAAAAACTTGGTGGAGAATCTTCCCAGCAGTACTTATATTAGTGGTGGACGGCGCAACGATTCTACCGTCTCCACAGTAAATCTCGCCGGAGTATGCAAATGACAGGCTAGGGTTTGTACTAAAGGAATCCGTCAGCTATTTTCAGTCGTTCTGTGCAAAAATTGAATAGGATTGGGAATGTTAATGTACATACGAAATACACTGTACTTTTACCATCCAATATCTTAATGTTGGTAGAAAGGGATGACCCTGACGGGCTACAGAGATCTTTGAAGACTGAGCAATACTTCAGCTGGATAATATGGACGACGGAGAGCAGGCCAAGCCTCCAACATACAATTCTGATATACTCCAAGCGATCTGCGGAGACCATAGAATACCAAAAAAACAGTATGGCTGGACAACGATTTGAGGCTGCGCTCTTCCCAAGTCCGGTTCCTGAAACAATACGCCAACAGTATTTACAAACGGAGAAAGCAACAACGTTCTGTCATTACGTGAGCCGATACCTTCTGTTCTGCTGTTTCTGGAAAAGAGTACTGCTGAGTCAGTTTTCCTAAATGGCCGTGTCCAGACCAACAATATTGGCGTTCGTGAGATGATCTGAATACGTTACACACTGGCTCCTGAAGTATAGAACACTTCGGCAACGTAGTTTTCACAGAACGAATTCAAATGATCTGACGGTGACTTTCTAAGAAAGCGACAGCGGTAATGGAACCATTTGCGTGGCCCGAGTCTGGAACCGAGCAATAAAATAATTTAGTTGACAAGACAGGCACTGCCTTCCCCTTAGATAGTGTGTCCACTCTGTGCTGCTAGCTTCGTTTGTCTGTGGACTGACGAATATATAAAGCGACTTCTCGCACGTCATATCTTTCGTCATCAGAAATATCGAACATTTATGGTGGACTCCTCATCAAATAATCCGATGAACTCTTCTGTACGAATTTCATCCACGATTAGATCGGACTTTCATATTTTGTATCCGTCACTGTGTTTTGAAAGGGATCTGAATTAAATAACGTGGATGTGTACATGAAGTTTTTCAGAATTGTTGCCGCGTAAGTATGTCGAGATTTTGAATAGATCACGAATAATGACCGAGCGAGGTGGCGCAGTGGTTAGCACACTGACTCGCATTCGGGAGGACGACGGTTCAATCCCGTCTCCGGCCATCCTGATTTAGGTTTTCCGTGATTTCCCTAAATCGTTTCAGGCAAATGCCGGGATGGTTCCTTTGAAAGGGCACGGCAGATTTCCTTCCCAGTCCTTCCCTAACCCGAGCTTGCGCTCCGTCTCTAATGACCTCGTTGTCGACGGGACGTTAAACACTAACCACCACCACCACCACCACCACGAATAATGAATGTATAACCGCACACACAACTACGGCAACATCTTAATATTTGTTCCCACCTTTTTTTTTTTTCAAGTGAAGAATTTCCCCCCCCCCCAAAAAAAAACCAAGTTTATAGCTTTTAGTAATACTGTAAGTGCCGTAGTCTTACTACTTCAAAAGGTGGGACCCAACATTGTGTGTCTCTGCATATGAGTGTCCGCGTGGTTGCGCTAATATTTGAGGTTGATCTCTGTCACACAGAAGCCTTGCGGCAGCTGTGTTTAACGTAATTCTGCAACCAGATAAACAACGTATGAGAAACAAAGCACGTGACGTTCATCATGGCGCACTTGCAAATAGAGACACAGATAATTAATTCAAGCTCAAAAATTGTTAAACAAGACAGCATTCAAGTTCTAGCCGTTTATCAAACTGAACGGTCAGAGAATCGAGTAACGTGGAATGTCAGCAATAGACCGATGGCACAAGGTCAAATATTAATGAGTATCACTAGGGGGTTAAGTTTTTGTGGCTAACAACGTCACAGGTCTAAAATCATGGTGCAAATAAAAAGCGTGGTATCTACATATGACATGTTACTTTCAATATGAACCTAAATATAGCCACCACCACCACCACCACCACCACCACCAACAACAACAACAACAACAACAACGTTATATATACAAGATGCAGATGCATTATTAAATGAGGGGTCAAAATCAAGCAATTACTCTGTAATGAGGCATTGTGGACGATCGGTCGCTTATACCGGGTGTCCCTGCGCAGCCTCCGAGGTTTTGTCGGTGAAGTTCGGGTTTACTCTACATTCCGACATTTAGGGTTGCCCATGCGATTTATTCCTTCCACCTGCTGCTACAGTTTTAAACAACGGCTCAGTGTCCGAATATATATATATATATATATATATATATATATATATATATATATATATATACACAACTATTTTCTCTTTGATTGGTTATGTTTACTTTTCTCGTAAACTCGAAGACGCCATCTTTTTTAACTAGATAAATCCTGTAAAGGACCACTCACTGAACATAGCTCGTCAGTCTTGGATCCTTACCAGGTAAGATTAATAGAGGAAATAGAGAAGATACAAAGATGAGAAGCGTTTTTCGTTACGGGTTCGCGCGAAAGCGTCACGGCGATTAGCCAACTCTCGTGGCAGACGCGGCACGAGGGGCATTCTGCATCACGGTGCGTTTTACTGTTAAAATTCCGAGAAAGTACTACCATAGAACTGTCTATCAATATATTGTTTCCTCCTCCGTATAGTTCCCGGAAAGACGATGAAGTTAAAATTAGAGATGCTGCTTTGTCAAAAACTGACATTTTGAGCCCGTGGCTGTGTACAAAATGTAGGCTGACTCCAATATAGAAGGTAACAACAACCAGCCACATTTTACAATGCTATTTATTTATTTATTTATTTAAATAGCGCCGTTACCGTTTCAGAACCGACAGGTTCATCTTCAGACATTATGTGCATACATACACATAAAAAAGTGCATCGTTGTTGCAAGATCATAAGCAGTATACACTGGACATAATGGCGCTGATTTTTCGTGCTAAGTAACCGAAACATCTTCCCATTAATAACTTGTTTACATCACATAAGATCGTTGTGAGGCACAATTACAGTTACAAAGAGTTGTGTCACATCTTATTTTGATTGTAGGGCACCACCACCTAAAGGGAATTTCGTCAATTGGGGAAACAAAAGGCGGAAGCTAATGTAAAACGTGAACTAGCCGTCTGACGATGAACCTGTAGGTTCGAAATCGGTAACGACGCTATTTAAATAAATAAATAAATAAATAAATAAATAAATAAATAGCATTGTAAAAAGTGCCTGGTTGCTGTTATCTTCTATGTAAGAGCCAACCCACATAAAATCAGTGAGATTCGATGTAGATGTGGGTAAAATTTCAATTCAGAATATGGCGTGGTAAGGCTTCGAAAAACTGCCGTCTCGTCTCCGTCAGGCAAGAGAATAGCAGCAATGATACAACTGGTGTAACACCGCAGTCTACCAGAAAAATATCGTCATGAAACAACATAATCTCCCCTGCCGAACTAAATAGGAATATTACTGTCACTGAAGGAAGGGGTTGGTGGCGCGTGGAGGTTGATGCTGTGTTTCTTCATTTCCAAGGGGCATTTGATATAGTTCCGCACCGTCGCCTAATGAAGAAATAACGAGCATCTGGAACATAGGAACAACTATGTGAATGAACTAAAAGCGTTTCTGGCAAATGCAACACAGCATCTCAGTCGTAAACGGCGAGAAATCTTCAGACGACGAGCGTAGCCAAAGGCAGTGTTGTTATACCATTACTGTTCACAATACATTTTTTTCACACAAGTTTTTTTCTCTTTAACTTACAAAATAAGTTAGTTTCCAAAGAGACATAGAACTTGGTTGTATTTTTTTCAGGGAGAACGTATTTATTATTTTGTCATGTAGCCATTTATTTTAAGCCAACTGTCTAGAAAACACTTTAAATTAGATTTCTACTGATTTTAGTTAGAAACTGAGAACGTTTAAAGTTTCAGGTGTGGATGCGACATACTGTAATACTGTACGTAACTGGCTGTCTTAATTTAAGTGTCGTGTACAAACACGGGCTGAAACAACGCACAGCCAAATTTGCAATACCAATCCAGTCACAGCGGTGTCCGAACGCTTTGTAGGCATTTTTTTCCTGTGGATTACTACAGCGGTTTATTTGATGAAAAACACAAAAAGTCAGCAGATTAGTCCAGTCTGTAACTGTACCCAACTCTGTAGATGAGGGAGGCTTAGAATACGTAGTAAACTTACTAAGATTCTTCCACGTATATGTCCACGATGGAACACCACTTGAATCAAATTCTTAAATGCTCAACACACCGATTTAATTGAACTTCCTCGTGTTGAAAAACTAGAAGGATGGAATTGTTAGCTTGATAAAAACTTTCTAAATCTAAGATCGCGTACATATTTCTTTATTTACAACTCCAGTTTCGAACGCCCTTTGTTGTCATCTTGAAAACGTATAAAATTTGTTATAAAACTCAAAACTACCACATTTTACAACAAAAATGTTTGAAGAACTGAAGACGGGAAAGTCGGCCAAATTAGCTGTTTTAAATGAATTTATGCGATCTTCGCTTTTTAAAAAGTTCTTATTTCTGTCCTGATTTCTTCTGGTAGCTCACAGTAGGATTTACAAACGGTACAGCAGCTCAGAATCTTCTTAAGTTTGGCGACCATTGAGCTTCACGAAATAATAATTATTATTTACTAACAAACCAGTCAATGCTTCGCAATTGCTGAACATGCGTGGTAATTGGATACACGTCCTAATATCCACCCCTCTCCTCCTCCTCTTGCCCCCTCCCTTCCTTTATCCATCATCTTCACCCTGTTCCTTGTGCATCTCTTATCCTACACGCTCTCTACCCATCTCATCCCCTCCCATCTCTCAGTCCATATCCTCCTTCCCCTTTTTTATATTCATTTCCTTCCTCCTCTATATGTTTATTTCAGTCTGTATGTTCAGTAGAGTATCGTGCAATAATTTGAAGAAATCCGTCAAGATCTTTTTGAGATTTGTAGAAACAACTTTCCTCTTTATATATTACATATCTTCGTCCGAATGTTCATTAGAGTATCTGTCAAAATCTGAAGCAAACTGGGTAAGAACTTTTCGAGATTTGTGGTAACTACGCCTCCCTTTTATATATATATATATATATATATATATATATATATATATATATATATATATATATATATATATTACTGGAATATATAGTATATGTCCGTCCGAACGCTCGTTAGAGTATCGCGTAAAAATTTGAACTAAGTCGGTCAACACCTTTTTCGAAATTTTCGGTAACAACGTTTCCCTTATATATTGATAGGTGTCATTTGAGTATTTAATCGATTGTAGAATAATGTCATATCTTTGCTCTCGAGCTGTTACATGTCAGCGAGCGGCGATATTGTAAGCTGTATCGCAGGGCTAGGTTATCATCTTTGGATTGCGCGTAGGCGCAGGAGCAGATATGGTTATCTGCGTTTAAGTGAGGAAGTAGCTGTAATGTTATGTTTCAAATGTAAAGCGTCAATGTATCGATGAGTCTAATTAAGATGATTATGTAATGGTAACTGATCTGAGAAGGTGGAAGTGTAATGGAATCTTTTACACTCCTGGAAATGGAAAAAAGAACACATTGACACCGGTGTGTCAGACCCACCATACTTGCTCCGGACACTGCGAGAGGGCTGTACAAGCAATGATCACACGCACGGCACAGCGGACACACCAGGAACCGCGGTGTTGGCCGTCGAATGGCGCTAGCTGCGCAGCATTTGTGCACCGCCGACGTCAGTGTCAGCCAGTTTGCCGTGGCATACGGAGCTCCATCGCAGTCTTTAACACTGGTAGCATGCCGCGACAGCGTGGACGTGAACCGTATGTGCAGTTGACGGACTTTGAGCGAGGGCGTATAGTGGGCATGCGGGAGGCCGGGTGGACGTACCGCCGAATTGCTCAACACGTGGGGCGTGAGGTCTCCACAGTACATCGATGTTGTCGCCAGTGGTCGGCGGAAGGTGCACGTGCCCGTCGACCTGGGACCGGACCGCAGCGACGCACGGATGCGCGCCAAGACCGTAGGATCCTACGCAGTGCCGTAGGGGACCGCACCGCCATTCCCAGCAAATTAGGGACACTGTTGCTCCTGGGGTATCGGCGAGGACCATTCGCAACCGTCTCCATGAAGCTGGGCTACGGTCCCGCACACCGTTAGGCCGTCTTCCGCTCACGCCCCAACATCGTGCAGCCCGCCTCCAGTGGTGTCGCGACAGGCGCGAATGGAGGGACGAATGGAGACGTGTCGTCTTCAGCGATGAGAGTCGCTTCTGCCTTGGTGCCAATGATGGTCGTATGCGTGTTTGGCGCCGTGCAGGTGAGCGCCACAATCAGGACTGCATACGACCGAGGCACACAGGGCCAACACCCGGCATCATGGTGTGGGGAGCGATCTCCTACACTGGCCGTACACCACTGGTGATCGTCGAGGGGACACTGAATAGTGCACGGTACATCCAAACCGTCATCGAACCCATCGTTCTACCATTCCTACACCGGCAAGGGAACTTGCTGTTCCAACAGGACAATGCACGTCCGCATGTATCCCGTGCCACCCAACGTGCTCTAGAAGGTGTAAGTCAACTACCCTGGCCAGCAAGATCTCCGGATCTGTCCCCCATTGAGCATGTTTGGGACTGGATGAAGCGTCGTCTCACGCGGTCTGCACGTCCAGCACGAACGCTGGTCCAACAGAGGCGCCAGGTGGAAATGGCATGGCAAGCCGTTCCACAGGACTACATCCAGCATCTCTACGATCGTCTCCATGGGAGAATAGCAGCCTGCATTGCTGCGAAAGGTGGATATACACTGTACTAGTGCCGACATTGTGCATGCTCTGTTGCCTGTGTCTATGTGCCTGTGGTTCTGTCAGTGTGATCATGTGATGTATCTGACCCCAGGAATGTGTCAAAGTTTCCCCTTCCTGGGACAATGAATTCACGGTGTTCTTATTTCAATTTCCAGGAGTGTATTTACGTGAAGAGGGATAAGGTAATTTTTTTAAAGTCATTCTTATTATTGCAGCGCCATTTTTCACCCACCTTTCTCTTACAATTTTTAACTGATCATGTTTTTTTTTCAAAAGTAGAAAAGGAACCAAGTGCGTTCCGAAAATACTTCGATTTGCAACTAACTTGTGGCTGAGCGGTTCTAGGCGCTTCAGTCCGAAACCGCGCTGCTGCTACGGTCGCAGGTTCGAATCCTGCCTCGGGCATGGATGTGTGTGATGTCCTTAGTTAGGTTTAAGTAGTTTTATGTCTAGGGGACTGATGACCTCAGATGTTAAGTCCCATAGTGCTCCGAACCATTTGAGCAATTAACAGAGAACTTATTGCACCTCACGAGTGCCTCCGTGTAGATATACTAATTTACAGCTGTAGCATAGACAGAGCTGTACTGCAACGCGTTATCCAGATTTGCACACAACAGAGGTAAGGACTAAATATTTTGATGTGTATTTTTTTTTCAATTAGGGCCAACTTATGTCATTCAGAGAGAGTTAGATTTTTCTGTGTTGTGTATCAGTTTTAGTTCTGGGATCAGTTTTGCAAAACTAATTATCGTAGGTTTTATGTCAAAGTTCATTATTCAGGCAATTTTTACTGTTCAAAATTTTTGCTGTCAGATTATTCACTTTACCAGTATTAAAGCTTGCCTTCTCATAGCGACAGTTCAAATTTTTTATTACGATTCTTTATTACTTCTGCACAGTTCCTATTATTCAAAACAGAGTAAGTCAGTCATATTTTTATTATTTAAAAAGAATTTTAACTTGTCGGTATCTTTCTACAGTATAGACGACGTAGGAATATTTTGAGAAACGGTCAACAATTGTGTACTGCTCCTTCCTACTTCTTGTTATAACTTTGGCGCAACGCGAATTTGTCTACTAACATTGTACATCTCTTTTCAGATTTGACGTCTATTGTTCTCGACGTTGTCTTTTAAATTTGTGATTTGTCTTTATATTTTTTATTTTACCATGCCACGTAGTATGTTTGTCAGTAAAGCCAGCACCACTATGAATTCGCAAAAATCTGATTTCCAAAATGCAACCGACAGCAACAACACCTCTGCTTATCATTCTCTTGCTACTAATGCGAACCATATTCCTGACGTAATAATGCAAGACACTGTGTCTTTGCACCCTGATAGTCAATGATCGAGCATCACTCTCGATAATGACATGACTCCGCATTCTGATAATAATGTTTATGGAAATAATATTTTATTTTCTAAGTACAAAATGTTCAAATGTGTGTGAAATCTTATGGGACTTAACTGCTAAGGTCATCAGTCCCTAAGCTTTCACACTACTTAACCTAAATTATCCTAAGGACAAACACACACACCCATGCCAAAGGGAGGGCTCGAACCTCCGCTGGGATTTCTGAGTACAGTAATTGCACACAGATAAATATGGAAGATTCACTCCCTTTGACAAAATCCGACACCCAGCATCGACAAAACTTTTCCGATAATTCTGCTACGCAACAGCGTTCTCTGACAACCAACAATTCACTTTTTTTCCTCAGTCAGATTTTGACCACCTATTGCAAGCTATTAAGACATTGTCTGCCGAAAATAATAAACGTTTTGAGGAATAATCCACTCGTTTTGACGAACTTAAGAACAGTAACAAATCCCTTACAAAGCAATTTCAAGAACTTTTATGTTAAATGTTCTAAAAATCATGAAACTCTTAAAGAACGTTTTGATGCACAGTATGCTGCAGAGCTTAATCAACAAATTCGAAGAGCATAAAAAAATCTTTAGATGCGCTCCGTGACAATCAGAAAGCATTCTCTGACGAATTAAAAGACAGCTACAAAACCTTAACAGACCGTATAAACAACCGAGGTTACCAATGTCACATCTCGTTTAAGCGAACTAACTGTAGCTCATGACAACTGTAACCAGTAAAAAACAGATTCCATTACACTTACTCCTTCTCAGTTCAGTTACCATTACAATAATCATTTTAATTAAACACATCAAAAACAAGTTTCTATTACGATTCATTATTACCTCTCCACAGCTCTTATAACTCAAAACAGAGTACGTCAGTCACATTCTTATTATTTAAAGAGGACTTTCACGGTAACTAATTTTTGTTACGAAAACGTGTAGCGGCAGAACTGAACGCAATTTTTTTTAAATTTTCTTTTCCACACAAAAAATTCCGTTACCATCCACAGTTACGAAGGTAAAAAGCAAGTCAGCCAAGCCGTTCGTAATTGGAGATATTTCATACATGTGGCAACTGATGTCAATTTCTGACTTTTCCGTTGGATTTTCCAAAAACGTTGTTTCATACAAACCTTGTCCTGACAATCACGAACACAACAAAAAGTCAACCGAATCGGCCATGCCATTTGCAGGTGGTGATCTTTCATACAGTCGGCAATTTATTTTTACTTGTGTAGTTTTCGAAACAATCAA
Source organism: Schistocerca piceifrons (assembly GCF_021461385.2). Classification (NCBI taxonomy): domain Eukaryota; kingdom Metazoa; phylum Arthropoda; class Insecta; order Orthoptera; family Acrididae; genus Schistocerca; species Schistocerca piceifrons. The sequence continues at coordinate 499,524,940 of NC_060144.1, forward strand.
CGCACACTTTTGAGGCACGCTGTTACTGTGTGTGGTCTGAAGAGTGAAGTTTGTGACACGTGTGTGTGTGGTGGGAAGCCGGTAACGAGCTGGGCTGCGGCCGCCAGCGGCTCAAGGTCACGCAGGTGAGGCGGCGGCGACTGGCAGCCACCCAGCGGCTGTGCTGTGCGGTGCTGGCGACTCGACGGCTGCATTATTCAGCAGCGCAGCGCGGGCTGCCAGGGACCGGGCCCCGAGCCCTAAGGTCAAGATTCGCTGACGGAAGGGCACTCCACTGCGCCCGTGGAATGCATAGTGACTTCCTGAACCGAGCGGCGCTGAGATCTCTGGAACTTCAGTCGAGGGCGGAGTAGGGACCGGAAAAATCCAGCAGGTTAAAAACGCGATACCGATATTTTTCTGTTATTTATTCAGGATGTTCGGGAATTTACGTTACAAACTTCTAGGACTTGCAGACGGGAGCGAGTGCACAGTATTTCGAATACGAACCCGTATCCTGAAACGTACCGTTTCCCTTCTGCGACCGTTCTAATTCAATCTGCATATTGAGCAAGCAGTGAAGGAAACAAAAGAAAAGTTCGGAGTAGGTATTAAAATCCATGGAGAAGAAACAAAAACTTTGAGGTTCCCGACGACATTGTAATTCTGTCAGAGACAGCAAAGGACTTGGAAGAGCAGTTGAACGGAATAGACAGTGTCTTGAAAGGAGGATGTAAGATGAACGTCAACAAAAGCAAAACGAGGATAATGGAATGTAGTGATGCTGAGGGAATTAGATTAGGAAATGAGACACTTAAAGTAGTAAAGGAGTTTTGCTATTTGGGAAGCAAAATAACTGATGATGGTCGAAGTAGAGAAGATATAAAATGTAGACTGGCAATGGCAAGGAAAGCGTTTTATGCAGAAATTTGTTAACATCGAGTATAGATTTAAGTGTCAGGAAGTTGTTTCTGAAAGTATTTGTATGGAGTGTAGCCATGTATCGAAGTGAAACACGGACGATAAATAGTTTAGACAAGAAGAGAATAGAAGCTTTCGAAATGTGGTGCTACAGAAGAATGCTGAAGATTAGATGGGTAGATCACATAACTAATGAGGAAGTATTGAGTAGGATTGGGGAGAAAAGAAGTTTGTGGCACAACTTGACTAGAAGAAGGGATCGGTTGGTAGGACATGTTCTGAGGCATCGAAGGATCACCAATTTAGTATTGGAGGGCGGCGTGGAAGGTAAAAATCGTAGAGGGAGACCAAGAGATGAATACACTAAGCAGATTCAGAAGGATGTAGGTTGCAGTAGGTACTGGGAGATGAAGAAGCTTGCACAGGATAGAATAGCATGGAGAACTGCATCAAACCAGTCTCAGGACTGAAGACCACAACAACAACTCATCCACTTCTGCTAGAGGGATTGAATTTGGCGTGACACATTATAATTATTGTGTTACAATTGGAAAGGAAACATAACGAAACATCCATTTATCACTTAAGCATATTTTTTTGTATTAACACTTTAACATTACGTGTCTACATTATTCCAAAACAAAGAAGGAACCCAGCATACTGTACGCACAGAACGTAATGTTTAAGTATTAATACAAACAAAATGGCAAAGCGGTAGGTACAGATACGATACCAGGAGAAATATTAAAATGCTTGTACCAAGATGGAATAAGAGAAATATTGAGGTTATGTAATAAAATATATGACAGTGGTGAATGTCCTGAGGACTTTCTGACGACAGTAATGATTCCATTACCGAAAAAAACAAGGAACCAAGAAATGCAGCGAGCACAGGACAATCAGCCTCATTCCACATGCAGCCAAAGTGATGTTAAAAATAATAAAAGACTTGAAAAAGTAATGGAGGAGAATCTTGGCGAGGAGCAGTTTGGCTTCAGACGGAATACGGGCACCAGAGATTCAATAGGGCTCCTACGAATCTTGGGAGAAAGGTTTATTGAAAAAGGAGGAGACCTATATGTGTGATTCATCGATCTAGAAAAGCCATTTGACAATGTGGTTTGGGACAAGCTGGCGACTATAATGAGGGAAAACCAGAAGACTTGTAAACTCATATCTTAATCAAAAAGCCTCAATTAAAGTGAGAGGAGAAAGTACAAACTCGATCGGACTAGGAAAAGGAGTAAGACAAGGATGCTGTCTATCACCTACTCTACATAATGTTCGAACCCAATATATGTTCTAAAACCCTGCTGCATATCGACGTTAACGGTATGGGCCTGTAATTTAATGGATTACTCCTGCTACCTTTCTTGAATATTGGTGTGACCTGTGCAACTTTCCAGTCTTCGGGTACAGATCTTTCGTCGAGCGAACGGTTGTATAAGATTGTTAAGTATGGAGCTAATGCATCAGCATACCCGGAAAGGAACCTAATTGGTATACAGTCTGGACCAGAAGACTTGCTTTTATTACGTGATTTGAGTTGCTTCACTACTCCGAGGATATTTAGTTCTATGTTACTCATGTTGGCAGCTGTTCTCAATTCGAATTCTGGAAGATTTACTTGGTCTTGTTTTGTGAAGGCATGTCGGAAGGCTCTGTTTAGTAACTCTGCTTTCGCAGCACTGTCTTCGGTAGTATCTCCATTGCTATAGCGCAGAGAAGGCATTGATTGTTTCTTGCCGCTAACATACTTCACATACGACCAGAATCTCTTTGGATTTTCTGCCAGGTTTCGAGACGAAGTTTCGTTGTGGAAACTGTTATAAGCATCTCGCACTGAAGTCCGAAGTAGTGCCAACATGCGCACGGGCGGGCTGAGCGGCAACCTCGGCTGAAAGCCTAAGCGACCGTCGCCATTCCCGCTCCTGCTTATGTTGGCAGCAGGTAGCTTTTGCTCTCGGAAGGAAGGATACAGTCTGCGCGCATCCGATGTTACCCAACTACTGAGACACACCCCCTCGCCCTCATTTCGTAGCAATATTTGGTAGCTTTTGCTTAGTGACTAGAAGTCGCGCGGCTGTAACCGCTATTCTGCGGTTCATGTGCTCGTTTCCACCGCCTTGAACTCAACTGTGCACAGTTACTCTCGGTTGATATCAAGTCAAACGTGACAGAACGCTCATAGCAAAGCCGACTGTTTATGATGCGAACATTCGGTTTGCAACGCGAGAGATCAGCCTAATGGTTTTATCAATGTAACTTTGGTAGTGTTTGTCGTACCTCCCCTGTCTGTGTGCTCTCAACGTTTTTTCCACTCATAGCTCTGTGCCATAGCTTGTGATTCGAATCCTGGAGTTCATTTTTGTTAAGCTGCATCAAAACTCTGTCCAACTACGGGAGCAGTTATCGTTATCTTTGCTCGTATTTTCTGTCCTTTCATGAACTTATGGCTCGGCCCACAGTAAGCCTGTGGATAGCCTCTGTAGTTCGAAATTGTAAACTGGCTAGTTACCACCTATTTTTATAGAGACTGACTCTCATTGCCATGAGTTTAGGTAATATATCTGCTTTTCAAATGGTAGAAATGGCTCTGAGCACTATGGGACTTAACGTCTGAGGTCATCAGTCCCCTAGAACTTAGAACTACTTAGAACTACTTAAACCCAATTAACCTCAGGACATCACACACATCCATACCCGAGGCAGGATTCGAACCTGCGACCTTAGCGGTCGCGCGGTTCCAGACTGAAGCGCCTTGAACCGCTCGGCCATACTAGCTGGCATATCTACTTTTCCTTTAACTGTCTGATATTGGTATGTAGTCTCCCCCTGTTCTCTTCACTAATCAATTAATCTCAGTCAGCAGTCTAAAGCCCTACCTGAGGCCGTTGTGGTCCACAGAGTAGCAGACCAACAGGTGAGGTCCTTCTAATGTGATAGTAGGAAATACGGGTACTGGCAGAACTCATTTATTTCTTTCATTTAAATCCCTCCGAAGCCAAGAACGAGTAAACTAGAAGAGTAACGAAACCGGTGCATCACTGTATTTGTCTCATCTTGATCTACTATTTCGGAACAAAAGTTTACTCGAGTACCACTCAAGACAACAATGTCGATGCCTGCATCTCTGTGATTAATGAACGCATACGTTCCCAGTCTGAATATACCTGCTATCAAGAAAACGGTACATATGTTCACAGGTAGAATCGACAAACCACAGGACGTTGTGTGACAAGATAGGAATGGAAAGACCACAAAAAAAGACTGCCTTCCTGAGCGTAGGCGCAAACGACTTAAATTAACAGAATATCCATCAACCACAGCCATATACTTCAGACCTTTGTTCACAGCCGTTGTGCTTTGTGAAATACTGATAACGATTAGACCACAACTTGTCACATATTGTTCTTAAGCTATCGGACGAATGCTTTTGAAATGGTGTCTCTCTCTGAGCTGCAATGTGTTGGCTGTTATGCTAAAGCGATGAGCCAAGTAATGATGTAACTAAAAATTATTATAATATTAACCCATATATATATTTCATCCCATATTCCACACAAGCTTCATTCAGATCTTTCAGCATGATGCAAATAAACACAGCAAAAACAAAGAGTATGGTCATCAGTACAAGACGCAGACTGTCCAATGTTAAAATAGGACAATCTACCATTAGCGAAGTAAGTGCACTTAAATATCTTGGAAGCACAATAACTGAAGACTTGAATTGTCACCAGGAGGTGAAAACTCGAATTGCCATAGCGAAGGAGGCATTCAACAGAAAGAGGAGACTCTTATGTGGCAAATTATATAGTCTAAGGAAAAGGCTTGGCAAATGTGTTGTCTGGGGCAACGGCCTTGCCGCAGTGGATACACCGGTTCCCGTGAGATCACCGAAGCTAAGCGCTGTCGGGCGTGGTCGGCACTTGGATGGGTGAAAATCCAGGCCGCCATGCGCTGTTACCATTTTTCGGGGTGCACTCAACTCGACCGAACACTAGCGGCTTCGGTCAAGAACACCATCTTACGACCGGGAGAGCGGTGTGCTGACCCCACGGCCCTCCTATCCGCATTCTCCACCGAGTATGACACGGCGGTCGGATGGTCCCGGTAGGCCACTCGTGGCCTGAAGACGGAGTGAGTGAGTGAAATATGTTGTCTGGAGTGTGGCACTATATGGGGGCATGAATATGGACGCTGAGACGAGAGGATGAAAAAAGGGTAGAAGCATTTCGGATGTGGATGTGGAGGAGAATGGAGCGAATAATCTGGATGGAAAGAGTGAGTAATGAAAGAATCCTGGAAAGGGTTGGTGAGAGAAGACGACTGCTGTAAGAGAAAGTAAAAAGAACTGGCTGTGGGACTTCCATTGAGAAGGGAGTGCTTGCTAGCAGATGCTTTGGAAGGATTGGTTTGTGGGAGAAGTGTGAGAGGAAGAAGGAGATACAAGATGATATACGACATAAAGGGAAGAGGAAATTATGCAGACCTGAAGAGGATGGCGGAAGACCGGAAAGCCTGGAGAACTACGTGAAAACCTGCCTTTTGGCAAAACACTGATGATGATGATGATATATATTTCATTATTAAAATCAGTGGTATGTTATAAATGTGTGTCACAGCAATAATATTTGCTGTGTGAGAGGGGAGACGGAGACACACAAACTTTGTACCCCCTTCAGAACCAGACCTTGAATTCGCAACTGAAGCAACTACACATGTACAGTGCAGTGAGTGTGTGGAGGCCGGTATTTTACCGCAGTATTAGCTGTTACTTGTTCTGATCCAGTTGCCACACTTAGTAGACAAACTCCCCCTCCATTCTCAAACCTCTGGTTCGGTCTTTCGCTAAGGCATTCAAAGCGTGTTAATCTCCAGCGCTCAAAGCGAGAGCTTCATTGTAAATACAACCTAGAAAATTTGTGGGCAGATAAAAAGGAAAACTGTCGAAGAGGCGGCCTTTGCGCAGACCAATCGTAGCGTAGCATGTGGACTAATGTTAGAGCCTCCTGAGAATACGACACGAAAAACGACATTCGCTGTAGCAGTCTTGCTGCGCTACTTTGCGTGGACACGACAGATCAGCTCAGCTCCTGTTGGCTGGCCTTGACGCCACCTAACACGGCTGTGGACCGGTCTAGCGGGTGCCAGAGCCACGCAGCCGCTGATTTCCGTAACAGCGCCGTAATCGGTTGCGTCCTGTGTTTACCGTAAAATGGAACAGCGCATCGCTGTTTGTGGGAGACTATAGCTACTCTCCGCACAGGAACATTGTGGGCACTCGGCGCATTATCAACGTACCTACTTGTAACCTTGTAAGTCGCTGAAATTAATGCATTATTTGTCGGGCGATTATTTGTTGGCAAGATTCTGTGAATGTGCAGCGGATCTCTACAGGAAATACCATACGAGACGCTAGTGTGTAGCGCGACCGATTCTACAGTAATGTTCTTGAGTTTGGATTCATGAGTAAGTAGGCGCAGCATCGAGCTATTTTTCGGATGCGCTGCCAGGATCGTAATAAGACTGTTCAGCCCAAGTGAAGTGTAACAGGCGTAAGTGAAAGTAAACTATTGTAGCACGGTTGGAAGGAAGTTGGGAAGATCGGGATTTAACATCGCGTCAACATCGAGGTCATTGGAGACGGAGTACAAAGTTGGACTGTTTCAAGGATGGGAAAGAAAATCGGCCGTGCCTGTTCAAAGGAACTGTCCCGGCGCTTGCTTGGAGCGATTTAGGGAAATAACGGAAAACCTGAATCTGGACCGTCGCATACGGATTTGAACCATCGTCCTCCCGAATGCGGGCGCAGTCTGCTAACCACTGCAACACCCCGTTCGGTCAGAATATTTCGGTAAGCCGAACGAGTGTGTTCAGCCGTCAAGTCCGAAAGCGTTTTCTTCCTCCGAACCCAGTGTGTTCAGATATTCACGCTGCAAAGTTCTAGAAATTTTGAGTAAATAATATTCTGAAAAGGAATCCATGTCTGCAAACGTACTGTTTCCGTTCTAGGACGGTTTCAATTCAGACAAACTCATCCACTTCTGTTTGAATTAGACGTGATGCAGTACAATTATTAGGTAACAGTTCGAAAGTAAACAAAACGAAACATCCATTTATCACCTAAGCACATTTGTTTGGCTCAAATGGTTCAAATGGCTCTGAGCACTATCGGAGCTCATCTGTCCCCTAGAACTTAGAACTACTTAAACCTAACTAACCTAAGGGCATTACACACATCCATGCCCGAGGCAGGATTCGAACCTGCGACCGTAGCAATCGCGCGGTTCCAGACTGAAGCGCCTAGAACCGCTCGGCCACATCGGCCGGCAGTCCAGAACACAGTTACTAATGAACTCACAGTCACCTGTGAACAGAACTCGACGGGGAAACGGGAATGTGTCGATGCTGCGGTGAAGGAACCACCTGCAGTAGGCAACGTGTTGTGGAAAATCTGCTGGATCCTCAACGTGGTACGGATGTAATTGTTGCTCACGCAGCATGTCCCGGACGATACTGTGACTAACATCCATTGCACGCGCAACTGTTCGAGTACCTACTCGTTAACGGGTTCTCTTCAACGCGATGCAGTACATCATCTCTACGTTCGGCCGTACGGCGTTGCCGTAGAGTCGTACAGTGCTTCATTCTCACGGTGAGATACCCGTTTCTCGGAGCTGCTGCGTAACTTGGGCAAAAGGTTTGTGCGATGGCGTGCTACGTTGCGGAAAACGTTCGTGATACAACCGACAAGCAGCTCTTCCGTTACCTCGAGCTTCGCCATACACAAGGAGCATGTCTGTGTATTCCGAAACCGTGTACCGTACCATGTTTACTGTGTCGGAGACGCACAGACACTGAATAAATCTCGCAGCAAGACAGATGTCTAGTGTCGTTAGGTGAACGTCTGCCGTAGTACACGTCATCCCGTCTACCCTATGACTACCAGAACAAGCAGCTCTCAGATAATTCTCTTTCCCACAGCAGACATGGACGCGATACACATCGGAAGTGAAACTTCCGGACATGGGTTCCTATTCAAAATATTACACCACTGGCCATTAAAATTTATACACGACGAAGATGACGTGCTACAGACGCGAAATTTAACCGACAGGAAGAAGATGCTGTGATATGCAAATGATTAGCTTTTCAGAGCATTCACACTAGGCTGGCGCCGGTGGTGACACCTACAACGTGCTGACATGAGGTAAGTTTCCAACCGATTTCTCGTACACAAACAGCAGTTGAAACGTTGTTGTGATGCCTCGTGTAAAGAGGAGAAATGTGTACCATCACGTTTCCGACTTTGATAAAGGTCGGATTGTAGCCTATCGCGATTGCGGTTTATCGTATCGCGACATTGCTGCTCGCGTTGGTCGAGACCCAATGACTGTTAACAGAATATGGAATCGGTGGGTTCAGGAGGGTAATAGGGAACGCCGTGCTGGATCCCAACGGCCTCGTATCACTAGCAGTCGAGATGACAGGCATCTTATCCGCATGCCTGTAACGGATCGTGCAGCCACGTCTCGATCCCTGAGCAAAGACAACAACCATCTGCACGAACAGTTCGACGACGTTTGCAGCAGCATGGACTATCAGCTCGGAGACCATGGCTGCGGTTACCCTTGACGCTGCGTCATCACAGACAGGAGCGCCTGCGATGGTGTACTCAACGACGTACCTGGGTGCACGAATGGCAAAACGTCATTTTTTCGGATGAATCAAGGTTCTGTTTACAGCATCATGGTGGTCACATCCGTGTCTGGCGACATCGCGGTGAACGCACATTGGAAGCGGGTATTCGTCATCGCCTTTCTGGTGTATCACCCGGCGTGGTGGTATGGGGTGTCACTGGTTACACGTCTTGGTCACCTCTTGTTCGCAATGACGGCACTTTGAACAGTGGATGTTACATTTCAGATGTGTTACGACCCGTGGTTCTACCCTTCATTCGACCCCTGCGAAACCCTACATTTCAGCAGGATAATGCACAACAGCATGTTGCAGGTCCTGTACGGGCCGTTCTGGATACAGAAAATGTTCGACTGCTTCCCTGGCCAGCACATTCTCCACATCTCTCATCAACTGAAAACGTCTGGTCAAAGGTGGCCGAGCAACTGGCTCGTCACAAGACGCCAGTCACTACTCTTGATGAACTGTGGTATCGTGTTGAAGGTGCTTGGGCAGCTGTATCTGTACACGCCATCCAAGCTTTGTTTGACTCAATGCCCGTTATTTCGACCAGAGTGGTTGTTTTGGGATCTATGCACCCAAATTGCGTGAAAATGTAATCACATGTTAGTTCTAGTATAATATATTTGTCCAATGAATACCCGTTTATCATCTGTATTTCTTCTTTGTGTAGCAATTTTAATGGCCAGTAGTGTATGTACTCAATCTCCTCTACAAGTCCTAAAAGTTAGGAACGGGAATTTCCGAACGTCTTGCATACGTATTTGTTGTGTGTAAAGTGTTATGTCATGTTTGTTTTCAATGATGAGGAGAGAAGGAAGGCGGTGAAATCAGGTACTGGCATATAGCCTATTCCTCTCCATTAGCACCAAGCCGACCTCAAGCTGACACATTATCAGGAGCTTCCCATGCCTTCACTCCTTGAGACATTGCGGATAAGCTTAGAATTTGCGCAGACCTCTCCATAGTGTCTCATGGAGTGTGGGAATGTCACGCTGTTGGTGTTAATCCAGGAGTCTGGCTCAACATCAGAGCGTCAGCAGCTTCACGTCACCACCTGTCCTCCCCTTGCTGGCCAAATACTGGTGGTGAAAATTTCTCCTACCACCAGGATTCGAACCGGTTTACTCCGAGTCGAGTGCCATCACACATGCTTACGCTGAAGACTTACGGGACGGAAATGCTCTGGTAACTTAAATTGGATCCTTAGAAGAGAGACAACACTTCTCGGGGAACCCAGTTGGGTAGATTTATAAAGAGTGTGTGGCTGTTATGCTGTTAACATCGTAGGGATAAGGAGAATAAGGGAAATTAGTGCTCCTACGTAAGGGTACAGACGCATTTTTCCACTACTCAAAGGCGAGTGTGACATGACAAAAATCAGCAATACTGGTACGAATTACCCTTCGCCATGCAGTGCGTAGTAACTTGCGGAATGTATTTAGGGAGTGGAGTGTAAAACTTCTTAAGTGCCATTATTTCGAAAAACGCATTTTCGGCGCTGTTGTTTTCTCGGTTCTCTGTAGCAATCCCTAGACTCGTTCCAAGCGTCAAAAATGCTTAAAAAAATTCAATACTGGATGGCGCATGGTCTTCGTGCCAAACAGTACTTCTCCCCTGCAGTTCCATGTGCCATGGGGATGGTTTGAAGAGAGAACACATGTTTTTACTGAGTGGATACAGCATTTGGAGCTGTGACAAAGAGGTTTTGCAATAATACGTAAATGCAGAAAGGTATGTAAAGCCTTTTCTCCGCAAGAGTTACACAAGATTGTACAGTCAGCTAAAGCTACGGCCCTATTCCATGTAATTCCAATGCACATAACCGACTTCTTTGATTTTAAAGATGCTGTTGAAACATTGTCAATGCTGGCGTGTAACTTCTCCAAATGCAGTATGATCAAAGTGTCTCATATTTAACATCTCAAATCGCTATTGGAAATTCTTACTCTGAAGCAGAAGATTGGAAAAAAGTCAATGTATTAAAAAGAGAACAGACCATGGCTGACGACGTATGCCATGCTCTAATTCATCAGTAAGACCAACCACGTTTATCACCTGCAAAGTAGAAAGACCTGTTGACGATGTTGCCGTTTTTTCCTCAACAGCACTGGGATATCTAAAGTAAACTTTGCAACATCTCATCCCAAGAACGGAATTGTGTTAGAAACAGAAGTCAGTAATGTGAGATATTGTTCCTGAATTTAATTTTGTTACCCTCTTGTAAAAATTTAAAAGATGTGAGAATTTTTTTGTCGACTACAGTTCTACTTTACTGCCGTATTTCTATATTTTTATTACCAGAAATAAAACGTAGTATCCCAGTAATAACGGCACTTCACACAAAAACTTTCTTACTAGGATTTAGAACCAGTCAGTCCCCTCGTATCGCACCTGGAACGTTCTTAATAAATTAGTTATTTACCGAGTTATCTCACACTTTTGAAATTTACAGGAAAACAACCACTACAAGTGGAATAATTAACCATACATCTTCACGCCCAAAATTTCACAAATATGCATTCATTCAGTCAATTAATAACAGAGTCCTAAATATTCCCACTACAACAGGAGGCCATACACAAAGAATATTCTTCTACAGCTATACAACAAAAACACGCACTCTGTAAAGGTCCCCATAAACCATGAAATAACAATAACGAGAGAAAATACATTAAAAAAGAGAACTACATACCAATAATCCATATGGGAAAACTATCCGATAAAATAAACGCCTTATTAAAAATACAACCGTGAAATCAGCCTTCATAACAACAAATAGTATTAGCACAGAACTACGTTCAGGAAACGCCATACTCCCGAAACACTTAAACCCTGGAATTTACAAAATTAACTGCAATAACAAAATAATTTTATACAGGACAGACGGGAAGAAATTCCGTCGTCGTATTCGGAGAACACAAAAGAGAAACAAATGACAACCAATCCACCTTCTTAATAAACCTAAAAAACGAGAAACACAAAGTTGACAACATTGAAAACGCACTACAAATCCTGCAAAAAATCTCAAAAGATCCAATCATGAATATTTTGGAAGAATTTGAAATATACATACAGACTAAGTATTATCTTCACGATGTAATAACAAACCGATATCAAGCACAAAAATGGCTCTGAGCACTATGGGACTCAACTGCTGTGGTCATCAGTCCCCTAGAACTTAGAACTAATTAAACCTAACTAACCTAAGGACATCACACACATCCATGCCCGAGGCAGGATTCGAACCTGCGACCGTAGCAGCAGCGCGGCTCTGGACTGGAGCGCCTAGAACCGCACAACCACCGCGGCCGGCGATATCAAGCACACACAGTTTCAAAAAAATATATTTTTTTTATTGGGATACCGCATAACCAAAAAACCAGAGATCACAAATACATCAATAACACTTCCACAGATATATGACCCACGAGAACATAAATATCTGAGTAAACAACTAACTGCCAAAGTTTAACTTCAACTGTCAAAAAAAAAAAAAATAATAAACAATGTACGTGCTACATCAATTCATCTAACACCTTTATAACGACACTGAAAAAAATACTGCATAAAACAACTATGGACAGAAGCAATAGTTTACTCAAACTTTAAAACGTCAGGCCGTGAGTACAACAGCCAATGAAAAAAACTTTATGTATAAATTATGTTGTTGTTGTAGTCTTCAGTCCTGAGACTGGTTTGATGCAGCTCTCCATGCTACTCTATCCTGTGCAAGCTTCTTCATCTCCCCAGTACATGCTGCAACCTATATCCTTCTGAATCTGCTTAGTGTATTCATCTCTTGGTCTCCCTCTACGATTTTTACCCTCCACGCTGCCCTCCAATGCTAAATTTGTGAGCCCTTGATGCCTCAGAACATGTCCTACCAACCGGTCCCTTCTTAATGTCAAGTTGTGCCACAAACTCCTCTTCTCCCCAATTCTATTCAATACCTCCTCATTAGTTATGTGATCTACCCATCTAATCTTCAGCATTCTTCTGTAGCACCACATTTCGAAAGCTTCTATTCTCTTCTTGTCCTAACCATTTATCGTCCACGTTTCACTTCCATACATGGCTACACTCCATACAAATACTTTCAGAAACGACTTCCTGACACTTAAATCTATACTCGATGTTAACAAATTACTCTTCTTCACAAACGCTTTCCTTACCATTGCCAGTCTACATTTTATATCCTCTCTACTTCGACCGTCATCAGTTATTTTGCTCCCCAAATAGGAAAACTCCTTTACTACTTTAAGTGTCTCATTTCCTAATCTAATTCTCTCAGCATCACCCGACTTAACTACATTCCATTATCCTCGTTTTGCTTTTGTTGATGTTCATCTTATATCCTCCTTTCAAGACACTGTCCATTCCGTTCAACTGCTCTTCCAAGTCCTTTGCTGTCTCTGACAGAATTACAATGTCATCGGCGAACCTCAAAGTTTATGTTTCTTCTCCATGGATTTTAATACCTACTCCAAACTTTTCTTTTGTTTCCTTCACTGCTTGCTCAATATACAGGTTGAATAACGTCGGGGAGAGGCTACAGCCCTGTCTCACTCCCTTCCCCACCACTGCTTCCCTTTCATGTCCCTTGACTCTTGTAACTGCCATCTGGTTTCTGTACAAATTGTAAGTAGCCTTTCGCTCCCTGTATTTTACCCCTGCCACCTTTAGAATTTGAAAGAGAGTATTCCAGTCAACATTGTCAAAAGCTTTCTCCAAGTCTACAAATGCTAAAAACGTAGGTTTGCCTTTCCTTAATCTTTCTTCTAAGTTAAGTCGTAAGGTCAGTATTGCCTCACGTGTTGCAATATTTCTACGGAATCCGAACTGATCTTCCCCAGGGTCAGCTTCTACTAGTTTTTCCATTCGTCTGTAAAGAATTTGCGTTAGTATTTTGCATCCGTGACTTATTAAACTGACTGTTCGGTAATTTTCACATCTGTCAACACCTGCTTTCTTTGGGATTGGAATTATTAAATTCTTCTTAAAGTCTGAGGGTATTTCGCCTGTCTCATACATCTTGCTCACCAGATGGTAGAGTTTTGTCAGGACTGGCTCTCCCAAGGCCGTCAGTACTTCTAATGGAATGTTGTCTACTCCCGGGGCCTTGTTTCGACTCAGGCCTTTCAGTGCTCTGTCAAACTCTTCACGCAGTATTGAACCTCCTATTTCGTCTTCATCTATATTCTGTTCCATTTCCAGAATATTGTCCTCAAGTACGTCGCCCTTGTATATACCCTCTATATACTTCTTCCACCTTTCTGCTTTCCCTTCTTTGCTTAGAACTGGGTTTCCATCTGAGCTCTTGATATTCATACAAGTGGTTCTCTTTTCTCCAAAGGTCTCTTTAATTTTCATGTATAAATTATATAGTACGTATAACATAATAAATACGATTGATTGCATATGTATTGATGAAGGCAACAAAGTCGAAATAAGCTTATATACAAAAATAACATGCAGCACACTGACTAATAATTCTCTGCATGAATATACAGTCTTAGTAAAACAGCAATCCTTTATTAAACCGAAACAATGGCGTGCCATATCGTTCGCTGCTGGAAATTCGGACTGCACCTGTCATTCTAGGCACATGGTTGCAACTTGTTAGTTCTTACTGCCGCCATCGCTAAATGTTCGTAACATAAAGATGTTACACTGTATATTATTTGTTGAAAACAAATTTAAAAATTAATGTCTCTAATTAAACACAATTATGTTACAATGCCTCAATGCTTTACAGCCGGTAGGATAGTAATGCAGAAGGCTGTAATTCTATCAACGCACCGAAAAACTGTACTTCTAGTTATAACAGATAAGCATTGTTATTGTTATGGTTGACTTAATAGCCTGTGTCTGCTGGGGTAAATTTCGATATTAAGTTCAACTCAGTAAACGAGCTGTTTTGTAACAAATCAAGAGAAATTGTTTTCTGTGTTTCCAGACCAAGGACAGCTTGCAATACTGACTCAGCACCTACTGCGGTTTATTCAAGGTAAACAAGGTACAGAAGGCGGCCGACAGTATCTAAAGAAATGTGTCCTTAGAAGTAATGTTAATCCCAACAGCTTGGAGCCAAAAATGGGAATGGCCGTACAACTTTTTGCAGACATGCACAATGTGGCACATTTGCGTAACGTGACGTGTGAATGAAAGTAAGCCATCTCTCTCTCTCTCTCCCTCCCACACACACACACACACACACACACACACACACACACACACACACACACACACACATTTTCTCTACGAAAACCTGTAACTGCCTCCCAAATCTATCATTTGTATTTCGCGGACAGTGATCGAAGGATTAGAACCAAAACCGAAAGTTGTAATATCTTCCACAAATAAATTAACTGAAAGTATTTCATTTTGTTGATACTATACTGTCAGCTGCTGCTGCTGCTAAAAGCTGACACTTAACACACTCTCCTTTTGTAAGAAGTAGAATTACTGACACGAAACTAGAAGTATGTTTGGCCAGGAAAGATTCTAGTATAATTGGGAGGCTATTGCAAAAGTAATGAGAAGTTTCGATATCGTTTCTCCTGCCTGACACGAAATCAGTATCATAGCTCTTAATGAAAAATGAAATAGAGAATTATTACAAAGATTCATTTTTAAATCAAGAACAATCGGCATCCCCTCCAATATTTTACATGAAACACCTAATAAAGAAATACAATGACGCAAAAAGGAAGTGCCTGCAAGTCATTACACCACTGAAAAATTAATCTTATATGGCTACATTTACTGGCGTTCAGCGTAGTGCAAAAACTGAGCGAGCTAGTGCAATAGTAAGACACATGACTTATTCTGGAGGACAGCGTATCAAATACCCGTCCGGCCATCCCGACTTGGGTTTTCCGTGATTTCCTAAAATCGCATAACACGAATGCAGCTATGCGTCCCTTGAAAGAGCACAGCTGGTTTCCTTCTCCATTCTTCACTAACCCTAATCATCTCATCGCCGATGGGACGTTAAACTTATCTCCCTTCAATAACTCAAAAATTGTGGCTAGTACAGAAGTATCTTTTTATCAGCTTTACTGTTTTTTCAGCAACCGACAAATTTTGGGAATCGCAATTAAAAAAAACTTCTAATAGAAGTTGGTTTTACATCAATACCCTTATCATGTTCTTACATTTACAGATCGATCGGGTTACATACGTAACAGCCCTTATGGCGTGTTTGAAGAAGACTCAGTTGTTATTGCCTGCTGGAACACCGAAGTAAGAAGCGTCTCATCGATAAGAGACTGCCGGCCGGGGTGGCCGAGCGGTTCTAGGCGCTGCAGTCTGGAACCGCGCGACCGCTGCGGTTGCAGGTTCGAATCCTGCCTCGGGCATGGATGTGTGTGATGTCCTTAGGTTAGTTAGGTTTAAGTAGCTCTAAGTTCTAGGGGACTGATGACCTCATAAGTTAAGTCCCTTAGTGCTCAGAGCCATTTGAATTTTTTTTTTAAGAGACTCGAAACATTTTGAAGCCACGCGTATAAAAATCCGAGAACTTTATATTAAATATTTGTAGTTTTTAACACACTTACTTTGGATGCCAGTGTAACAACTGCATGTCGGAGGCAGAAGGCTATCTATACACTCTAAGGTTCAATATATAGTATATACCGTTTGGAGAGCGCTAGTTACGCGGATCTGAAGAGGTTTTTTTTTTTTAATCTTTATTACAAATTTATAATAATTATACAATCTTAACCCACTTCCTTAAATGATTAGTGGGTCCTAATTTTAATCAACATTAATTACAGCTAGATACAAATTTAATTAGTGAGCTACAACTTGAACTAGATAACAATGGGCAAGTAATTTATTTATTGTTATTAATGTTAACTTTATGTGACCTACGCTTGACTAAACTCTACTGCCCGCAGCGTCATAGTGGTGTCAGTTGTTCATAAACCTGCTTTTTAGAGCCTTGCTCATCGAGCTAATCCCGATGTGCGTGCCCCCGACACCGGGCAGACCAAGGATGTTATTCGCTGCAGGTTCCTAAATAACTAATTTCCTAATCTAAGTCCTACTATCTAGTCCTAATCCAAGTCAAGTCCGGTGCTTTGTCCTGTATCGGTGGACCTGTATGCGGCGGATTCCAGACTATGAGGAAAGTCGGCCTGTCCATGCACAGGCGGTATGGGAATAGGGCGCTAGATTCAGCTAGTGTTTGGTGTGTCTCAAATTGTTAATTTATGTCCCTCAGATATTCTTTTAACACTTTTCGTGATACCTCATCTGCCAATTGGTTAAGAGTTTGAAAAGTGTCTTCTTGTCTTAGTAAGTGGTATGTGTCATGGTCAGGTAATTGGTCACGTAATGCGGATGCTACATCATTGAAATGGGGGCACTCGTAGACCACATGATCGGGAGTACCCTCTGATACACCACATTCACACGCGGGTGTGGCCCTTTTCCCGAACCGACATAAATATGTCGGGTATGGCCCATGACCAGTGAGAAAACTAATCAGTCCTCAGGTAGGTTCAAAATATTTCATGCCCAGTCGTTCCCTGACGTTAGGAAGAAGTTCAAATGTTCTGCGACCTGTTTCTTCTGCTTCCCATAATTCTGAAGAGGTTTGCATAATGCAGATTAGTGTAGAAGATTGCATCATACCAGTCTTCTGACTGAAGACTACAATAACGACTAAACTGTGATTACAGGCGCGGTGACAAAGATGGGGGGGGGGGGGGGGGTCCGTAACGGTCGCTGCTGCCTCCTCCTCCTCCTCCTCCTCCTCCTCCTCACCTTCCTCCTCCCTCCCCCCACGCTACCCTCCGAATCATTTTAGAACACGCGTTTGTACTTTTACTTTATAATTTTTCTAATTTTTCTGATATCTTTTGGAGAACAAAGTAACATAAAAACTAAGAATCTCAAAAATGGCAAGTAATTCTATCTTTGATACAGGATATTTCTGAGTTGCTTGTGTAAGGCGTGGCCGCGCGTTGCGGCCCAACCATCTGCAGAGAACATTCCAGTCGCACAACACAGCTTGGTCGCGCCTGCTGTCAAAGACAAATCAGGCACTGGTAACGAATACACACCACAGGACGTTGAGTAAGGCAGGCTAGAAGGGTACAGACCCTCTAGTTTTGGACGACTCTCAAATAATTTTTAGAAAGACCAACTTCCCATCTTACAAGGGGAGGCCGCCAATTGTGAAATTCAGATTCGATTCATACTGCGCATAATGAAAGCTCATGGCCAGAGGTGTAAAGTGGCAAAGCACCAAGATGCACTTCTCAGCCGTTGTCGAGAAAATCGACAGTTGAAAGAAACCGTTGCGGTGAAATACTCTCTACCATTAAAATTTTCTACAGCGTCGTGGCGCAGCGGTAAGTTCTCGGGTTCGTAATCCGAAGGTTGCCGGATCGGATCTCGCGCCATGCGACCTTTTATTTTTTTTAATATTTGTTTTTTTGTAATTCAAATATATATATATATATATATATATATATATATATATAATTCCCGGCAATCAGTTGCAACAATTATGCATATAATAAGTTGTTGAAAGTCGTTTGTCGTGGAAAAACTGGCGACTTCGAACATCATTATGTTTTCCGCAAACAAAGTTGTATTTCACAAATGTTATTAATTGTCTTCATAATGTTAACCACGTATAGTTAACGGAAGACGTAGAAACGATATTCCGAAACGAATACGTATAGCGTAAGTCAAACGTTCGAATTAGAATAGAGACCCCACGAACACAAATTTGCTGTGGCAGGTATGAAATATAAACTCCGTTACTCGCTCGTTACACTTGAAGGACAGATGTTGAATGGGCCGAAACGAGCCACCGCATAACAGCGTAGTTGTCTGCTAACTTCGAAAGAAGGTAGATGCGGTCCCTAGCGCAACTTATAACATCGTCGAAAATCAGTGCGGACGGGGGAGCTTTGGTACACCCTGTTAAAAAAACGGAAAAATGGAGGCGGTACAATTGGAGAGCGATCCGCCTTCACCAACATGCATAAGCAGTTCATTAATAATTTATATATATATATATTGAATTATAAAAAACTAATAAAAAAAGTTGTATGGCGCGAGATTCGATCCGGCGACCTTCGGATTACGAACCCGAGCAGTTACCGCTGCGCCACGACGCTGCAGAAAATTACCAATCGTAGAGAGTATTTCACCGCAACGGTTTCTTTTAACTGTCGATTTTCTCGACAACGACTGAGAAGTGCATCTTGGTGCTTTGCCACATTACACCTCTGGCCATGAGCTTTTATTATGCGCAGTATGAATCGAATCTGAATTTCACAATTGGCGGCCTCCCCTTGTTAGTCGGAAACGATTGAAGCAAACAGCAGTGTCCTCAGCTACGTTCTTAGGTACCCTGCAGATCTGTATTCACAATCGTAGTGTTAAATGAAATATTAATAATTGTGATTGCCCCTTCCATTTAATACTGTGCAAATTATGACGCTGTCAAAATTGTTCGAGTTCGCTGCTGCTGCTGCAGTTCTTAAACGAATTACACGCAACATCTACTTCTCAATTTTTCAGATGAATGATTTTTAAATTCTGTAATTTTCTCAATCAAATTACTTGGAAGTTATGCCACGACGGGGTATTCAGCAGAGATGGAAACAGATTATTATTATTATTATTATTATTATTATTACTATTATATTGTAACAAACAGATCGCAACAAGTCACTTTCAGTTGCTTATAAGGCACTCTCCAAAGTACTGGTGATCAGTTTGAGTACCTCACTGTAGAATATCAACCTGATTTCCGAAAAGGAAGGTCATGCTTGGTACAGATATTCAACTTCAAGATCATTTTGAGAACTAGAGTAATAAGAAGAGAGACTGCAGTAGTAATTTTTGTCGACTTCGGAAAAGCAGGCGAGTCGTTTGTCAGACAAAAGGGTTGTAGAGGAATTAGAAATTGACAGAAAAACCAGGAAAATCGTTAAACACACACACACACACACACACACACCATCTCGAAGTTCAGTTTTTTGGAGAAATCTCCGACTCCTTCGAAATAAAGACAGGAAACAGTAGAGAAGGCGGATTTTATTCCCCAATTCTCTTCAATATCGTCCTGGAAAAAATAATGAAAACTTAGGAATAAGCAGAATACGCCTTGGGAACAAATCAAGAGGAGACATATTGGAAGGTGAAATATGAGAAGATTAGAAAGGCACATGAATTCAGATACTTAGGAGAATGGATTGAACTCAATGCACTGGATAAAGAGGCAGTCAAAGGAACAGCCAGAGAATTAGATCTGACTTGTAAACAACAAATGAGCGATACCCTACAAGGCCAAAATCAGTCACTATAATCTATACAACAATATAAAGACAAGACATTATGTAAAGTTGTTAGCGAAAATCTGTAACAGTTCTCGACCGATATACTTAAAAAAATTTATTCGATAATCTAATAAACATTCAAATAGACATATACTACATATATTTTAAACAAAAATGTACGGGTTACCTGTCAAAACAGATTTAAAAAAGAAAACGCAATGCTGTGCTGTAAAAATGTGCAGTCTCTTTCTCTTTCTCGAAGTTAGCTTCAACTACAATAGCATGGCATTTAAACTAGTAGACATGTTGCTTCTCACACATACATTCTTATATATTGTATATAATTTCAAACAAAAATCATATGTACAACTGTGTGCTGTTTTATTTTCTTTCTCGTAGTCGGTTGTAACAGAAAACAGGAAAGTTGTAGTTATGGCTTATCGGCTTACAATTAGAATGCTATTATGGAACCTGAATCGTCCGAAACTTGGTAACGCTACCTGTTCGCAGATCAGAACTATGCGAAATGCTGTTACGGAAGCTGTTGTCCTTACAGATCCAGCAGCTGAAATTTCCCCACTCAGTTTAAGCGACTTCACTTTCTAAACAATGGTTCGTTTGCAATAACAACAAAAATAAGGCTCAAGGTCAGAGAGGGGGGAAAAGGCGATGGACAAAGGGTGGGGGGGGGGGGGGGGCTGGAGAGTAAAGCATGACGGAGAGTAAAGCATGACGGAGAGTAAAGCATGACGGAGAGTAAAGCATGACGGAGAGTAAAGCATGACGGAGAGTAAAGCATGACGGAGAGTAAAGCATGACGGAGAGTAAAGCATGACGGAGAGTAAAGCATGACGGAGAGAAGGAAAGTGCAGATGGTCAGGGGGGAGGGGGGGAGGAGGAGGAGGAGGAGGAGGAGGAGGAGGAGGAGGAGGAGGAGGAAGACAGAAGATGGGGGGAGGAGCAGAAAACGATGTACATCCAATTCCAATATGTATTTAACAACTGAGAACCACTGCCAAGTTGACTAGTTGCTTTATAAAACTGGAAGGACTATGCTTCGGAGTGTCTTCCAAAGAAACTAATATAGGCATGTGTATTCAAATGCAGAGGTATCTAAACATGCAAAATATGGCGCTGCGATCGGCAACGCCTATGTAAGACAAGTGTGTGGTGCAGTTATTAGATCGGATACTGCTGCTACAATGGCACGTTTTCAAGATTTAAGTGAGTTTGAACGTGGTGCTACAGTCGGTTCACGAGCGATGGAACACATCATCTCCTGGGTAGCGCTGAAGTGGGGATTTTCTCGTATGACCAGTTCACGAATGTACCGTGAATATCCGGTAAAACATCAACTCTCCGACATCGCTGCGGCCGGAAAAAGGTCCTTCAAGAACGGGACCAATGACGACGGAAAAGAGTCATTCAACATGACAGAACTGCAACCCTTCCGCAGACTGCTGCAGATTTCAATGCTGGGCCATCACCGTTCAATGAATCATCATCGATATGAGCTTTCGGAGTATAAGGCCCACTCGTGCACCCTTGATGGCTGCGTGATACTAAGCTTTACGCCTCGCCTGGGTCCGTCAACAACGACATTGCACTGTTGATGAATGAAAACGTGTAGCCTGGTCGGACGAGTATCGTTTCAAATTGTATCGAGTGGATGAACGTGTACGGGAATGGAGACAACTTCAAGAATCCATGGACCCTGCATATCAGCAAGGGACTATTCAAGCTGGTGGAGGCTCTGTAACGGTGTGGAGGGTGTGCAGTTGGAGTGGTATGGGACCCCTGATACGTCTAGATACGACACTGACGGGTGACATGCACTTAAGCATCTTGTCAGATAACCTGCATCCATTCATGTCCATTGTGCGTTCCGACGGACTTGGGCAATTTCAGCACGACCCCACGCGTCCAGAACTGCTACAGAGTGGCTCCAGGAACACTCTTCTGAGTTTAAACACTTCCGCTTGCCACCACACTCCCCAGACATGAACATTATTGAGCACATCTGGGATGCCATGGCAAAATGGCGATTTCCAAAGCCTGCGCCGATGGAGCTGTGGTGCACCACGGGCCATGGTGACAGCTGCGGAGATGTGCAACCGTTGAGTAACTGGCCACCCAGATGAACCAAGGAGCTATCAATAGTGTCTACTCAACGATCGTCCAGCGAAAGCTGCTGCGTAAGGGCCTCTGCAAGACGCGCCTGGTGCCTGTATCTATGCTGACTGCCGCTCATTGGCGACGAAGGCTGGAGTTTGCACGCCAACATCGCAACTGGAAGTGTACTGAGTGGTGACAGGCGGCCTATTCAGATGAATCACGATTTACGCTCCATAGGACAGATGGCACTTGACGTGTGCAGCGCGAAACGTCTGAAAGCAATCACCCTACAACAGTTACGGTCTGCGGAATGTTTTCGTGGCATTCCCAGGGCGGTCTGGTCATTATGGAAGGCACAATGGATCAACACAAGTATGCATCTATCCTTGGGAACCGTGTTCACCTGTACAAGCAGTTTGTTTTCCTCGGCACGGTGACATCTACGAGCAGGACAATGGAACACGTCCCTCAACCCGCAGTGTACGTGCGTGGTGCGGAGAGCACCTGGATCAGTATACCTTACTCCGTAGTCACCAAATCCCCGGATTTAAACGTAATCAAGAATCTGTGGGACCACTTCGGTCGGGCTCTTCGTCCCACGACACTGTAGTCGGCATGATTGTACATCCTTGTCGGTACCTTCCATAACCTACTGACACACTTCCTGCGTGACTCGCAACGGGAAGTGGTGCAAAAGGTGGTTCCTGACGAGTGCTCAAATTAATATGACTGGGCAGTGTATTGCCGTAGTGACGGTGATCTGGGGAGAGTCTAAAAGAAAGGTCAAGAAGTTAAAATATATATATGGTTCGAATGGCTCTGAGCACTATGGAACTTCTGAGGTCATCACTCCACTAGAACTTAGAACTACTTAAACCTAACTAGCCTAAGGACGTCACACACATCCATGCCCGAAGCAGGATTCGAACCTGCGACCGTAGCTGTCGCGCGGTTCCGGACTATAGCGCCTAGAACCGCTCGGCCACTCCGGCCGGCAAAGGTCAAAAAGTCTTATCTCCTAAGCCGCCCAGAGGTGGCCAAATTCGGAAGACAAAACTGTTACACAAAATTTTTTTCTGTATACATGTTATTGTTACTGTTATTGATCTGAGACGTCAAAAGTTCACGTTGTGGCAATGTATACCGGGGGCAGGGAAGAGAGTGGTGAGCGTTTCTGGGCCGGCCCTGACCGCCGCCTCCGCCAGCAGCTGCCACGCCTCACGCCTGCCTCCTGCCGCCCACGCACCGCGAGCTCCTCGGCACGCCGGCGTCTCGTGATTGGTTGCGCGCGGCCGTCCCTCGGGCCCTCGCCTGCCCGGCGCCTCTCGAGCCCTTAAGGGCGGCCGCTGCCCTCTGATGTTAACCCACACCCTGCAGCGCCCTCTTCTCCTCAAAGCGCGGCCGATTCCGCGCAGTTTCCCCGGCTTTTCCTCCGCTTTTGACACGCAGCCGGCGCTTTCCGCTATTGTCGCTTTTCTGCCGCTGTGTACCCGCGGACCATTAACCTTTCACTCTGTTGCTTTAGCGCGACTGGGGAGGAAGAAAAGGGCCGAATGGAGAAATACGTCGCGCGACGGTTTGATCTTCCGTTCCAACGGAAAGGCCCTAGGCGTGAACCGTGGCCCGAATTGCTTCACGACTTTGCACATAAAATGTCGCCTGTTGTCAAAGTTAGGGCAACGTGTTGTAATGGAATTCTTATTATTCGTATCAGTTATCGACCGATCGATTCCCTCAACAAAATTATAATTATTAATTAAAACTTCCGGGTTGAATTGCCGTGGTCCATATATAAAACTACTTCTCCTTCCTGACGTTTCGTTGCCGGCTGTGGGCAACATCTGAGGTGAATAGGCGGCTGGCTGCTAGGCGCTGGAGGTCCCGCTTATATAGAGCGCTTAGATGGCGCCACCACTCGTCACGTGCTTTCGGCTTTAAAACTATCTCTGGCTAGTGCCATCTCTCTCGATAACAGGTAATCGACTGTCACTTCGTTGGTACAAAGTCGAACGCCATATCTTGTCTAGTTTTAATCCTTCTTCTTTTCTATTAAAATTATTTCCGTGCTTGTAGATCTCTATAGCTTCTCTATACATGCGAGTATAATAATGTGAGGTCTTAGTTATCACGTTTGTCTCACTAAATTTTATTTCGTGATCACCGTCTTTGAAAACGTGTTCCGCTACAGCTGATTTCTCAATCTGTCCCAATCTAATCGAGAGAGATGGCACTAACCAGAGATAGTTTTAAAGCCGAAAGCACGTGACGAGTGGTGGCGCCATCTAAGCGCTCTATATAAGTGGGACCACCAGCGCCTACCAGCCAGTCGCCGACTCACCTCACAAGTGAACCTCCCCATCCCACCCCCCCCTCAGATTTAGTTATAAGTTGGCACAGTGGATAGACCTTGAAAAACTGAACACAGATCAGTCGAGAAAACAGGGAGAAGTCGTATGGGACTATGAAAAAAATAAGCAAAATATGCAAACTGAGTAGCTCATGTGCAAGATAGGCAACATCAACGATAACATAAGCTCAGGAGCGCCCTGGTACTGTGGTTAGCGTGAGCGGCTGCGGAACGAGAGGTCCTTGGTTCAAGTCTTCCCTCGAGTGAGAAGTTCAATTTTTTATTTGCAGACAATTATTATCTGTCCGTCCGCCCGATGCGAGGTAACTGCGCCGTAATATGGGGACGCTACATCTAAACAAACATCGAAACACACGTCAGTCGACTACAGAAGCAGAGCACAGGGAAACTGTTGCAATCATTTGTTGCAGTTTGTGTGCCAAACTCTTATGTTTTCATCACTTTTTTGGGAGTGATTATCACATCCAAAAGAAAACCTAAATCGGGCAAGGTAGAAGAATCTTTTTACCCATTCGCCAAGTGTACAAGTTTCGTGGGTCGACAACATATTCCTGTCATGTGACGCACATGCCGTCACCAGTGTCGTATAGAATATTTCAGATGTGTTTTCCTGTGGAGGAATCGGTTGACCTATGACCTTGCGATCAAATGTTTTCGGTTCCCATTGGAGAGATACGTCCTTTCGTCTACTAATCGCACGGTTTTGCGGTGCGGTCGCAAAACACACACTAAACCTATTACAGTGAACAGAGACGTTAATGAACGGACAGATCATTACTTTGCGAAAATAAAAAAGTAAACTTTTCTCTCGAGGGGAGACTTGAACCAAGGACCCCTCGTTCCGCAGCTGCTCACGCTAACCACGGGACCACGGCGCTCCTGGGCTCATCGTATCTTGATGTTGCCTATGTTGCGCATGGGCTCCTCAGTTTGTATATTTTGCTTATTTTTTTATAGTTCGACACAACTTCTCCCTGTTTTCTCGATTGATCTGTGTTCAGTTTTTCAAGGCCTATCCACTGTGCCAACTTATAACTAAATCTGAGGGGGGTGCGATGGGGAGGTTCCCTTGTCAGAAGATGTTGCCCGCAGGCGGCAACGAAACGTCACGAAGGAGTAGTAGTTTTATATATGGACCACGGCAATTCAGTCCGGAAGTTTTAATTAATGAAGACGCCGGCCGTGAAAGCTTACATGCTATGAAAATTATAATTATCTGAGAGTAGGCATTAGGAGTGATTTGAAATGGAATGACCATATTAATCATCGGTAAAGCAGATGCCAGACAGATTCATTGGAAGAATCCTAAGGAAATGCAATCCGAAAACAAAGTAAGTATGTTACAGTACACCTGTTCGCCCATTGCTTGAATACTGCTCACCAGTAGCCGGCCGCGGTGGCCGAGCGGTTCTAGGCGCTTCAGCCCGGAACGCACGACTGCAACGGTCGCCAGTTCGAATCCTCCCTCGGGCATGGATGTGTGTGAGGTCCTTACGTTAGTTAGGTTTAAGTAGTTCTAAGTTCTAGGGGACTGATGACCTCAGACTGTTAAGTCCCATAGTGCTCAGAGCCATTTCTGCTCACCGGTGTGGGATCCTTACCATATAGGGTTGATAGAAGAGATCGAGAAGATCCAACGGGGAGCAGCGCTCTTCGTTACAGGATCATTTAGTAATCGCGATAGCGTTACGGAGATGACATATAAACTCCAGTGGAAGAGGTACTAAAAGTACCCTCCGCCACACGGCGTCAAGTGGCTTGCGCAGTATGGATGTAGATGTAGATCCAATTCAGATTAGGCGGCATCTTTCGTTTGAGGCTCGAAGTTGCTAGCACTACCTGCGGCTCTGTTCACCGGGCCAGCATACAAAAAATCAGACTACGTAGGTTATACATGTCTAAAATGTCTCGAAGTATGTCAAAAACCTTTCCTTAGTTTTAATTAGGGCTGGAACCATGTCGGTACTTTCGAAACTAATAAAATTTACCCATCCGGGATACGGTTTTCATCGCTGATTACCAACGTGCTTCGCTTGGTAAAGGATCTTTCCGGAGTATCGTATCGAAAGACCTAAGCCGAAACAAGGTCCTGGGGTAGACGACATGCTGCCGCAACAAACGATAGCCTTGGGAGAGCCAGCCAACGCAAAACTATTCCATCCGGTGTGTGCAAGATATATCAAACAGACGAAATAACCTAGACTTCAAGAAGAGTGTATTAATTCCAAAACCGAGCGAGGTGGCGCAGTGGTTAGCACACTGGACTCTCATTCCGGAGGACGACGGTTCAATCCCGTCTCCAGCCATCCTGATTTAGGTTTTCCGTGATTTCCCTAAATCGTTTCAGGCAAATGCCGGGATGGTTCCTTTGAAATGGCACGGCCGATTTCCTTCCCCATCCTTCCCTAACCCGAGCTTGCGCTCCGTCTCTAATGACCTCGTTGTCAACGGGACGTTAAAACACCACTAACCTAACCTATCAATTCCAATAAAACAGTTGCTGACAGGTGTAAACATTACCGGAGTATGAATTTAATGTTATGGCTGCAAAATAATGACACGAATTATTTACAGAAGAATGGAAACACTGATAGAAACCGAACACGGGAATGATCAGTTTGGATTCCGGAGAAATGTAGGAACGCACATGGAAATACTCACTCGACGACTTATATTAGAAGATAGACGAAGGAATGACAATCCTGCGTTTTTAGCTTTAGTAGATTTGGAGAAAGATTTTGACAATGTAGACTGGAATTCACTACTAAAATTCAACTGAAATTCACACTTAAAATTCTGAAGGCAGTATACACATACAGAAACACAGATGGCAGTTTTAAGTGTCGAGGGGCATGTTAGGGAAGCAGTGGTTGAGAAAGAAGTGAGACAGGGCTGCAACTTATATACATGTTATTCAATCTGTACTTTGAGCAGCCAGTAAAAAAAAAATTTGGAGCAGGGATTAAAGTTCGGAGAGAAGAAATAATAACTTTCTGGTTTGCCGATGACATCGTAATTCCGTCAGAGACAGTAATGGACTTCGCAGAGCAGTTGAAAGAAATTGACAGTGTCTTGAAAGGGTGATATGAGATAAGCAAAGCATGGGAAACGGAATGTAGTTGCATTAAACCACGTAATGTCTGGGGTATCGGATTAGGAAATGAGACAGAGTAATAAATGGGTTTCGCTGTTTTGGGTATCAAAGTACACGGAAGCGCCAAAGAAACTGGTATAGGCATGCGTATTCAAATACAGATGTATGAAAACAGGCAGAAAATGGCGCTTCATTCGGCAACGCCTATATAAGACAACAACTATCTGGCATAGTTGTTCGCTCGCTTACTGCTTCTACAGTGGCAGGTTATCAAGATTGAAGCGAGTTTGAACGTGGTATTATAGTCTGCGCTGAGCGATGGGACACAGCATCTCCGAGGTAGCTATGAAGTATGTTTTTCCCGTAAGACCATTTCATGAGTGTACTGTGAATATCAGGAATCCGGTAAAACATCAAACCAAGCCCAACCCTTCCGCAAATTGCTGTTGATTTCAATGCTGGACCGTCAATAAGCGTCAGCGTGCGAAACGTTCAACGAGACATCATCGATATGAGGTTTCGGAGTCGAAGGCCCACTCGTGTACTCTTGGTGGCTGCATGACACAAAGCTTTAAGCCTCGCCTGGGCCCGTCAACAACGACATTGGACTGTTGACGACTGGAAACATGTTGCCTGGTCGGACGAGTCTCGTTTCAAGTTGTATCGAGCAGATGGACGTTTCCCTGTATGGAAACAACCTCATGAATTCGTGGACCATGCGTGTCAGCAGGGGAATCTTCAAGCTGGTGGAGACACTGTAATGGCTTGGGGCGTGTGCAGTTGGACTGATATGGGACCCCCTGATACGTTTAGATACGACTCTGACAGGTGACACGTATGTAAGCATCCTGTGTGATAACCTGCATCCATCCATTGTGCATTCCCACGGTCTTGGGCAATTCCAGCACGACATCCCATACGTCCAGAATTGTTACAGAGTGCCTCGAGGAACATTCAGCTGTGTTTAAACACTTACGCTAGCCACCAAACTCCCCTGACATGAACGTTATTCAGCATATCTGGTATGCCTTGCTACGTGTTGTTCAGGAGGGGTCTCCACCCCCTCGTACTCTTACGGATTTATGGACAGTCCTGCAGGTACTAATTCCATCCAGCACTACTTCGGACATTAGTCGAATCCATGCCACGTCGTGTTGTGGCACTTCTGCGTGCTCAGCAGCGGGGGCCCTACACAATGTGTACCAGTCTCTTGGCTCTTCAGTGTATAACGATTTCGATTACACGGAGGTAAGTTGTTTTCTTGAAATCGGCGAAATTTTCTAGTACGGGAAAGATTCCTGCTTGAGAACTGACAGGCACAATGCTTTTCGCAGCAGAAGTGGCATCAGAGCACGCGCCGACAACGCCAGTACAGCCCGCTCGCCGTCAAATGGCACCTAATTTAAGTACACCTTCTGATCAAAAGAATCAGTACACCTCCCCCCCTCCCCAACTCTTCTGTAATGCCGAATTGACCGCCAGATGACGGCGATAGGCGGATCAGCCAGTATAAATAAAAGGAGGCGGGGAGTATTGTGTTGTCAGAAGAGAAGTACTAAAAGCAGAATTGGTCGGCCACGAGAGCTCAGTGACTGTGGACGTGGGGTAGTCACTGGATGTTACCTGACAAGGGAACCTCCCCATCGCACCCCCCTCAGATTTAGTTATAAGTTGGCACAGTGGATAGGCCTTGAAAAACTGAACACAGATCAATCGAGAAAACAGGAAGAAGTTGTGTGGAAGTATGAAAAAAATAAGCAAAATACACAAACTGAGTGGTCTATGCATATGATATGCAACATGTTGGAGAATATAAGCTCATGAGCGCCGTGGTCCCGTGGTTAGCGTGAGCAACTGCAGTACAAGAGGTCCTTGGATCAAGTCTTCCCTCGAACGAAAATTTTAATTTTTTATTTTCAGAGAACTATTATCTGTCCGTTCGTTCATTCATTGACGTCTCTGTTCACTGTAATAAGTTTAGTGCCTGTGTTTTGCGACCGTACCGCTAAACCGTGCGATTAGTAGACGAAAGGACGTGCCTATCCACTGGGAACCGAAAAAGTTTGGTCGCAAGATCATACGTCAACCGATTCCTCCACAGGAAAACACGTCTGATATATTCGATACGACACTGGTGACGGCATATGTTGTCGACTCGCCTAACTTGTACACTTGGCGAATGGGTAAAAAGATTCTTCTACCTTGCACGATTTAGGTTTTCTTGTGGATGTGATAATCACTCCCAAAAAAGTGATCGCATCGGACGGACGGACAGATAATAACTGTCTGAAAATAAAAAATTGAAATTTTCAGTCGAGGGAAGACTTGAACCAAGGACCTCTCGTACTGCAGCTGCTCACGCTAACCACGGGACCACGGCGCTCGTGCGTTGAAGCTGTCCTTGATGTGGCATATGATATGCATAGACTACTCAGTTTGTATATTTTGCTTTTTTTTTTTTCATACTTCCACACAACTTCTTCCTGTTTTCTCGATTGATCTGTGTTCAGTTTTTCAAGGCCTATCCACTGTGCCAACTTAAAACTAAATCTGAGGGGGGTGCGATGGGGAGGTTCCCTTGTGAGTAACAGACCCGCCAGGGATATTTCAACCTTTCTAAAGCTGCCCTAGTCGATTGTTGGTGATGTGTTTGTTAAGTGGTAACCCGAAGAAACAACCACAGTTAAACAAAAGCCAGTCATACCTCATGTGCTGACAAGAGAGCGACCTTCGATCATTGCGGAGGGTGGCTGAAAAACATCGCACGAAATCAGCCGAAGGGATCGCTCTATGGTTCCAAGATGGTACTAGCAGTTTTAGAGTTTCACTTTAGAAGCCTTAGTATTGTAAATTTTGCATCTGCACGTCAGTTAACTGCTAGCCATAGATAATACGTATGTGCAGTAATTTAGAGTTCCGTGCAGTATTCCTTGCTAACTAGCTTACTTCTTAAAAGGAACTTTGGTACGAGAAAAGGATTGAAAAAAGGTACTTTGCTCTGCTGTACTGCACACAAATCTCACTTACGAACATATGCTGTTGTTTTTTGTGTTCAGTCCGAAGACTAGTTTGATATAGTTTTCCACACTACTCTATCCTGTGCAAGCCTCTTGATCTCCGAGTAACCATGCAAACCACATTCTTCTCAGTCTGCTTACTGTACTCATCTCTTGGTGGCCCTCTACAGTTTTTACCACCTACACTTCCCTCCAATACCAAATTGGTGATCCCTTGATGTTTCGGATGTGTCCTATCAACCGATCCCTTCTTTTAGTAAAATAATGCCACAAATTTTTTTGTCTCCTCAGTTCTATTCAGTACCTTCTCATTAGTTATGTGATCTATACATCTAATTTTATGTTTCATTTCCATACATGGCTACACTCCGGACAAATACCTTCACAATAGACTTCCTAACACTTAAGCCTGTATTCGATATTAATAAATTCCTCTTCTTCAGAAACGCTTTCCTTGCCATTGCCAGTCTACATTTTATATCCTCTCTACTTCGACCATCATCAGTTATTTTGCTCCCCAAATAACAAAACTCCTTTACTACTTTAAGTGTTCATTTCCTAATCTAATTCCCTCAGCATCACCCGACTTAATTCGACTA
This sequence comes from Schistocerca piceifrons, assembly GCF_021461385.2. Taxonomy (NCBI): domain Eukaryota; kingdom Metazoa; phylum Arthropoda; class Insecta; order Orthoptera; family Acrididae; genus Schistocerca; species Schistocerca piceifrons. Next base: position 499,556,043 of record NC_060144.1, read on the forward strand.
CATACCATTACCCTCGCTTTGCTTTTGTTCATGTTCATCTTATATCCTCCTTTCAAGATACTGTGCATTCCGTTCAACTGCTCTTCCAAGTCCTTTGCCATCCCTTACTGAATTACAATGACATCGGGAAACCTCAAAGTTTTTATTTCTTCTCGCTGAACTTTAATTTCTACTCCAAAACTTTCTTTGGGTTTCTTTACTGCTTGCTCAATGTACAGATTGAAGACTGTTATTAACTGCCATCTGGTTTCTGTACAAGTTGTAAACAACCTTTCGCTCCCTTTATTTTACCCCTCTTACCTTCAGTATTTCAACGACGGTGTTCCAGTCATCATTGTCAAAGCTTTCTATGAGACTACAAATACTATAAATATAGGTTTGTCTTTCCTTAACATATCTTCTACGATAAGTTGTAGGTTCAGTATTGGCTCGCGTGTCCCCACATTTCTCCGGAATCCAAACTGTTCTTCCTCAAGGTCAGCTTCTACCAGTTTTTCTAGACTTCCGTAAAGGATTATAGTTATTTTGCAACCATGACTTATTAAACTGATAGTTCGGTAATATTCACACGTGTCAGCACCTACCTTCTTGGTAATTAGAGCTACTTACCATTAGTAATAGCTACTAACATATTTTAAAGTCAAGTATTGTAAAAAATGTTCTCTCTAATAACTAACAGAACAAAAGTAATTCTTGTTGTTCGCATACATAATTGCACAAAATACTTACGTCTTGGTTCATGGCAGAAGAAATGTGGTTGAGAAGCTTGATAGATTTTATAATGTGCTATGCATTCCATGCTCTCTAGTGAGATTAACTTCCAGAATAACTTAACTATTAGTCTCTTTTTGTAAAACCGCACCTACACTTCGGTGCAGAATATTCTCTTTACATATTAACAACATTAGCTATATTGGCACAGAACATTATTTATTAATTGGATTATCACAAGGTAGTACAATATGTGTGGTCCGTTACACATTCCAGCTCGCAAAATGACTACACGTGAGGAATTAAAAACACTGGGTTACAATGGAGAAGTTGCTCTTCGTAAACCACACATTTCTGAAGTCAATGCAAAGCGACGCCTATGTCGGTGCAAAGAGCGGTGCCACTGGACAGTGGATGATTGGAAACCAAAGATTTAGAATGATGAACCACGGTATACTTTCAGGCAATTCGATGAAAGGATCTGGGTTTGGCGAATGCCTAGAGAACGTCACCAGTCATCATGTGTAGTGCCAACAGCGACGTGCAGAGGAGATGGTGTTACGGTATGGGGTTGTTTGTCGTGGTTAATGTGTGATCCTGCTATCGCGCCTAATAAAAGGCAAATGCAGAGTGATATGCTCACGGTTTTAAGCACTGTGTGGCGCGTACAGTAGAGGAACAATTCGGAGACTATGACTGACTGTATCAGCATAACAGTGCACCCTGTCATAAAGTGAAATCTGTGGGGCAACTGTTTGAGGACTCTAGCATTCCTGAAATGGACTGGCCTACTCTAAGCCCCTACCTGAATCCAATAGAACACCTTCGGGATGAGTTTTAGATTGTCGTCTTCGCTCCAGGCTCCAGCTCCCAATATCATTACCTTCTCTGGTTTATGCCCTCGAGGAATAATGGGCTAGCCGGCGAGTGTGGTCGAGAGGTTCTAGGCGCTTCAGTCTGGAACCGCGCTACCGCTACGGTCGCAGGTTGGAATCCTGCCTCGGGCATGGATGTGTGGATGTCCTTAGGTTAGTTAGGTTTGAAGTAGTTCTAAGTTCTAGGGGACTGATGACCTCAGATGTTACGTCTCATAGTGCTCAGAGCCAATAATGGGCTACCAATCCTCCACAAACATTCAGACGCCTCACTGAGAGTGTGTGTGTGCAGCAGCGTTCAAACCGTCGAAAAGGCAACTGATGGCCACACCATACGTTAATTTCCGCTAACAGGTACCCACATGCTTTTCATCAGATATTATATATCTGTAAATTGGCAGAATCGGTGACTGTTAGCCGTTGATGCCGCAGCTTCCTTTCTCCATGATCATATGAGACTTCTCAGGTAGTGAGAAAACGAGGCGTACTCAAACGCAACGGTGAAAGAAGGCTGAAGGAAGACTGAGGTTTAGCATTCCCCAAAGAACGAAGGTACTATGGACAGAATGTAGGTTCAGCCTGGAGAAGGAAATGTAATGCACTCTGCGACAGTAGTCTACTCAAAATTCATGTTAAGCGGGGTAGGCCGGCCGAAGTGGCCGAGCGGTTCTAGGCGCTACAGTCTGGAACCGCGCTACCGCTACGGTCGCAGGTTCGAATCCTGCCTCGGGCATGGATGTGTGTGATGTCCTTAGGTTGGTTAGGTTTAAGTAATTCTAAGTTCTAGGGGACTGATGACCTCAGAAGTTAAGTCCAATAGTGCTCAGAGCCATTTGAACCATTTATTTTAAGCGGGGTAGGGATATCACGGAAATCCAGAGTCTGGATGGTCGGACCACTAGACCACATCTATCAATGATGGTAACTCTGCAGTATATAAGATTCCATTTATTCGACGGGTTTATGGTTTTGTTGCCGGCGCCGGAAGTAACGAATCTGGTGCTTCCGGCGTGTTCTTGAGTGATCGTGTGGAACGGTCGGCGCCGAGGAAGACCTTGCCTGCGTCCCTGCAGCTAGGCGCGACTCAAGGCTGTGGCCGCTCACACAGAAACTCGGAAGCCACGTGTTTGCTCGCTCCCAAGGTCAGATACTCTACCGGGCCACAGCGCGGGAAGGGAAGGGAAGGGCCCCACTGAGTTCCCTGTAGATAAGGGAGTGTCGCGTAAGAGTGCGCAGTTACACGAACAATGCCAATACCTACTCTATTCTTCACTGTGCTCTATTTATACTCAAATATGTAGGAGCTTAAATGGCAGAGTGATCATTGCAAAATGCGAGAGTACGATTATCAACATGCAGGAGCAAACCACAGTCGTACAACTGTCAACATACACTGAAGAGCCAAAGAAACTGATACATCTGCCTAATATCGTGTAGGCCCCCGCAAGCATGCACAAATGCCGCAACACGACGTGACATGGACTCGACTAATGTCTGAAGTAGCGCTGGAGGGAGCTGACGCCATGAATCCTGCAGGGCTGTCCCGTAAATCTGTGGGAGTACAAGGGGGTGGAGATCTCTTCTGAACAGCACATTGCAAGGCATCGCAGATATGCTCAATAATGGTCACGTCTGGTGAGTATGGTGGCCTGGGGAAGTGTTTAAACCCAGAAGTGTGTTCCTGGAGCCACTCTGTAGCAATTCTGGACGTGTGGGGTATCACATTGTCCTGCTGGAATTGCCGGAGGCTGTCGGAATGCATAATTGACATGAATCGATGCAGGTGATCACACAGGATCCTCAAGTACGTGTCACCTGTCTGAGTAGTATCTAGACATATCAGGGGTCCCACATCACTCCGACTGCACACGCCCCACACCATTACAGAGCTTCCACCAGCTTGAACAGTCCCCTGCTGGCATGCAGGATCCATGGATTCATGAGGTTGTCTCCATACCCGTACACGCCCATTCGCTCGATACAATTTGAAACGAGACTCGTCCGACCAGGAAAGTTGTTTCCAGTCATCAACAGTCCAATGTCGGTGTTGACGGACCCACGCGACGCGTAAAGCTGTGTGTCGTGCAGTAATCAAGGGTACAAGAGTGGGCATTCGGCTCCGAAAGCCCATATCAATGATGTTTCGTTGAATGGTTCGCACGCTGACACTTGTTGATGGCTCTGCACTGATATCTGCAGCAATTTGCGGAAGTGATGCACTTCTGTCACGCTGAACGATTCTATTCAGTCGTCACTGGTACCGTTCTTGCAAGATCTTTTTCCGGTCGCAGCGATGTCGGAGATTTGATATTCACATCATACGATAGACTCGCGAATTGGTTGTACAGGAAAATCCCCATTCATCGTTAACTCGGGGATACTGTGTCCAATCGCTCGTGCGCTAACTATAACACAACATTCAAACTCACATGTTGATTACCTGTTATTGTAGCAGCGGTAATCGATCTAACGACTGCGTCAGACACTTGTTGTCTTATATAAGCGTTGCCGACCGCAGTGCCGTTTTCTGCCTGTTTTCTTATTTCTGTATTTGAATACGCATGTCTATACCAGTTTCTTTGGCACTTCAGTTCATTACCACGTGTCGACGTTGGCGTGAATATCACTCGCTTCACGTCCGTACTATTTATTGATTTAGGTATTCTGATTGTAGCTGAAGACATTCGAGATTTGTCATTTTCAAGGATTTTCGCGAATCTCTCTGCTTTTCGTAATTTATGTTTTTCTTGCACGTACCATGTTCTCTGGTCAGACAATTTTTCCTTCGTTGACGTTAAGTCTCAACTCACGCAAGTATTCGAACGGGAGCGATGACCGGACTACTACACCATGCTGTAAGTTCGGAAATGACAAGTTCCTAGGTGCTCGTTATGAACGAGGCATGTGAAATGTACACCATCTCCTATAATCGTTTAAATCTGCATTTAAGAATAGAGTAGCTGGCCTAAGTCGTGAGTAATGTCGTTAAGACGATTGCCAGTGAGTGCCAATTTTCTTTTTTTTTTTTAACGAGCCAACGCATACTTCTCCGTGATGTAGTGCAATTAAGTATAATTGGCTGATATCTATCTTCCAGAAAGCTGGAATTCAGAATTGTCACTACACAGATGTCTCGTTTTTATTGGCATAAGCAGTTTTACTGCAAAAAGAAGTAGTCTACATCACAATCCGCAAGCCGCCTAATGGTGTGTGACGGAGGGTACTTTCGGTACCACTATCTGAACCTTCCAACACTGTTCCACTCGCGAATAGTGAGTGGGAAGGATGGTTGCCGGTAAGCCTCTGTAATGGCTCTAATTTCTCGAATTTTCTTCTCGTGGTCAATACGCGAGGTGTACGTGGGGAAAAGTAATATGTTGTCTGACTCCTCCTGAAAAGTGCTGTCCCGAAATTTCAGTAGTAAATCTCTCCGTGATGCACAACGTCTCTGGTTCAAATGGCTCTGAAACCTAACTAACCTAAGGACATCACACACATCCATGCCCGAGGCAGGATTCAAACCTGCGACCGTAGCAATCGCGCGGTTCCGGACTGAAGCGCCTAGAAGCGCTCGGCCACGCCGGCCAGCCACATCGTCTCTCTTGTGCCGTCTGCTAGTGGACTTTGTTTAACATCTCCGTTACGCTCTCTCGCCAGCTAACGATCCCTTGACGAAACGCGCCGCTCTTCGTTGGAGCTTCTCTACCTGATAACAGATCCCAGTTAGATGAACAATACTCAAGACTCGGGCGAACAGGTGCCTTATAAGCCACTTCCTTCGTGGGTGAGTTACATTTCCTTAAGATTCTTCCGATGAATCTGATTGTGTCTGCTTTTTCCACTATCTGTTTTATATGGTCATTCCACCTAAGGTCGCGCTGGATAGTTAAGCCTCGATATTTTACGGCAGACACTGTATCCAGCTGTTTGTCATCAATAGTGTAGCTGTACAGTAGTGGATTTCTTTTCCTATGCATGCGCAATATGTTACATTTATTTACGGTCAGGGTCAACTGCCAGAGTCTGCACCATTCATCAATTCTCCGCAGTTCGTTCTGCAAATTCTTAATATTTTCTGGCGTTGCTACTTTGGTATAAACAATTGAATCATCTGCGAATAGCCTTAAAGAGCATCCGACGCTTTCTAGATCAGTTATATTTGTGAACAGCAACGGTCCTATTACAATTGACTCCGGATATTACCTTTACATCTGTCGATTTAGTTCCGTTAAGAGCGACGTGTTCAGTTCTATCTGCAAGAAAGTCTTGAATCAAAATGCAGGTCTGCTCCGATATTCCGTAAGCTCGTATGGTTTTTCATTAAACGGAGATTCGGGACGGTGTCAAATGCTTTACTGAAATCAAGGAACACACACGGCATCAACCTGAGCGCCGTTGTCCACTGCGCTGTCGGTCTCATGGAGGAACAGAGCGAGCTGAGTTTCGTAGGATCTCTGTTTGCACAATCCATATTGATTCTTATGGAGGAGCTGTCCATTTTCCAGGAACGTCGTAATTCTTGAGCATAAAACACGTTCCATAATTCTACAACAGATTGAAGTCCACGATGTAGGTCTGTAATTGAGTGGGTGTGTCTTACGGACTTTCTTAAAAACGGGAATGACCTGCCCTCTTTACCAATCATTAGGTACCTTTCGCTGCTCAAGCGATCTACAATAAATTACTGCTAGAAGGGGAGCAAGATCTTTCGCATAATCTAACTAAGCGATTTTAGCTGCCTTTCCCGACGACTTTCTCCGAAACTCTATACAGTTTACATCCTTCACGCTATTCTGTGTGTAGACAATTACAGCAACACTTTGATGTGACAAAAAAATCTTCCTTTAGGAACCGAGTGACAGAGAAATCGTAACGTATCAAAACATGTGTATGCTTACTTGTTTGACAGATATTGTACCGCTTCCTACTCAAAAAAACGGCTCTGAGCACTATGGGACTCAACTGCTGTGGTCATCAGTCCCCTAGAACTTCGAACTACTTAAACCTAACTAACGTAAGGACATCACACAACACCCAGTCATCACGAGGCAGAGAAAATCCCTGACCCCGCCGGGAATCGAACCCGGGAACCCGGGCGTGGGAAGCGAGAACGCTACCGCACGACCACGAGATGCGGGCTGCTTCCTACTCAATCAGACGGCTAAATCATATCGACAAGATAAAAACATGCTGTTGAGAGTGTGAAAACCATGAAAAATATGTAGTTTACTTCCAGCCAGAGTCTTGTCCTTCCATGGAAGGCCTTCACAGTTAGCCGTTAGTGTTAGGTTCGTGCAACTACTAGTTCATTTACTTCTGTTATTTAGCTGCTGTTCATTTATTTTATTGGTCATGCCATGAGTTCAGTGGGTTCTGAAGAGCTAACAAAATTTCGAAGAATTTCCACAAGTCACTACGCTGGTCTGAAAAGATCTCGCCGGTTAGCTGCAACACAGCTGTATAATATGCGATCATCTGAAACTGGATATTGTATTTAATCACAGACAGAATCTTCGGAGCTATAGCAGTGGAATTACGGTACTCAACTGACTTCGATGTCCTAGCCGAATACGTAGATTTCCACAAAATAACAATGGTTTATTAATTCTCCCGATGCAATGACCGTGCTTTGCAAACTCGCCAGGAAACATCCGGTAAACAGTGTCCGAAAATCCTATGACAACATTCAATGTGCACACTCAGACCAATCACTTTTGGATAAATAAAAATGTTATGTACCTTAAACTTTTGCTGTTGATTTTCTTGAAAATATCATATTTATTAAGTCGAGGTAACATCAATAGGACACCATTTGTGACTCGGAATAAATACTGGTTGTAATGGAGGACAACAACATCACAAATTACTGCTAATCAATGTACACGCCCGCATTCGTAAAGTCTCCGAACCAAAGTAAAGTCACAATCGTTATACGATCATTACAATTTTTGTTGGTTCAAATGGCTCTGAGCACTATGGGACTTAACGTCTGATATCATCAGTCTCCTAGGACTTAGAACTACTTAAACCTAACTAACCTAAGGACATCACACACATCCATGCCCGAGGCAGGATTCGAACCTGCGACCGTAGCGGTCGCTCGTCTCCAGACTGTAGCGCCTAGAACCGCACGGCCAATCCGGCCGGCTACAAGTTTTGTCCTCCAAGGTCAATCGCAACAATTACGGAATAACTAGCGCGCACCCGCTCACTTTTCGCGATACATTTGAGAAAGTGCAGAAACAGAACTGCAACTTCTAATAGCCAAGATCTCTGTTGTACAGCATATATTGTGATGACTGATTTCAGCGGACTACGTTTCCATCATCATCATCATCATCATCATCATCACCACCATCACCATCACCATCACCATCACATCTTCTGCAATACATTTCACTGAATCTTGAAAAATGCATGTTATATTTTATCATATCGTAGAACGATATTTCATAAACATGAGAACAACAGTATATCAGCAAGTCAAGCATAAAATAACTATACTATTACATAAAGCAACGTACATATTGCACTGACTATAGAAGCTCATGTTAACAGTATATCAGCAAGTCGCTTGTTGACATACTGTTAACATGAGTTTGTGTAATCAGTGTAATATTTACATTGTTTTATATAAAAGTTATGTTATGCTTGACTTGCTCATATACTGTTGTTCTCATGTCCATGAAACATTGATGTATAATCAGTGCAGTATGTACGTTGTTTTATGTAACAGTTATCTTATGCTTGATTTGGTGATATACTGTTGTTCTCGTGTTCATGAAATATCGTTCTACCATATGATACGATTCAAGATGCATTTGGTCAAGATGCATTTGGTCAAGATTCAGTGAGATGCACCGCAGAAGATCTGATGATGGCAACGTAGTTTGCTGAAACCGATCATCACAATAAATGCTGTACAATAGCAATCTTGGCTGTTTGAAGCTGTATTTCTGCTTCTGCATTGATCTAGACAGCCGCCCTAATTACACAATGTCAAGTATAAATGATATCTGATAAAGTCCGTTAAACAAACGAAAAGGTCGTTCACCTCGGATTTTTATGTGTGAACCATTATAATTTCTTTTAATTATAGTTGCGTCACAAACTCACACCATGTTATCTACAGCAGTAATAAACAAATCTTATAATTTTTTGAGAGTTACATGCTTTCTCGAGGAAACACCAGAATCTTTTCAGCTCCAACACGTTTCGGAGGTCTGCAGGTGTATTTCGAAAGCATATTCTCATTTATACTGATGACGCTGATGGGTTACCGTTACATCTCATAGATCCTAGGTAGTAACCAGGGATCGAACCTAGGATGTCCACATGGGAAGCAAACACCATAGAACCTTAGGTCGCGTAGGCAGATGGTGCTTGCTTTGGTTCAGCAGTTATGAGATGCTTTATGCAGTTGGCCCTAACCCAGTGAGAAGATGCGGCATAGGCTACGGTGACAGGCGACCGTGGGAGGGGTGACGGAGGGGGGGGGGGGAGGCTAACGGCTGTGGTTATTTATAACAAGAGGGGCGCAAGTGAGCGTTTATACAGGCTCGAGGGACTTACTACAGCGGTACGCGGGCAGCTAAACTTAGAACGGCCCGTCCTCAGGGCTTCCCACTCAAGCTCAAATATCTCACAGCTGTTCCCCGCACTTCCGTACCATTCTGTCCTGTCGCAGCGCTACGGGGCACGGTGTTCGGTCTAGGACGAACGACATTCTGGATTATGAGATAGAGCAGTCATCAGGCATTTCAAGCAACTCAGAGGTCATTAGGACATTGACGACTTCTTCTTCTTCTTCTTCTTCTTCTACACGTCAAGCATTACGCGTCTGCTTGCTGCGATTCCAACTTTTCCATTTTCTTCCTTGCCTTCTTATTCCAAGGTTTTAAAATCAAAAAGTTCATAAGCCAACTTTAGTTTAATCATACTGTTAAAGTCCCTACTATATTTTGTTCCGCCTTCTTCGATTTTATTTACTAATTTACATTATTATTATTATTTCCCTTTAATTTTTTTAGATGGACCACTAGATGACACGGGATAAAAATGGGAAAGAGAAGTACATGGTGTTTGCGGTTTTGTCTTTGTACCAACACATGGAAAGAAAAAGTGTTTGTAATGGTACTTGAATTACGTAACCATTACGGCACCTCACCTCAACCTCTTGATACCAGCAATATTCTACTGTGTTTCTGTAAAATAGTTAACATATTTCTGTGACAACATTCAGATTTGATTTCATTAATGTACAGGTACTTCGATACATCGATATGTATATATTGCAATGATATTATTCTTGTGTGTATTCTTTCTTTTGTCACTATGATCATTGACGTAGTTGTAACTCTGATTTTTGGGCGCGTAAGCGGTTATTAGAGAGTCAAGCTTTGGTCGTCATGTTAAAAAGACGCAGATTGTAGTCAGTTTATGAAATGTGAACTTTAACAGTGAGGAAGATATTTTCAAGTATGTTTTATATTGTGAAGTGGTGTTTTGGAACGAGGTACGTGATATTGCAACAAAAGTAATAAAAAAGAACTTAAATTCGGAGTGCTGATTACTTTTTTACATCACCATTGTCCTAACTTGCAAAAGTTTAATCTTCAAGAATGGTTTATGAAATACATCTATAAAACTTTTGAATATCGCAGAATAACACCTAGGCCTCTTTGCATCCGAGCTTGGAATCATCAGTACCTATATTTTCGACGATTGAGCCATGAGTTCACAACGAGACCAGCGTGGGAAACACGAGAAGATGAGTGCCTAGTTCATCCATTATTTCAAGAAATGACTTTATTAACTGTGCTGTAATGACACCTGCCACATAATATAACTTTGTTGTTGCCCGAAAATGCAATATTTAGCAGCGTGAGCAACACTACAAATCATAATTAATTTTTGACCTTTATTGTGGTAGGGTTGTTAGAAGTTGCAGGAAATAGCGGAGGTATGAAAATCAGTATATAAAGAAACCCAAAGTAATGGCACAAGGAAAAAAACAAGGTGAAGATAGTGCTGAATAGAGAAATACTAGAACAGGTGCAGAGTGTTAAATATCTGTGAAGCAGAGAAGCAAGCGGCTGTAGCTGTAAGGCAGAAATTAAAAACAGGATATCAACAGTATATGCTTGACATTCTTCAATTTGTGGGACAAACTAGATTAGTGAAAATAAATGTAAACAACTTCAAAGAGCCAAGATCACCATTTCATAGCGTTTATTTAAATCAGATTAGCTATTAACTGGCTACGCCCGCATCTCGTGGTCGTGCGGTAGCGTTCTCGCTTCCCACGCCCGGGTTCCCGGGTTCGATTCCCGGCGGGGTCAGGGATTTTCTCTGCCTCGTGATGGCTGGGTGTTGTGTGATGTCCTTAGATTAGTTAGGTTTAAGTAGTTCTAAGTTCTAGGGGACTGATGACCTAAGATGTTAAGTCCCATAGTGCTCAGAGCCATTTGAACCATTAACTGGCTATATAAAGTGATATAGTGAGCATACCGATACCACACATTGTTAAGATTATATAAGGTTATACAAAAAAATTCAACGTAACTATTATAAGGTTTTATAAAAAAATTAAACGTAACTGCTTTGTAATGCACTACGTTCTGAATTACTTCTTGTTATATGTACAGACAAAACGGCTCTGAGCATTATGGGACTTAACATCTTAGGTCATCAGTCCCCTAGAAATTAGAACTACTTAAACCTAACTAACCTAAGGACATCACACACATCCATGCCCGAGGCAGGATTCGAACCTGCGACCGTAGCAGTCCTGCGGATCCGGACTGAAGCGCCTAGAACTGCACGGCCACCGCGGTCGGCTACAGACAAATAGTGTAACTGCATTGTAGAATTCTTGGATGTTATTTTACCCTTACGCATTATATGGTACGGTGCATTCTATCCGTTATTATTAGAGACCCATCTGTGCTGTTTACTTTAGAATCTCGGTCTCCATTCAGCTACTGTACGAACATCAGCAAGTATATTCGGTGCAATATGCATGGCATTTTGTGAAATGTTCCTTTTACACCGGACATACCGATATACATGGTTTTCATGTTCTTGAAATATCTTTTTATGATTTGGCACGGTTTAATGTGCGCATGGAAGGGGTGCATTGAAATGTATTGCATAAGGGATGCTGCGTATATCCTTGTTATGTAAAAATATATCACATCCTATTATAATGTATGAATCTTTTGTGATGATGATTTCGGTCTACTCTTTACGTATCCGAGGATGGCAGCATAGTGTACTGAAACTGATAATCTAAATAAATGTCATAAAATAGCAATCTTGGTTCTTTGATGTTTTTTACTTCTATTTTCAGGATAGCAGTGTCGAAAGATGCATAGAGGACAAAGATTTGATGAAGAGACTAATGAAGTATCTCCTGTTTGATGCAGATACGTGGATAATGAATAAGAAAATGGTTCAAATGGCTCTGAGCACTATGGGACTCAACATCTGAGGTCATCAGTCCCCTAGAACTTAGAACTACTTAAACCTAACTAACAGAAGGACATCAACACATCCATGCCCGAGGCAGGATTCGAACCTGCGACCGCAACGGTCGTGCTGAATGAATGAGAAAGATGAACTGGAGGCTTTTGAAATTGTGGAAATGGCGAAGAATAGAATAAAAAAAGTTTTATGGGGTGATAAAAGTTCGAATAAAATTATTTATCCGGTAAGTCACTTTTTTTTCTCCCACGACGCGTTTCGAGAGTTTATACTCTCATCATCGGGTGGAAAGCAGAGATATTTTGTTACGTGTATACCAGCTGAAGGCAGGTAGCTTTTTCTTTTAGTTTCATTTTCCCACTAAAAGCATAACAGGCACTTGTTACCGTCTTATGGTACTAAGATTATACATTTGAAATGGCGACAGAGTTAGTTACAATCTGTTCCAGTGTGCAGAACCCTGGAGTTCGTCATAAATGAACATTTTTGACTTGATTTTTCCCACAGAAACACGAACCACTAATATTTTTTTCATTTATTTGTAATTGTCTCAGGAAGTGGAAGGTAGGAAGAGAGATAATGCATCATCTAGAATACCTGCAAAACTCTTAAAGAAGCTCGTTGTCACTATCTCATTTGTTTTCGTACTATAGTAATGTGCGACCATCACATAGCACGCCTTTCCCTCATGATTCGGTACTGGTATAGAGTGGAAATTTACGTCACGTACTAAAGTACCCGGTCTCTTTGCTCTGTACAAAATATAAGCTAAGTCAATGCAGTTAACAAGTTCGGACATTTGTGGCACGTATTTCGATAAAGGGAAACTCACTTATCGACCACTGTAGACGCCTAGCAATTGACCTAGGACCGTAATATTTGGCAAGAGACGAGGCTTAACGGCTATATTACACAAGAAAACGCACAAAGTATTTAATGTGTTCTGCCGTTGATTTCTGTTGTGAACGAAAAGTTCCGGCTCTTCATAAAAGTTCAGTTTGTGATATTTGCTCATTCTGTGTGAAGTATTATTAAATTGTCTTCTATGTTATCAAAGGAATGTACTGTGTCCTGAATGTGTGTAGCTGTGGCAGGTTTATTGGGTGAGTTGTATCTAAATGCATTAAGATGTTCTTTGAATCTAGTTCGAAAACTTCGTCCGGTCTGACCTACATATTAGAAAGACAATTGTTTGCATTTTATCTTGTATACACCGTAGTTGGAGAATTTATCTTTATTGGATTTTGTATTGTGTGGCAGTCTCTTACCTAATTTATTGTTTGCGGAGGAAACACTCTTACAATGTGTGGCATCAGTACATTAGCAATTTTTGGTCAAACGGTACCAAAGTAGGGAAGATATACTGTCTTGGTGTCTGTGTTCTTATTTATGTTTCTATTTCTTTCTTAACTTTCTTAGCTATTTTCTCTATGAGTGTAGGTTGAAAACCATTTGCGGCTGCTATCTGTTTGAGGACATCTATTATATTTTGGACCGTTTCCTTACTTAATCGCATTGTGTGTTCTCTGTACAACATGGATCTAAAGGCTGCTAATTTGTGTGTGTGTGTGTGTGTGTGTGGGGGGGGGGGGGGGGGGGGGCATGAAGCAGCGCAGATATTCACATTAGTAGCTGTGGGTTTTCTGTAAATATGAGTACTAAGGACGTGTTCGTTGTTTTTCGAGTGATGGTGAACTCCAAAAAGTTTACCGATTTCTGACTTCCATATTCACAAGTGAGCTGAATGTTTAGTGCCTGAATTATTGCCTCAACATGGATGACAAAGTTGATGGGTGGGGTGAAAAATGACGACGTACTAAGAAGAATGAGAAAGCGGAGGCTAGGCAATTACCAGGTGTAATAAAAAAAGGAAAAGGATTTAGACGTAACATATACCAAGAAAGATGGTCTTACGGAAAGAAGGATATTTGGAAAAGAGGATAAGGTGCGGGAGAAATAGATTCCAGATCCTGGACAATGTGCTGCGGATCGCCAGGAAAGAAGACTCAAAGAGCCTGCTAACAGTACAAAACTGATCCTGATTATTATTATTATTATTATTATTATTATTATTATTATTATTATTTCCTTCACTTTCTCAGACGTTAAGTCCGGTTAAAAATGGAGTGACGCGGACCTTGATCAAGCGTCACTTCCTTTTAACTGTACGGTATGTGTTATATTGCATTTAGGAACTTCCGGGTAATTGAACATGTATCAATAATTACGGATTTCTGTAGTTGTATATATATGTTTGGATGTAGCTGTATTGCATTGATGTACTGGTGGATATTGTGTGGTATCACTCCTGTAGTTGATAGTATAATTGGTATGATGTCAACTTTATCCTGATGCCACATGTCTTTGACTTCCTCAGCCAGTTGGATGTATTTTTCAATTTTTTCTCCTGTTTTCTTTTGTATATTTGTTGTATTGGGTATGGATATTTCGATTAGTTGTGTTAATTTCTTCTTTTTATTGGTGAGTATGATGTCAGGTTTGTTATCTGGCGTTGTTTTATCTGTTATAATGGTTCTGTTCCAGTATAATTTGTATTCATCATTCTCCAGTACATTTTGTGGTGTATACTTGTATGTAGGAACGTGTTGTTTTAAAAGTTTATGTTTTAAGGCAAGCTGTTAATGTATTATTTTTGCGACATTGTCATGCCTTCTGGGGTATTCTGTATTTGGTAGTATTGTACATCCGCTTGTGATGTGATCTACTGTTTCTATTTGTTGTTTACAAAGTCTGCATTTATCCGTTGTGGTATTGGGATCTTTAATAATATGCTTGCTGTAATACCTGGTGTTTATTGTTTGATCCTGTATTGCAATCATGAATCCTTCTGTCTCACTGTATATATTGCCTTTTCTTAGCCATGTGTTGGATGCGTCTTGATCGATGTGTGGCTGTGTTAGATGATACGGGTGCTTGCCATGAAGTGTTTTCTTTTTCCAATTTACTTTCTTCGTATCTGTTGATGTCATGTGATCTAAAGGGTTGTAGAAGTGGTTATGAAATTGCAGTGGTGTAGCCGATGTGTTTATATGAGTGATTGCCTTGTGTATTTTGCTAGTTTCTGCTCGTTCTAGAAAGAATTTTCTTAAATTGTCTACCTGTCCATAATGTAGGTTTTTTATGTCGATAAATCCCCTTCCTCCTTCCTTTCTGCTTAATGTGAATCTTTCTGTTGCTGAATGTATGTGATGTATTCTATATTTGTGGCATTGTGATCGTGTAAGTGTATTGAGTGCTTCTAGGTCTGTGTTACTCCATTTCACTACTCCAAATGAGTAGGTCAATATTGGTAAGGCATAAGTATTTATAGCTTTTGTCTTGTTTCTTGCTGTCAATTCTGTTTTCAGTATTTTTGTTAGTCTTTGTCTATATTTTTCTTTTAGTTCTTCTTTAATATTTGTATTATCTATTCCTATTTTTTGTCTGTATCCTAGATATTTATAGGCATCCGTTTCTTCCATCGCTTCTATGCAGTCGCTGTGGTTATCCAATATGTAATCTTGTTTATTATTATTATTATTATTATTATTATTATTATTATTATTATTATTATTACTATTATTATTTGGCACTGCAACTAGTTGCCTGGCTATTTAGTCAGATTCACTCCTGTTTAGTACGTTAACACACAACAAAACTGACATGTTTGCAGGGAGTTTTCGATATATCGCTTTCTTTAGACTTAAATATTGTCTCTCCCATTAACACAAACACACAACATTTTTTATTTTTTATCGAGCGGAAAGAGCACTCCTGCACTGAATTTGTTTATAACTGCCAGTTGTGGGCGACTCCCAGAAAGCCTGAGGGGTTCATCTATAGAATAATTCACGGATTTTGAATTCGTTCATAATTCTGTCTAGTGGCACAGTGACCACAAATCCAAAAGTCTGGGGTTCAGTTCTCGGTCCTGGGATAATTTTCTGACACCTATCCCTTCTGTCGTCTCTGGCACTGAGTCATATGTATACAAAAAATTAAAAATCAAGCAAGCTATAGACCCCGAAGGAAGATCATGGACGTAACAAGATTATATTACTTGCCTTTCCTCTCTTATCCTACGTATTGGTGGTGGGTTTACAAATAAATAAACCTTCTGCTACCAGTCACGATTTTCCTTTATTTTACTTTTCGCACGACGCGTTTCGAGAAATAATTCCCATTTTCAAGCGCGTTTTTTGTGTGTATTAAGCCATTTCTTTTGATGTTGACAGTGTGTGTGAGTCTGCTTCATTTCGTTGACTTTTACTGCAATAGAGAAATTAATAGCAATGTAGATTCTGCACAATACTATGCACTCAAAACTTGTAGCCCACTGCTATGCACCCACGTTAAAATGCTCTCTGTCTTATCGTCGTAGATGTTACAGTGTATTAGTAACAACGATCAGGCACTACCAAGTGCATGTGCGAACTTGTGTATCTGACCAGGTGAACGATATCACTACGAAAGAAGTGATATGTCCTCGTTTGTAAAGCCATTTACTTGTCTAGACCTATGGTTAGCGTTTTCAGTAAGCCGCCTGAAAAAATTTACGGTACTGAGATAATATTGTTAATCTATGCAATATTTCTTCCTCAGTTGTTACATGATAAACAAAATTTACGTGAGAAATGGTTCAAATGGCTCTAAGCACTGCGGGACTTAACATCTGAGGTCATCAGTCCCCTAGACTTAGAACTACTTAAACCTAACTAACCTAAGGACAGTACACACATCGATGCCCGAGGTAGGATTCAAACCTGCGACCGTAGCAGCAGCACAGTTCCAAACTTAAGCGCCTAGAACCGCTCGGTCTCAAACACCGGTCGTGAGAAACGGTCTGGCTTATGCAAAGAGAACGTTTCATCCTAACGAAACAGTCTGTAGAATGGTTTCCATTTGTTAAAATATTAATAGTGCGATGCTGACAGTCATAAGCTAACACACAGTACAGAACGAGTTTGGTTTTTAGAATACGAATTCTAGCTGATTAGTTACGTCCATAAGTGTCTACACAACATTTTCAGTCACTCGATGCACAGATAATTCAAAAATATCATTGACAGGAGAACTGGAGAAGTTACTATTGCTCCTTCAGAGTGTGTTCGCCTGAAGAAAGGTTTGTTTCCAAGTCTGTGAATGGGCAAAGTGAGGTGGTTTATTATTGGTGTGAAGATCCCCGACCCCACACAACTACTTTCATTAACGGAAATAGTAGCAGTTGTACACTGCGAATACCACTGCTAGTAATAATAGAAAAGTTTTATATTCCTCGTGATTTCCCAGACGCAGTTCCCACTCCGATTACCAGCTATCCCACTTTTTCCCGCCTACGTCTAGGATGTGACAAAGAAGCTGCAACTTAAAACAGCCGTAACTGATAGGTTTTGCACGTAAGTGTCCAAAACTGAGTATCTGAATGGTGTGTCGTTGGAGTCACTAGGCGATTTGAAAACGATAAATAAATATGATATATATTGAGATTAAATAATGAAATTGCCAATGTCTCCTTGCTGAAGACTTCTCATACGCTAAAATTTTTTGCCATGCAGTTACTGATAAAGACTCTCATTTGTTTTATTAAACTATTCAGGACGCCAACTTAATTGCAAGATCTGTACCTCCTACCCTTTTCACTTTAGTGTCAGCCTTCTTTTTTATTTCTTTGGCCTCCAGACTGGGTATTCTATTTATCTATCTGAAACACATGGTTACAATGGATCTGAAATGTATGAAGAAAATATATATTTACGGATATAAGGACCCAAGCTGTCATAGTTTTGTGCACCATAAATTATTAACAACTAGTGTTAGAAGTAAATTAGATTTTTAAGTTTCTGAAATTGCATCACAAGCAAGATTTAAAAATGAAATATGAATACCACAAAAAATCTACAGATTTTTCCTAATACTCTTAAGGAAATTAACAATCACCTTATAAAGGCAAATGTGTTTGTTTAACAAAAGGGAAGAGGCTGATTGAAGGATACCCCACACTCAACAATGTTTTCGTATAATGCAAGCTATCACAGTCAAATTTGGGGCGCGAAAACGAGATGATGTTTGCATCAGCTTCCGATTCAGAACCACACTCATATGCAAGGGAACTGTGAATGTTGTTTCGATGTAGATGGAGAGGAAGAGAGACGTGGTTGAAGCGGAGTCGTAGATGGTCCAAATGTGTCCTCGTAATACATGGCTCCGTAGAAATTCGATGTCGTAACACCGCATAATAACCACCATTCGTTTGCTGAGATTCTCAGCCGTCACGCGTCGATAGCGTGAGAGGGAAATTTCTTAGAACGAAGTACGAACAATGGCACACACCGTTGAATGTTACGATGCTATCTTAGTTGTTAGTAGTGACACTGTTCTTGAGAACTGTAGAAATAACATAGCCGCCGAAGTAGTAAGTGACTTCCATGGTAGTATGAATACCGTAAAAGAGATGGCGCACCTCAAGTTATGACTTACGACTGGAATCACAATCATATATTAATAACCTTGTTATTACGAGAAATGTGACGTCTCAATAACTTATTTGTAACACTTCCGTTAGTTCTCGACCACTCCTACAGCCACTTACTAGTGAGTTGTTCCACCAAGTGGTTCCTGTAACGTTAGTTTCGCGTGCCTTGTGATTTGCGGTTAAATTATTCTTAAGTAGGACAACAGGGGAGGCACTATACAGTAAGTGAATATCTGAATTTTTACGTGACTTACGAAAGATGGCGTCCTCAATCTTGATACTTGTGACGAAAAATTTGCAGAAAGACAGTCTTTCGATGCTTATGTGACTGCTACCTATGCAGCATCTCTGCACAGTCGCTGTTGTTATTCTTTGTGGTTTACTTTCGCTGTTAATACATATCGCTAATACAAATATCGCACTGGGTTAATGTAGGACCGCTCCACCTAACAAGCACGTAAAATTCCGCTTTAAAAATCATTCTGTTCGTAAAGGAGACAAACCGACGATTTCCGTCAATATTGGCGCATGAGATGTAATGATCAGTTGCCTATTTGTTAGGATTGACTCCAGCTACACATTGCAAATAGAAAATTGCAAATATCTATCTAAACATTATATGAAATGCGCCTCAAAGCTCTTAGGGGAGAGACCGAGTATATATCACATGATATGCGATAAGCATCTTTGGCGAGAACAACTGTCGAGTGAGGTAGTTCGGCGATCAACAAAGTAAAGAGTTTTTCACTAAATTAATAGTTTTAGAGGAAATACAAAATCTTTCTACATGGGGAAATTTCACCAATTTAAAATAATAATAATAATAATAATAATAATAATATCTCCTGAAGAAATAGTCAGCAGTACTGGCTTAACAATTTCTGCAGAAAAAACAAATTTTGTAACAAACGTTAAGAATGCTCCTAAATTCCTGGAAACAGATTTGGCCAAACAGAAAAGGTAAAAAAAATCAAATATCTAGGGGAGACATTCCAAGAACATACTTTACAAAAAACTGCAATAGAGGAAAGATTGCATGAAATGGGGAGAGCATATGGTATCACCACATACCTCTACAATAAAAAGTGCCTATCCAAAAGTGCAAAAATAAGGTATTATAACACAGTAGTGAAGCCAGAATGCCTATATGCAAGTAAATTAGAAGTACTAGAAACGCGAATTGTAAGGAAAATATGAGGACCACGAAACAAAGCAGAAGGTTGGAAATTACGAAGTAATGCTGAAATATACCAAAATATAGCAGATATTTCAAACGTAATGTGAAAAAGAAGAAATTTATTGACCATTTATTTCGAATGTAAGACAGTAGGTTATCTAATAAGATTTTCAAATATTTGTGACATAAGTAGTCCACAAGAAGCTGGGTCAACGAAGCGCAAATAGATTTCGACACAACCAGCGGAAAAGGTATAAACAACAGAGAAGCCTTTCGGGAAAAAGTATTGAAAATGAAAGGTTTCCAAGGTAGGGTAGCTAAAAAGACTGGTCTGAAGACAGAAAGAAGAAACATAGTGGGCACATGAAATCATACTGGAAGAAAAGAAAACAACAAACAACGAAGAATTTAAATTGGAATGAGGTCCTCAGGTGGCCTATTCGCAATAATAATAATAATAATAATAATAATAATAATAGTAATAATAATGATAATAACGTCTGAGAAAGAAAAGAAATAATAATAACAATAATAGTCCCAACCATTTGAAATTGTGCGACAGGGCGATGGATTATCCCCAATACTATTTAACTGTGTCCTGGAGACGATTGTGAGAATTTGGAATTCCAAACATGAAAATCAAAGGATTAGCCAAATCTATGAGGCAAATCGTGAGGAATCAAAGTCAACTGCTCGGCTTTAGCTGCTGATTTTGCAATACTTTCAGAGAACTTAGAAGAAGCGGCCGTACATATCAATCGACTAGAAAGGATCGCTGGCGAGGCAGGACTTAGGATCACGAAAGAGAAGAGCAAATTCATGACAAGAGACAAACATGGACCATAATTCCTTGAAACAGAGATTGGACGGATTGAGAGGGTAAAAAAAATTCAAATACCTCTGTAAAGCCATACAAGAGAACGGACTGGAGAAATCTACTGTGGAGGACCGGATCTCAAAAATGGAGCGCGCTTACGGGTTAACTAACAATATTTACAACAAAAAGGCATCTCTTGAAATGCCAAAATAAAGCACTACAGTTCTGTGGTAAAAACAGAGTGCCTGTATGCCAATGAATGCCTGTAAACGAATTACAAGTTGGAAAAGGTGGAGATTTTAGAAAGCAGCACATTACGGAAAATCATGGGTCCAACCCAGATCGAAACTGGCTGGAAACTTCGGAGCAACAATGAAATCTACAAAGAGATGGAGAAAATCTGAGACCATGAAAAAGAGGAGGCTAACTTTTCTATGAAACCTGTACAGAATGGACAAAACCGGAGTAACCAAAAGGATGTTCGACTACCTGTGGAAAAAGAAGAGAACAATAGAAATAATAATAGTAATAATAATTACATACTCTGGCCATAATTAAAATAACGACAAAGGTTTTTATAGTTACAAATGTAAGGATGTAGAGGCTTATCTCACTAGGGGCAAGATAGATATTGCCTACAGGAAATTTAGAGAGACCTTTGGAGGAAAGAAAATCACTTGTATGAAGATCAAGAGCTCAGATGGAAACCCAGTTCTAAGCAAAGAAGAGAAAGCAGAAAGGTGGAAGGAGTATATAGAGGGTCTATACAAGGGCGATGTACTTGAGGACAATATTATGGAAATGGAAGAGGATGTACATGAAGATGAAATGGGAGATATGATACTATGTGAAGACTTTGACAGAGCACTGAAAGACCTAAGTCGAAACAAGGCCCCCGGAGTAGACAACATTCCATTAGAACTACTGACAGCCTTAGGAGAGCAAGTCCTGACAAAACTACCATCTGGTGAGCAAGATGTATGAGACTGGCGGAATTCCCTCAGACTTCAAGAAGAATATAATAATTGCAATCCCAAAGAAAGCAGGTGTTGACAGACGTGAAAATTACCGAACTATCAGTTTAATAAGTCACGGCTACAAAATACTAACACGAATTCTTTGCAGACGAATGCAGAAACTGGTAGAAGCCGACCTCGGGGAAGATCAGTTTGGATTCCGTAGAAATGGACTTAGAGAAAGCTTTTGACAATGTTGTCTGGAATACTCTCTTTCAATTTCTGAAGCTGGCAGGGGTAAAATACAGGGAGCGAAGGGCCATGTACAATTTGTACAGAAACCAGATGGCACTTATAAGAGTCGAGGGGCATGAAAGGGAAGCAGTGGTTGGGAAGGGAGTGAGACAGGGTTGTAGCCTCTCCCCGATGTTATTCAATCTGTATATTGAGCAAGCAGTAAAGGAAACAAAACAAAAATTCGGAGTCGGAATTAAAATCCATGGAGAAGAAATAAAATCTTTGAGGGTCGCCGATAACATTGGAATTCTGTCAGAGACAGCAAAGGACTTGGACGAGCAGTTGAACGCAATGGACAGTGTCTTGAAAGGAGAATATAAGACGAACATCAACAAAATCAAAACGAGGATAATGGAATGTAATCGAATTAAGTCGGGTGATGCTGAGGGAATTAGATTAGGAAATGAGACACTTAAAGTAGTAAAGGAGTTTTGCTATTTGGGGAGCAAAATAACTGATGATGGTCGAAGTAGAGAGGATATAAAATGTAGACTGGCAATGGCAAGGAAAGCGTTTCTGAAGAAGAGAAATTTGTTAACATTCAAGTGTCAGGAAGTCGTTTCTGAAAGTATTTGTATGGAGTGTAGCCACGTATGGAAGTGAAACATGGACGATAAATAGTTTGGACAAGCAGAGAATAGAAACTTTCGAAATGTGGTGCTACAGAAGAATGCTGAAGATTTGATGGGTAGATCACGTAACTAATGAGGTGTTGAGTAGAAATGGAGAGAAGAGGAGTTTGTGGCACAACTTGATTAGAAGAATCGGTTTGTGGGACATGTTCTGAGGCATCAAGGGATCACCAATTTAGTATTGGCGGGCAGCATGGAGAGTAAAAATCGTAGAGGGAGACCAAGAGATGAATACGCTAAGCAGATTCAGAAGGATGTAGGCTGCAGTACGTACTGGAGATGATGAAGCTTGCAGAGGATGATGTGTACAGGATAGCATGGAGAGCTCCATCAAACCAGTCTCAGGACTGAAGACGACGACAACAACAACAACGATGAAGTCCACTACAGAGGTCAATATATACTAGAGTTTGTTTTTCACGTGATTTTTGTCGTACGTAAAATCTTCAAGCGGTTTTCTATCGCTTTGGAAAGCGTTGCATTGTGGCGTCTGTCCGCGAACGGTGCTTGTCGCTAGAACGTCGCTGCTTCGCACGTTTAACACCAGAGGCAGACTGATTTAAATCATACGGCAGTAGCGGCGGCTGCAGGGGTCTGAGTTGTGGAGCGCGTCTGTCTCTCCTGCCGGCAGTTCCGCCAGGAAACGAAGCGGCGCGCCGTCTCCTGTGACGTCAGAGGCCGTCATGCCGCAGCTATGCGCTCGGAACGGTGCCGTAGCCCCGAACGGCGACACGCAATGCGGCCAGCTGCGTACAGCGCAACTATGGCAGGCGTGTTGCCGGCGCCCGCCAGCCGAAACGGGAGCGTGGAGCGTGGCGTCCCGACGGCGAGACGCGAGAACAGTGGAAGCCGCCCTCACACAGCGAGTGAACGCGAACACGGCACTGGACAGCGTTTTTAGCGTGGTTGGTGAGCGCTCAGAACCCACCACACGTTCCGTCGCCTGCGACTGCAGCGCACTCCACTGGCACATGTTCGCTACGTACGGATTTTAATTCCAAAATCAGCCCAGCGTGAAATGGCTAAATAAGGACGTTCGCAGAAGTAAAAAGCATATACAACGTGGGCTTGCAATAGGAACGTAAGCTTCCTTGAAAAACAAAGTTGTGTTTAACATCGAGTACTAAAATAAGTGATGTGAAGTCTTTTCTCAAGGTATTTTTCTGGATTCTAGCCTCCTGCGTAGCCGTGTAAAATGCTTGGGCACTTATAATTTGGGGCAAATGACTAGGATAAATGCCTGGGCAAATGACCAAAATTCATAAAGGCACGGGTATTTTTTCATTTTAAAGATTAACTAATAAGGACCATTTATAAAAAAATTTATACTGCAGCTGGCCCGTGTGGCCGAGCGGTTCTATGTGCTACAGTCCTGAACCGCGCCACCGCTACGGTCGGAGGTTCGAATCCTGCCTCGGGCATAGATGAGTGTGATGTCCTCAGGTTAGTTAGGTGTAAGTAGTTCTAAGTTCTAGGGGACTGATGACCTCAGATGTTAAGTCCCATAGTGCTCAGAGCCATTTGAACCATTTTTTTTTTTAAACTGACATTTTGTTTTGTAAAAGGTATTTTGCAACACCGCTTCTGTAATGGTTGGATAACCAAGTTGAAAAAGCTGCTTGAAAGTTAGGGAAGAATTATTATGGGAAATAAACATAACTATACATTTTAATGAGGTCAGTTCTTAGGGTAGTACATAATAAAAAAGAGAACAAAACTCAAGTTTAAAAGTAAGTCTACAGTATAGTTTATATTAAGTAGTTAGCCTGTAGGTAGTATTTTTACTTAAATATACTACTGCAAAATATCAGAGTTAAAAAAAAAAAAAAAAAAAGGTTTTTACTTAGGGATGAGTCATGTACCGATTCCGACTCCACGAGTCCAAGAATCGCCGATTCTCTAGGAATTGACTAGTATCGGAATCGAAAGATTCTAGCGTCTTCGCCCTCGATTCTTTGTTATTAAATCATTGTTTTTTGCTAGTGTTCTCATTTTATCTTCACAGCAGTGAAGTCATACGAAAGTAGACAAAGAAAGGAGCAGAACAGAAAACTACAGCCTGTCTCAAATGTCACTACGTCTGATAATAAAGCAGTTTTTTCCCCACTGATATTAGTTTACATTTAAGGTTGCATTTATTATCAAGAAACACATGTCAACTGCTTAACACATTCAGTAATAATTTTGTTATCAATAATCATTCTTCAGTAATCTTCAGGGATTTGACACATTTACAAGGAGGTGTCCTAAGGTCAACGTTTTTTTTTCCGTTTTGTTTTATACCGGCTTATAACTACACAGCTATTCAACGCAGAGAGAGAGAGAGAGAGGAGTAGAACTGGTATAAATGACAAGCAGCTGTCAATAACACTCGCCCTTCCTTGGTACAGCAAGTTGGAATGCCAGCAAAAAAGAGTACTTCTCTCTTCTTTCCTTTCCGTCTTAGTAATGATGGCAATGAATAACATACGTGTGTTTAAACGAAAACATTTACCAACTTCTAATACCGAGAGTATCGTCCCACTCCTTATTTTAAATGGTAAATTATACATTCTAGAAGTAAAACTCTAAAAAGCACTTTTTTTTTATATAAATGCCCACATTTTGCCGGGCCCATATCACTACTCGTACGGAATTAAAACGTATACAATAAACAGCACAGCCAAGAATGCAACAGAGTATTTTGAGTGTGTTACTAAAAAAGAATGCTGAAGATAATACGCGGTTAAATCATTATCTAACGCAGAGATACTGAGTCGACGAGAGTTTTATTGTTTAACTTG
Organism: Schistocerca piceifrons; assembly: GCF_021461385.2. NCBI lineage: Eukaryota > Metazoa > Arthropoda > Insecta > Orthoptera > Acrididae > Schistocerca > Schistocerca piceifrons. Next base: position 499,581,248 of record NC_060144.1, read on the forward strand.
GCTAGAAGAAGTAAACTGATACGACAAGTCATGATGTACCTTAATAATATTTAATTTGCTAATGGTGGAAACCGTGATAAGTATGACTGGACAGGCACATTTATGTAAGACACAACTTTCGCATTTCTGAAAGAAAAAATGCTATTGTGGGTAGCCAATAAAAACTTTTCCAATTAAGATGCTGAACAATCCTTCCCAACTAACGCCGACACTCTGCTGTACTTTTTTACTGCCTCAAATTTTACTGAGGCGTTTTACACACAGCAGCCTGATAGTCTAGTATCTCTAAACATTTTATTATTGTTATTATTATGAACGGCTTGAACTTTATTTGTAGATAATGCTACAGGAACAAATAATAAGTCAAAGCAAGAGAATGCATGAACAGATTTGTGGCATTTTGGTGTAGCGTTGTCTAAAAAACCGATCAGACTTTTTCAGTAGTATATGACAAGTATTTATGTGGACATACGCGGTCACAACAAAGAGACCAATTAGAATTACAGCAAAGGAGAAAGCAATAGCATCTCCGAATAGCAAGAAAGATTACACAAAAGAAATAAGCCGGTGACAACGCTGCAAACTTAGAAAGAAGCAGCATCGATTTCATTTAATCCAACATCGATACGGGGATCGCGCCTTTTTAAAACGAAGGTGATAATACGTTTGCGAATAACAAGAGGCGAACTGGATGAACATAAGAGCTCGTTAAAGTGGGTGTTTCAAAGCGTGGTCAGTATCGTGTCTGAATGCAAGTAGTTAGTGTGCTGTGGTTTAATTACGAGTTAACATGTTTGACGGAAAAACGGTATTTAGAAAAATGTAAAATAATAGGAGTATTAAACAAGAGAAAAAATTACGACAAAGTTAATAACAAAATGACAGTATGAAACATGGGAGTGCCATCACAAATTTAGCAGCAAAATATTTAAGGACGCACTAATGCAATGAAATGAAATGAAACCCATTAAATACACTGAAAAGGAATAAATCATAAAATGGGGATGAAATCAGTGGAGATGCGAGGACACGAAATAATAATCAATACAAACCATCCACAGACATGTTGCATCTGCAGTGTCACAAATATGTTTAAACTAGTCCTGCTTTTCAAGTGTACACGCCTTAACCATTCGGCTGCCTCATCACGCCATCACGCCTAACTTAAAATTTCACTGTCGGTGATCTACCACTAATTTCAAATTGTCACAACGTATTCATTAAGCCTACATTGTGAAATTATTCTAAATTACTTCAATCTAGATAAAGTAGTAATGTTGCATGGTCGACATCGCCTTTTTTAAATTTTTTCCAAGTTACAAGGAATCTCTTTTCTGGTTATTACTGTAGCACTACTGTAGCCAGTGAATTTACTCATAGAATTTGACGACTATGATAGGCAGCTTGAAGTAAAACTGGTATTTTAGTCAACTTGTGCACAACAGTAAACCGTACTGTGATTTGACAAGACGTGCATTTCACAACAGAAGAATTACAACGACTTCCTATGAAACACAACTAGCTCTTTATTCACATGAAGTGTTGAGTGCTACTGACAAGGGATTTCAGATCGATTCCGTATTTCTGGATTTCCGGAAGGCTTTTGACACTGTACCACACAAGCGGCTCGTATTGAAATTGCGTGCTTATGGAATATCGTCTCAGTTATGTGATTGGATTTGTGATTTCCTGTCAGAGGTCACAGTTCGTAGTAATTGATGGAAAGTCATCGTGTAAAGCAGAAGTGATTTCTGGCATTCCCCAAGGTAGTGTTATAGGCCCTTTGCTGCTCCTAATCTTTATAAACGATCTGAGCAGCCGCCATCGGTTGTTTGCAGACGACGCTGTCGTTTATCGACTAATGAAGTCATCAGAAGATCAAAACAAACTGCAAAACGATTTAGAAAAGAATCTGAATGGTGCGAAAAGTGGCAGTTTGACCCTAAATAACGAAAAGTGTGAGGTCATCCTCATGAGTGCTAAAAGGAACTCAAACTTCGGTCACACGACAAATCAGTCTAATCTAAAAGCCGCAAATTCAACTAAATACCTAGGTATTACAATTACGAAAAACTTGAATTGGAAGGCACACACAGAAAATATTGTGGGGAAGGCTAACCAAAGACTGCGTTTTATTGGCAGGACACTTAGAAAATGTAACAGATCTACTAAGGAGACTCTTAGAATACTGCTGCGCGGTGTGGGATCCTTACCAGATAGGACTGACTTAGTGTATCGAAAAAGTTCAAAGAAAGGCAGCATGTTTTGTATTATCACGAAATATGGAAGAGAACGTCACAGAAATGATGCAGGATTTGGGCTGGGAATCGTTAAAAGAAAGGCGTTTTTCGTTACGACGGAATCTTCTCACGAAATTCCGATCACCAATTTTCTCCTCCGAATGAGAAATATTTTCTTGACACCGACCTACATAGGGAGGAACGATCACGACGATAAAATAGGGGAAATAAGAGCTCGTACGGAAAGATATAGGTGTTCGTTCTTTCCGCGCGCTATACTAGATTGGAATAACAGAATTGTGAAGGTGGTTCGATGAACCCTCTGCCAGGCACTTAAATGTGATTTGCAGAGTATCCATGCAGACGTACCAGTTCACGAGTTCGAAGACTCTTACGTAACAACATTGAGATCACATAAATATTTTCACTGAAGTACGAACGGTGGCAACTAAATGTGCAGTCCCTCCTGAGATTACCCTTACAGCGTGTCGTTTCCAGAAACGATACGTTAACAGAAAGTCATGTCACGAATCCCAGGCTATCGGTTGCGAAAATATATCGAAGAACAAGATCCGCACCAGTTCACGGCAGTTTTATCACCAAGCAGTTATTGCGTCGTTTGCTGCAAGTGCTTCCACGTAAGGCACTGCAGTAAGGTTCTGTGAGTCACAAATGTGACACAGGTGTGTTGACTATCCTTATATTACGTGGCGCCACGCGGGACAGCGAAATGACTTTCTTGGTCACCGCAACGGTGTCCACCTAAGCATTCAATTCACAATCGCTGATGGAGCAGACAATCAATTTGCCTTCTTTGAAGTCCTGGTCAGACAGCTAGTTTACAGCAGTACAACCGCACACCGACAGATATTGGCATCAGGCCTCTAATCAGAGCGACAGTCAGAAATAGAGGTATGGCGTCCAGCAGACGTATATGTGAGCCCGAACATCTTGAAAGAGACGCAAGTAGAGCTACGTTCTCAAATCTAAAATATTCAGGGGAGAATAAAAAATATAGATCGTAGCAGGAGCAACGTCGAATGAAGTCTAGACAAGGTTTGCAGTCTTTGTGTGTAATCTTTGTATTTAGAGAAATAATATTACAAACTAAATCAGTGGGAATGCAGACTGGACAAGTAGAATGGATGACCACATGATATGTGCAATACTGTAAAACTGTTAAAAGAGGAACATATGAAGAATATTGAGTTTACCGTCTTTCCCACAGCGCGATCATTGCAAATCGAAACATTATAAACAAGACCTTAGATAGACTCAAAAGATGCTCTCCAAGGGACATTATGATTGAACGAGTATATTATGGACGTTACAAAAAATTTATACAATGACTCACAAGCAATACTGCAAACAGAAAACCTACTTTCTCAAGAAATTTACGTCAACTAACAAGTACGTCACGGCAGTAATTTATCCTTTACACTTTCTGATATTACACGGATGATGTAATTTGACAATGGAAGCTCAGTGCAACCCTGGAATTAAATAATACGCTGATTTTAAATACAATGCTCTTTGCTGATGATCAAGTTGTTACCAAACAAACTGAGGATGACATTCAGAGATCTGTGTATTATCTTCAACAGATCTGCTAGAGGTGTAAAATAAATATCTCTGCAGACAAGACTACGGCTTGCTGCAAATATCCAATATGAGAACTGGAGAATGTGATGCAGGTCAAGAACTGAGAACCTCGCTCACAAAGGATGGTCACCGGAAAAACGTAATTCGAGCAAGAATCGCTACAGCCTAAGCCGCATTCAACAAGAGGGTGTCTCCGCCGATCAGCAAACTGAGCTTGGAATTAAGGAAGAAACTGGTGAAGTGCTACATTTTGAGCACCGCACAGCACTGCACGGAACAGAAGTGGACAGTGGCAAAAATGGAGAAAAAATACCTAGAAAATTTGGAAATGTGTAAAAGATTAGAGAAGATCACGTGGGCAGGTTGAATAACAAACGACGAGGTACTGAGAAGAGTAGGAGAGAAGAAAACTATTCTGAATACAGTTTTTCAGATGAAGGCCAACTGGATCGGACATACACTTAAGACACGAGGGGCTCACGCACGATGTCATCCGAGGGAAGATCAAAGGCACTACAAGACAAAGAAGAATATGGACGACATGAAATATGGAAGAGGATACAGCAAACTGAAGGAGGTAGCTAAAGACAGGGAACATTTGCGTCAGACATTTTCCGTACGACGACACGGAACTGCCGCTAGGCAAAATACTACATAATGCTACTTAATAACAATCCAGTCTGAACAGGAGTAACTCTAGTTAAGACGGTAGTCAAAATTCTAATCACCACCTCGAAAAAAAAAAAAAAAAAGAAATCAGATAATCAACCTTTTGTTTGTTTGTAAGTACATATCTACATTCCTGGTGCATAATGAATTTCCGACACCATAGTGGCGTTCTTCTACAGGAGCCAAAATAAAATGGCGCACACCTCTGATTAAGTGGAGCGAGGGTTTCTGTGCGCATCATGTCCAAAGACACGTACCTGATAAACGAAACATTATTAACCGAACTTTATGTTTTAGAGGTGATTAAAACTTTATGACTACTACTTGCAGACCTGCCGAAGAATTGTCACTTCCAGTACCTCGGTTGTGACATAACGTACGAAACTAATGATGATATCAAAGGCAAACTCACTAAGTAACAATCCCAAGAACATCGGTCACGAAAACGAAAAAACAAACAATAAAGAAATTTTATACAGTGATGGCTGTTCAGAGACTTGGTTGACGAGTTCTGAGATTTGCAAAAGGCCCCACGAGGTTGGATAGATTTACAGATGACGTTGTGCAGAGAGAACAGAATACATATATGCAATTGAAAATACGATCAAAGAAAAACAAAATGGTCTTGTCACCTGAACAGAAGTAAGATGGAAGACTTTCTATCGTATTGACAGAACGGTAAGACGACTCTGGACGACCAAGTAAGTCACTGGCAACAATTTGCACTGTGGCGAGATGAGGTGAACTGTCTACTCCTTGAAAGAAGAAGAGGAAGATCAGCAGATTGGAAGTAATGAAGAGGATGTACTAATGAGTGAAATTTAGGGTTTAACGGTAAATTGATGAGCAGAAACTCAGATTTGAGACGGATAGAGAGGGAAATAGAACGCATCAAATTGCTCTGAGCACTATGGGACTTATCTTCTGAGGTCATCAGTCCCCTTGAACTTAGAACTACTTAAACCTAACTTACCTAAGGACATCACACACATCCATGCCCGAGGCAGGATTCGAACCTGCGACCGTAGCAGTCGTGCGGTTGCGGACTGAAGCGCCTACAACCGCTCGGTTTCTTTTCAAAGAAACCACCCTTATATTTCCTTTAATAGGTTTTATCCAAACCATGGATAGACTATATCTAGAAGGATGGACGGGGGTTTGCACACAGCTGTTCTCGAAAGAGGATCCAACAAATTGAATGCTATACCGTCTCCCGTGGACCTACTAATGGTTTCTTTATTGAGAGTCCTACAAAGAAAAAGTTGTCACTGGATGTTAATGGAATCCCTTTATTTTCCTAATGCGTTTCGGGCGTGGCCCATCGTCAAATAACCTGCTCGATTAATATCTTTGTATTACAGACGTGATTATATACAACGCACAAACATCTGAAAACTTTTTTTTTTAATTTACAGAAATACGAACCGCAATACACTATAATTACGATACTGTTACGATGATGTCTTTCGACCTGTAAGGCCATGAAGTTACAATTTTTACGTAAATGCAGAAATACTGATACGACATATAGGCAGTTGGCAGACTAATAATCATAGTGGCCCTCAACACAGCAAAGGTAACATCGCTTACGCTAAATGGTAGACTAGATGCCGAGGAAGTTGTGCCGCTACAGCCCGCCTGTATAAGATAGTAAACCTTTACTTTAACAAAATTTGTTTTACAATAAGGACAAAGTTTTATACAAATTTCAGATCATACTTCATACCAACATACAGGCAAAATAATCCATATTTAAGACAAGTGGCGAACAATAAAAAGCAAAATAAATAGATTAAACCTAACTGACTGGCATGAAATGTAGACTCTGTTCTTATTGTAAAAACAAATTTTGTTAAAACGTAATGGTTCCTGTTTTAAAGCTTTTCTGTATGCATTCACATTTGCAGTACATAAAAATGTGTTGTTAATTCAGCAGGTGATCTGATGAATCGCGTTATGAAAATAAAGGAATCTAGTGACTATTTTTTTCAATTATCAGCTTTTTAGAGTCACAATAACAGAATCATTAAAAATTGTTGCACGCTTCACTGACGACTTTTACATACAAAACTATTGGAGCTACTTAACTACGATTTAAAGTGGAGTACCCTTCTTTCCATTTCCCTTCGGTCATCGTTTGATTGTAGCATTGTATACAAAACAAATGAGAGGCATATTGTATTTAATTTGTTTCGTCTCAGCCGTGTGGCGGAAAAGAAATCCTTGCCTACCGTGGCCTTCGTCCAATCTGCGAAATAGTAACATTTGTGTATCTGGTGCATGGAACATTCGAAGGAGAGATGCGCGATTCGTTACAGGAGTGGTTTCGTCAACGTGAAAGCGTTAAAGAAATGCCCAAGCAACACCAGGAATAGTGACTGCCACACACTCGTATGGGAGAGATCGCTTTGCAAATTCCAAAAGCCCGCGTCCCAGTTTGAGACAGGAAACATACTTCAACGTCAAGAATATTTCTCGTGTAATGCTCGCAGGGTGCGCCCAACCAACTTTCGCCTGTACAGTGGGTTACTGATAATCATTCTTGCCACACATTGTCAGCAGAGGGAAGAAATCTTATCACACTAAGGGGGGCCAGTACCACAGCGGAATCATACTGTATTTTCAGATCTACGCGATCGCTGTAAAATATTATCAAACTCTTTCTCCAAACGCTTAAGTTGCGTTCCTTACTTTCCCTAACTAGCACTGACTTGTAAATATATCTTCTGCATAGCTGTAAAATCACACGAGGGCGTGTTGGAAAGCAATGCCTCTGAATTTTTTAACATTCTACGTCTTTATGTTTCATGTCTAAATATTTAAAATAGTCGTCCTGGCGACGAATGCATTTCTCCCAACGACAGACCAGTTCGTTGATACAGTCACAGTACATTGTTCGAATTTGGTGACAGAGTCACAGTACATTGTTCGAATTTGGTGACAGAGTCACAGTACATTGTTCGAATTTGGTGACAGAGTCACAGTACATTGTTCGAATTTGGTGACAGAGTCACAGTACATTGTTCGAATTTGGTGACAGAGTCACAGCCTCACCTCTACTTGCACCGCTTTCTCAGCTACCAATGTGATGTCCTGTTTTTTAAGTTTTGGATACAGATGAAAATCGGATGGGACCGAGTCGGAACTGCATGGAGGATAATCGCTGACAGTGAAGCCAAGGCGTCGGATTGTTGCAGATGTCGCAGCTCTCGTGTGTGGTCTGGCACCGTCTTGTTAAAGGAGAGAGTGCTCCATGTGCTGAGGAAGTCTTTGAATTCGAGACGCAGTTAAAGTAGTGCTGTTTCCCACGCAGCGGCACAGTTACTTTGCACAACGCCATGTTACTACAGTTCGGAGCCCTCTAGCTGCAGATCGATGCAAATATGTAGACATGAAGAATAAAGACGCAGAAAATAACTCATTTTATTCAAAAAGCTTCCAGTGTTTTCACCTAAAAAACTCTGAGACATGACTTTTCGGCACGCCCCCGTATGAAACTACCTGGCACATTGAAACTGCACGCCATCCGTAGTTCAAACTCTGAACCTTCCCCTTCAAGAGCGATGCTGTTAAGCGATCCCTAGATGGGCAGTAATTCTGAATATTGTGCAATATTACTGAAGTTTTCCCCCGAGCAAGAAAATTGCGCAATAATAATAATGTACAATATTATTGTGTCGGTCCAGCCAAAGATTTGTAGAGATCTATGGACTGTAATAACATAGCTATCTTCCCTTGTTTTGCCGTCATTTTAAATTTCCCACGTTCGGTGACGATCAAAACATCAAGCTGCGAATATAGATGTCCCCAGAGCCTGTAGCACGGGAGACACTGTCACGGATATTGTCAATACTGCCCACAGATGCACAATATTTCCGGGCAGCGCATATATTTCGGGAGTTTCTGATGTTCTCAATATTACTGCGCAGACGCTAAGTCTCACCTCCAGACGTACGATTATTTCTGCGCTTCATGAAAAATTGTGCAATATTATTAAACGTCTACGTGGCACTTTACCGAATGAAGTATCCAGAGACGATTCACAAACCGTCAGTAAAGCGTCATGGTCGTGTCTTTTCCTCTCAAATAAAATTGTACTTTAAAACTATTAAATACACCATCCACTCAAAAAATTTCGGGACTGATTTTGTTCCTGGCCTGTGCGCGCTGTTGTACCACAAATCACAATGCAGCAATATCTCTAAATCACATGTTCAAGACATTCTCCACACTATTTTGAAGAAGAGAAAACGGTATGCAACGTTTGTCCCACACAACCTGGCCCACTTGCAAAAACAACGACGCATAGACGCCTGCCGCAGCTGGATTGAAATGCGAACCGCGGAGAATTAATTCTTCTCTGGAAAAAATCATCACGTGTTACGAGACTTGGTGTTCTTAAAACGAACATACTACAAAACAACAAAGTGCAGGAATTCACATGAAGGTCACCGCACTGATGACATAATCGGCATTCAAGCCAATGTGACGCGCCACAGACCAAAGAAACACTTATCTGACAGTATAGATGTTCTGTGCGTTGGTTGCAAGTTGGGTTGGGCGATGGGGTGGGGAACTGTATACAGCACCTGAAGCTTTAAAACTATCATCATAGCTTTCCTCTATTTTTCATGAATCCAGTCTCGAAATTTTTTGGATGACGGGGTATGTTTCTTCCAGTAGATTACTACACATACATTCTTTTACATGAATTTCAACAATATTACTTGCACAACAAAGAAAACTTATTCTACCCCTTAAAGTACGCGATTGCAAAATGTCTGACTTTCAAGATACCCAAAAATAAGGGAAAATAGAGATTTAAATTCTTGGCTAAGACAAAATAAGGGGTTGGATTTGGCGTAAATACTTAGAATTGTCTGGAAATTGAGGACGACGAAAATTAGTGGGTGCACAAGGTTTTCTAATAACTACTGTCCTCTGCTGTAGCCTTGTATGTAATCACATCTCATGTGGGAAGGTGTATTCTGAAGTAGCGACTGTTCTGTGAACACTGCAGTCTTGGAAAAAAACACAAAAATGCGGTGCAAGAGCGATAGACAAAGAGTTCTATCGTGGTCGATATACCTCTACTATAAAACGTGTTTTACATGTACAATTTCTTCATTGTATCTGTTCTATCAAAGTGACTTATTCTTAGAATGGGTATAATAACTTTTAACTTCTGTTTATGGTAAGAGTTCTGCATTTGATTTGCATCAATCACAACATTTACGTGTATTTTCTTGGAAATACAGCCGATACAACAATACCGTCTGTAACTGACAGGAATCATAATCATGTACAAAGGCAATATATATTATTTTGAATAACACAGTAGAAAACAATTGTTGTCTTTGTAGCGGTCTTACAGACCGTGTTTATCTTTTCTGGATCTGTATTTACGTCCTGAATACTTTGGTATATGACCCACAAAATCATAACTTCTACAGTACGCCAAGCCACTAAGTCGTTGGCTTTCTTTTGTAAATCGTAGTTTCCTCATCTTGATAAAAAGCAACGTGTGCATGGTATGTGTTCCTCGTCTTTTTAAGTCAATTTTTTACATTCCTACATGCAATTTAAGTTGAAACAAAGGCCGACAGAATTAGTGTGACGTCGGTAAATCTTAAAATTTTTGTTTCATCCGTATCAACCTTAATGTCACTTCCATGTTTCTCTTTAGTTTCCTTTATTGATCGCTTGGCGTACAAACTAAATAACAGTGTGGGTAGTGTTCAAA